>NC_056722.1:9215368-9568998 GCF_018831695.1 Puntigrus tetrazona | reverse complement strand
ATTTAAAATGCCTACTTTACGATAAGCCATTCAAGGATTGATTGCCTGAAAACTTTTTTTAACACCATGTCCCTATAAGCGGTTTGTTTGTGCCAGTTTTTGGCAGACAGGGTTTCAAAACAATAATTTTCCAATTCTGTTTGGAGGAACTACTGACACACAATGTTAAACTTTGCCTTACAATTACTAAATTGAATGAATAAATTGATATGAATACAAATTGAATAAGCTAATTCCTGAAATCAGTTAAACATTCTATAACCTCAGTAAAAGAAAAAAACAGCTCTGCTAATATTTGTCGCATATTACAATACACAACATGTGAATGCATAATCAACATCAGCACCAGTGTAGCAGAGGAAGGCCATGACAGCAAAAACCTCCTTCTGTTGATTATCTTTCATTACAGTCTGTTTGTTATTTATTTATCTCATCTGGCATTTTCCCATTTAATTGTCTGATTAAATATCAGCAGTCTTACCCAAAGATCATACACGTCGTTATGCAAAGTCTATCACTAATTAATAATTCTGCATCATTTTGGAAGAATCTTTTTAGTGGAGATGAATGAAAAGTGTTCCATCTGATGAAATGATAATTATCTCTTGGGGTGTTGCAAAGTCGTCATTTTCTTTCTCTGTCTGAGTTAGTATCATCAGGGTGCATTCACTTCCTTCACTAACCCATTAACTGCATGCATGTTTTTATGGGCATTTTTAAATGGAACACCTCTGGTACACCAGGCCCAGACACTTAGCTCTCAGCACATGTATATACACACTGTCATATTGGCTTTGTCATGAGGAGCAATAATGTTTGAGATTATCTGAGAGTTATTAGAGTGTTAGCTTCATTAGTGTGTGGAGAATAACCGATGTGGATAACATGTCAAGCTAACATGCACTATAAGCTGTATTTTAAATGTATTAAAAACAATTTTGAAACATCAAAAAGTTTCTGCTATCTAATCCACTTGGTGAAACGCTAGGCTAAATGCAATGTATATCTCCCCTGCTATTACTCAAACTTTACTACACATAACCACACACAACAGGCCACAAAGAGATGGTAAAATGTCAGAGCAGGTTTAAAGTCTTCATTGATCTGGGTTTTATTTGGGAGTTAAGCCCAAACAAGGTCGAGAGGAGGTCCTGTCCATTTTGAGCTACTTCAAGATTCTCAGATATCATGGAATATCCTGTTATCTTTCATTTCACAAAGGCTCAGGAAAATAAGCTGCTAATCTCAATAAATAAATAAATAAATAATTCAACATCAAATTCTCTGAAACAGTACTATACAACACTGAGTATATATGTTTTACTTGACTATATATATATATATATATATATATATATATATGTATATATATATATATAATGTATATATAATTTACCCTATTTATAATCCCAATATCATAATAAGCTAATCCAATATAGAAACAAAATCAGATTTCCAACCATATAGGTGTAGAAAGAACTCTACTACTCTGCTCAGACAAGATTGATCACCTTCATCCTCCACTCAGTTGGATAACACTCCCCTAACACTGTTCTTGTGTAGTTACACTGACGTATTAGTCTTTCACATTGCACATTTTATTCTAAAGCAAAATCTCAGTAGTGATTCCTTAACTCATTTTGGAGAGATTGTATTAATGGATGGGTGTAGCATGAATAGCTACAGTTCCTTAACTCTAAAATAACTCAAATAACTTTTAACACAAGAGCATGTGATTAAGAAACATTTTATATACTTTATTTAAAGTGTACTTTACCCATAAAAGTACTGTAGTCTAAGGTGACTACATGAGTTGAGATTCACTTGTTGAATATCGACACTCCAATGTCTGAAATACCATGCTTAGAGACAAAGATTATAAAATCCTCCCCTCAAGTTCAGACCCATCATTATATCTTTGATACAAGAAATATTACCTTCACAGTCCTCAGGCACTCATTTTGTTATTCCATCCCAGTCCTTAACCTTTTTGGGTCTCACTACTTCTCATCTAGGAATTCTCATGAAATTTAAGCACCTCTGAAACCATTATAGAAGTTTGTGTCAGGCCTCACAGCCTTGTTTCATTAAACCAAGATCCTGGTCTGGCAGAAACTCTCAATTATCCCAACACCATCATCCTGGAACTGGAAGTCTAAAACCTTGGAACCATCAAGATAAATCTGAGACTGCCATCTGAACCCTTGTTTAACTAAAACTAAACAGGGTGCAGCACTAGTTTGAAACTTTTGGGAGATTGATTGGCTCCTTTTTCATATTGAGGTCTATCTCCAGCTGTGTAACCACCAGCTACATAAGTATATTTTTTTGGGCTTTTACACTGTGCTTAACTACAGTTTATGAGTTCTAATCTCATTTTAACTTAGATGACACATTTTTAAACTGTATTTAAAATCCAATATTGTTGTTTTGCCAGAGTTGTGAAACCCTGTCTGAAACAGGTTAGCACACGCATTACGTGAGGTGTTAACCGCATTGTCATTATTTAAAGACACATTCCAGTGTGAAACAGGCGGTGTGCACATTACTGCTGGACTCTTGTGCAGCTGACGTAGAAATGCATGAAGACTTGTGCTACGTTAGTTACAGTGTAGACTTGTACATTGTTTAGGGAGCCCTGGGCTAAGCCAGGGTTTTCTGCTGAAAAATGTAGAAAAACATGAATAGTTTATCTTATAAAAAAATCTCATTATTTATATCATTTGCCCAGACTGTGGGAGCAGAAACACAGGACAACGTGATGAATCTGAACATAGGTTCGGCAAATACCGTGCATGATTTGTTACTCCTAAGTCTAAATACTTTCAGATATTGAGTGGAAATTCTGTGATAGGAAACTTAGCTGCCGCGTATAATAATGAGTGTGGGTATGTTTATTCTACTTGGATAGCATACTTGTTTGTCTTTGCTGTTTGTTAAGCTCTTTAAATCAGCTGTAGAGATACTAGAGGCAAGACATCAAAAACTGAGCAGCGTTCCAAAACATTCTGGTATTTGGTGCTCCGTACTTACCTCCATGACACATTCTCGCAATGACATCTGTTGTTCAAAGCCTCAGTGGCTGCTCTCCTGGCATAATCATTTGCGTGGCTCTGCTTTACTAAGTGCATTCAGAAAAAGATCTCATTAATAATAGTTTGTTATCATCTGTTCTTCTTCCATCTTAGCTGAGCTAAAGACCTATGTCACAATATATTTTTTTAAATAACCAGTAGCACACACTTGAAAAACCAAGTAAATAAGTTTGCCTGCTGTTGGTAATCAGTGACAGTGCCACCTGCTAAATGTAAATAAGAACATTAACCCAGGGTTTAAGATATTGCAGTGTAAAAGCATCTGCAGTGAATACTTAAGATGTATTTAACAGGTTGCAGGCGCAGGCAAGTGTGAGCTTCGTGATTACAGATAACCAGGATTCCATTTATCGAGACACAGAGATAACTAGTATAATAGCGTAAGCCTGATTGGCACTCCTTTTAAGAATCAAATGGCCTGATTTACTTATGTACCTATGAGCAAAGAAAAAAGTGATAGTCACTTATTCATTAAATCCCTTCATACAAATGCAACTAGGAAAACTGCTACTTGAGGATTGCTCTTTAATGTTGAACACCTGGTGTGACTGTTTCTGTAGTGACAATTCTTCGAGGAGTAACACCCCCAAAAAACTGTTATTATAGTTCATTGAACAGCCAGGTTTGAAGAATGCACTCAAGTTTATTTCAAACTTTGTGTAATCCATAAGTATGAAACCTGCACACCAAACAAGAGTAAATGCTTCAATACATACACACAATAAGACATACAATTAGAATGAAAGTAATTTCTAATATACAAAATAATAGGGACTACAAGACATGAACATGGCCTAATGAGAACACCACATATAGTACACTAGGTAGAGATACGCTGAGGCAAGAGGAACATGAAACAAAAAAGAATCATGACACAAGACTTCAAATAAAAGATCAAACAATATAATAATCAAGAAACAGACCACCAACCAAATCCAAAACTCCTGTGTTCCAGAAAGCAAGGAAATTTGTCACTTACTGAAACTCAAATGAATGTTTGTGTGAGACAATTTTAGATACTTCTAAACCTATCTATAGAGATGCTAATCAACATAATAAGGAAGTGGCAAAAATTCTGAACAGAATAACTATCCAGTTGTTAATAAGCAATAAATTATGATATTTAGTTTATATAGTCTGCTGGGCAAAAATATTAGCATAGCCTTACCAATAATGATACGATAAAGGAAAGGGCAAAATGAATCTTCATTGTTAATTATTTCATCTTTTCCTTTTTCAAAATTTACACAAAAATCTAAACATTTCATTTCAAAGCCAAGAACTACAAAACAGGGAAATATCATTTATGAAATAAATGTTTTGCTCCTCTAATACACCTTTGCCAAGCATCATGACTGGCACTTTTATCAATTATTTTTAAAACCATTTGCCATTAACAGCTCTAAATTTTTCTACAATGGTGCCTTTTGAGGTTAGCAAAACTTGACAAGAGATCAGAGACCATTCTTTCATCCAGAATCACTCCAGATCCTTTGCTCCATTTTAAAAGTCACTTCTCCTTCAGTTCACTTCACTAATTTTCTACAGCGTTCAGGTCAGAGGACTGGAATGACCATAGCAAAAGGGACGGTTTTGAGGTTTGTGTTTTTATTATTATACGTTTGGAAAGATCCAAACAAGACTCATTATAAGATTTAACAGCAGAGTCAATCAGTGTTTACTTCCAAAAGTTTTTTTTTGTTTCATCTGACCATAGAAACTAGTCATATGAAAGTTGCAGTCGTGTCTGATAACTGAAAATGCCAGAGTTTGTTTTTGGATAAGCTAAGACATTTTTTTAAAACCTCCCTCAACAACATGTAGTAATGTTTATCCCAATTTTTAAAAGCTTTTCTGACCTCAAGACTCAACTATTTCAAGTCACTCACTAATTCAGATATTTTTAGCTGCACATCAGAAATATAGTCTTTGCTCTTTGTGATGGATTATTAAGTGGGAATTTGGACTTTGTTTTCCCTCTTTTTTTACATTTCTGGCTGGATAATTTCATGTTCATAATTGACTGGAGTGCTCAGAATTATGAATATGAATGGCAAAGTATACTTCAGAGATATTTTACTCAATTTCTAGGGGTGCAAATAATTGCTTCCACTGTGTATTAGAGATAAACATTTATTTCATAATGATATTTCCCATTTTAAGTATTATTATCCAATAAAGAGTTAGATTTGTGTGATTTTTTTCAATAAAAAGATCCAAAAGGATAACAACCTTTTTTGATTTTTGCTTTTTTTAGCTTGTGCTGGATGCCCCCACCCCTGTGTCTACACCAGGAGGTGGCCAAAGTCGATCTGGAAGCTCCAGTCACAGCAGAGTTCTGCTACAACCTAATCCAAACACATCTGAAGAAGCTAATCAAAGTCTAAGGGTTACTTGACACGGCTACAGACAGCCAGGTAAGTTTTTATCGAGGTTGAGAATGCAGCTGGAGACTGTAGCTCTGGACAGACATTGATGCTAGCCTGCCTCTGCACCATCTTTATACTTCAGCTTGCCTTGATTACATGGCTGCTGCTGTGACCAGTGCACAAAGGCAATGGAAGATGTGTGTGTGTGTGTGTGATAATGTGTGTGTGTGTGTATGTGTGTGTGTGTATGTATGTTTGAGGACATCATGGGTCCAATCCAAGAAAGAGAAGGTGCAGGAGTCTGCCTGCATGAGCCAGGCTCAAAGCCCAATGAAAAGGCCTGAGGTGAAGAGAAGTGCTGCTAGTGGTCATTTTGTCAGGGCATATGGCGCATAGCCCATAACTTCCACCAGATTTTGTTTTATTAAGTTTTCATTTTTATCTATTTTGAGTCACATTCCACTCACCAGTTTGCACTGGGCTGAATTTATCTATGAAATATCTTAGAGTATTGACCAATGTAATAAGGCACTTAAAATAAACTTTGAGATTTACAAAAAATGCATTAGTCTAAATAACTGCTAAAATAATAGCAAAATGTAAACACCTTAGATGGGACATTTGCAGCCCATGTGTAAAAGCGTGATATAATATTACAAAGCCTAAAATAAATCAAATAAAACCAAGTATTAATGTATGTAACTTATAATTTACTCCATAAAAATCACCTAATGTTTGCTTTCAAACACTGAAGATTTTGGTCATAAATCATAGTCAAGTCCAATAGGTCCAAGTATACAATGTAAAATTTTTACTGCGGCCTCACAACCAAGCCTCTCCAACACCACAACTATTAGTTTATCCGCCTTACATCATCTGGTCCCGGTAGACTGAAGCAGCTCAGATGAAGCCTCAGGGTGTGGGAAAAGCTCCCCATCTCTTCAGGTGGAAGAAGCTGCATCATTCCAGCAGTGCCTCCCGCTGCCCCACCTCCCGCTCAAGGCCAGCTCCACCTCTGCCAGATTTGCCTCCTACTTGTTTTCAGTCTGCCTCTCTGCCCTTGAAATTGGATGAATTTTTCTGATCTTCTGCTGCTCCTCCCTGAGGATCCAGTGGCCAGTACTCAGTACTACAGAGGTACTTTATTATTTTGAGTGATCATTTGTTAGAATTGGTTTCATGTGAAAGAGAAAACAAATAAAGGGTTTGTCAAAGTGAATTTAGTAATTGCGACTGTTTATTGTCGAAAATCTTCATTGGCTAAGTGTCTTCTGGCTGAGAATCTGCATCCCTGAAAAATCTCCTCATCTCATTTCATCCACACTTAGCTTGTTACAACTCTGTTTCTTGGTGCAAGGAAAAAGTGAGAGAGAGAGACCAACGCTCTTGTCATTACTACCTATATCCAAGGACTGATCTGTCCCAAAGTAATTTTAGATTTTCAAGGAGTTTGTGGCTGCTTTCTCAGCTGTAGTTACTGAGTCTATATTTGAATTGAGTGTACTAGCCCTTCGGCGTCATGCCTGCTGCAGAGTGTCTGATGCATACTTCACACAAAAAAGCAACAAAGCACTTCTCCAAGAGAACACAAATCTCAATCCAATTGGTAGAGAGAAAAGTCACGTTTATAAAAGCTAAACACTTCTTCAAAGAAGAACTAACTGCAATATTTTTGGAGTTTACAAGGTTGTGTTAATTAGCTGCATTTACATGGATCCTAAAAGTCCATTGTAATCAGACTATTAGCCCACACAGAATAAAAAAGTGACACATGACAGCATCAAGTCAGAATGGATTGGCTAAATCCAAGCTAAAAATTTTATTCAGATTATAAAATGAGGTTTTATACCTTTTCTAATCCATTCAGTGGTACATTTAAACATTTGATCGGACTTGAAAGCTAAATCTGTAATGACGTAGAAAATAACATAATGATGTGTGATGCACAGAATGAGCTGTTGCTGTTGAGTCATATAGTTAAGTGTCATAAAAAGGCTGTCATGCCATTCAAAAATTCTCTTTCCACTCATTGTCTGCAGAGCTAATGTGTGCAAGACAAATTGACTCTCATCCACAGATATCTTATTTTGGGCATGGGAAGTAGCATCACTGCTTGATAAAAAGCACCACACATAAAGCTCCTGTGATGGTCATCTCCTAATTAGGAAAGTAGAAAAATAGCTAACATACCACATCTTACAGTGCATCATCAAAGAGCTCGGAATATATAATCTGACTGGAAGCTTGTACACACTAACCACAAACGCTTAATTTGGCGTTCATAGACACTATAGGCCAGAACTGCTAACAATTTGTACCATCACAAATCGTGTGTTAAATGGAACCATCAAGATTTACTATAGAAACGTAGTTAGAGTTAGTAACACTTGAGCTCTTGGAAATTATTTAAGTCTTTTTTATTTGTCTTTTTCCTTTTTTATGTTTCACTTAGAGAAATGTCTAAAGTTTAATAGTCGTATAACCAAATACATAAGCTAACGATATCTGATTTAATGGCAGAGACATTTGAAGGAATCTGGTTAACCACCAGGAAAAGGTTTGTTAGAGAGTCAAGGCGGCGGAAGGATGTTCAACCAGATGGCACACTGCTGGTGTGTTTTCTGGCCTATGTTTTTAGTAACTGTAATCCAAATGAGGCTCATTTTCCCAACTCCTAGAGATTAAACAATTGAGTTTTATCATTATTGAATCCATTCTAAGTCGCACTGTCGGTTCTGGCAGTAGCACTTTTAGCTTCAACTTGGCATATATCCTTGAATCTGTTTAGACCATCTCGCTTTTAAGAGTTTTGATGTTCTTCCTCTTTAAAAATATGACAATCAAGGAACTTTGCTAACGCATGCCATAGGTGATATTACAAGCAGCACCTAACAGTGCTGAGGACTATTTCAGGCGGCAGTTATTACCATTTGTGCTAGAACGGCCATGAAGCGTGCACCAAAGCTACTTGATTATCACTTTTGAATAAGAATATATTTTCTCCACCTTATCGGCCTGGAAAATCACAACTTTTCATTTTCAGTCGGCCTTAGTACACAATGTACTTAGTTTTAAATAGGAAAAATATCTTCTTTTTTTGAGCGAGATGTTAATAGTCTCAGATTCAATGATCTATTGCAAGCTGTCTCAAAAAGTGGTACAGACAGACCCGGAGATCGCTGAATAGATTAAAAAAACGGTAAACTCAACTAGGGGAGTTGGAAAATGAGCCTATTTTTAAAAATAGTGAAGTGTTCCTTCAAAGCAAGTAATTTGCTCTGCTCCTTGTAGATTGTGCTAGTCATTCTGGAAATGATCACAGCCTACTCAGTCCTTTTTAATGTACGGACTTTTAGTAAATCACCTGCAGAATATTCCTCTCTATTGGTGCTTTTCACAGAATTGCGCTCTAACTCTTATTTGCTCAGTTTTATTTAATCTGACCCTTAGTTCGGATTGAGCAATCTGAATGATTTCAAAGAGTTTCCATGTAAGCGTAGCTATGTTGTGTTGTGGTACTAGAGACAGTACAGCATTTACCTCTGCACAAAATCAACTGTACAACATATAGTTCCCCACCTAGAAGCTGTGTGAAGTGTCAAGAGTTTTATATTCACATCTTTCTAACAATTTTGCCTGAACTCATTCAGATTTCATCCAAACTAACTTGAAATCCCTTAGGCCTGAAACATACACAGCAAGTAGACCTGTCAAGCTGCACAAACCTGATTTCTTGAGTGCGCTGCTGCATTCCGGGAAATATATCTGAGTACAAACACGTGATTTGCAGCAGGACAAACAAGCATTGTTGCAATGGGAGCTATAGAAGGAATTAGCATAATTGTCTTTTTCTATGTTTCCTTTCTGTCATCTACTTTGTTAGCAGTTTGAAAAGAAATATCCTAAGTTTAATAAAGTCTTATAACCAACTACACATGGCTAACATATCTGATTTAATTAGACATTTTGAAGGTAATGAGGTTACCCACCAGGGAAAAGTTTGTTACAGCCAAACAGAAATGGAAGAATGTTCAACCAGATGGCACACTGCTGGTGTGTTTTCTCACCTGTTTTTCGTACCTGTATCCAGTCTGGACTCGATTTAAAGGTCTAGTATTTGATAAATGGTAAATCTGCGAGAGGAGTTACAAAATGGGACTTTTCAGAAACAGGGTCAAACATAACAACCAATTAAACCACTGAAAATCGTCCTACTGTGAAAGTATTTTCATTTAAAATTAAGCTGTCTGAAGTATGATTTTGTCTATTTTTTTGACTATAAAATGGATAAGAAATTACTACAATCTGACTATGGCAAGGTTGTCTAAAACCACGAATCTGACCCTATGACTCTATACAAAGCACAATGTGTGCTCTCTGACAAAACAAGTTTCTCCACCTATGACACCTCTGAGCGGTGAGGTGAACAGGATAAAAGGATCCCACAGCCACATTACAACTAGAAAATAAGCCTGTCAGTGTCTAGAGACACTAACACAGTTGGGTGAACAAGGCCAGTGTGATTAAAAACATATAGAAACATTTTGTGTCCAAGGTCACCAAGGTCACACCATTACAGACAAATAAATAAATAACCACAGGATTCTAGGAAATAAATTGGTGGATCTAAGCGGAGATGTATCACTGCAACTGAACCTGCTGGGTCAAAGTGAACACAAACAAAGTCTTGAGACGTGAATGATTCCTGCGGCAAATCATTTGCTTGCAGTTTTACACCACGGAGGCTGACTTACATGTATCAAAATGTCTTCTAATGATTTTTCTCAATTCATTAACTATCTGAATTACTGAGAGAGTTTAGATTCCACCACAACAATCAATTTCGTTAAAAGGATAGTTCAGTCGTAAAATAAATTATGTCATCATTTACTTACCCTCATATTGTTTTAACCTTAAGACTTCATGCCCAGAACCTAAATGAAGCTATTATTAATCCTAGAGAGATGTCTGTTCCTGCACTGTTCCGACTATGTAACTACCTCTAGATTGTAAACGCAAGTAATATGACTTGAGCTGATTTGGTCCGAAGAGAATTGATAAATTTATATGATGAGCAGGTTTATTTTAAGCCTTTATCTATATATTGCATCAGTGAATGTAAACTGAAGCTTAACTATAACTGATGTACACTGATTATCATATATGTGAATAAAAGCCTCAATTAATTCTGTTCATCGTGTAAAGTAATCAAGAAAATTTGGACTAAATTGCTCAAATGCTCAAATTTCTTTAAGAACTTTTTAATGTATCAAAAGTATAATTGGCTAGACTGTCAATGCAGGACATAAATCTCTCCGCTTTCAATAAAATGTCTTCATTTGTGTTCTGATGATAGACAAAAGTCCTATTAATGAAGAAGTAAGCAAATTATGATCAAAAAAATGTATTTTAATGTCTATAATTTTATATATATATATATATATATATATATATATATATATAAATGTACTTTACATTAAACATCAAATCTAGATTCAAATAAAATTAAAAACACGATCAAAGCGCTTTTATTTTGTCAAATCTAAAATATAACATGTGCCTTAAGATATGCCTTGAGTTTTCAGGAAATTTATTTTCTGAAGGTTCACAGAGCCAAAAAAACCAGCCTTAATCTGAATAGTAAGTTTAATAACACACGCCACTGTTCAAGTAGCAAGAGTTGTGAAAAATCTCTCACATAATGAAGATAAATCCTAAGGTGTGATAGATGCGCTAGGCACAAGTCAAGCTGAACGTAATGCAGCTGCTAATTTGGAATGTTGCTCACACAGTCGCTGCAGCGTTTGTAGCGACATGCTCGCAGGGCCTTTATCACAGCTAGCCAGATCCTCTACAATTGAAAATATGTGCTTCACTGCATGATGCTGTGGGCAAGCGGTGGGAATTTAGACATTCAATTTAATAATTTCAGCGAAATAAAACAAGCAACATATAATGTGGTCTGCTCAAGGGTAACACAGCTCGACTGAGCGCTTGAGCGTGTGTGCGTGTGTGTTCATGATACGTGCCAGTGAATGAATGCATGCAAGCAACTCGCACCGACTCAAAACAGCCGCTGCGCTGCCTACAGCATGAAAAATGGGTCCGTTGTTCATTCAACACTGTCATTCTGATTATTTCTCAGCAATAGGGGTCACTGCATCTCTGTCTGGTCGAGCCTGCGGAAGGTAAACTTAATTTAGCGCTGTATCTCTTTCCGTTAGCAAGATGCGCATCCAATACCACATGGCTCCCAAACATAATCAATTATCTACGCTGAAATGGTGGAGAATGCCGAATGCTGATAAGGGTTTGTTGACTCTTCCTAATGAAGAGTGGCGAAGTAAAAACGATTTGATTTGGTACCTTGGGGGTGAGTTTTGGCCTTTCTTCAGGGGATAAAAAGAGCAAGAAATTGATGTTTCCTCTCAGGGATAGGAACGTAGCTTCCAGTAAGTCTCACCCTTAGTAGTAACATGTCTGTCTCTGCACCTGCGAGTCTGGGTAATAAGGTTTTGGAATTATGCAGAATTTCACCTGTTTTTTAGTCTAACGTAAATTCACCTTAGATGTGATTTTTTTTTTCAAACCGTTTCTGGGTTAACAATAACACAAGTTAATTATACCACAAAAGCATCCGCCTTTCATGATCAACAAGAAACGAACGTAGTTCTTATATACATTCAGATTAATGAGTAATTAATTATATATGTCTTTTGTTGTTGCTTCTTTTTTTCCTGGGGGAACGCACCGTCTGTCTCCCTGGAGAAAACACCCTAGTGATAAAGCCACGCAATTTCACGCTTACTGTTTTACCCCCAGCTATAGAGAAACTCACTAAAACAGTAATATTTTATATCAAACATATGTAGCGTAAGTGGCGTAATCTGTAATATCGCTCATTGCGACTAGAACATTTGAATATTTACATCTCTGTATTCCATGGTGAAATAAGCTTCCAATATAATCGTAATTTTATACATTTAAAACAAATAAGTAAAGAAATAAAATACACACACACACACATACACACAAAGAAAATGTTAAATAGTGCTAAATATATTCTAGTGCTTTGGTAGGATCCAGTTTGTACTTTGTGGAACTCACATATAATGTTGCCATAAATGTTGCCGTCATAAAAGCACTCTAAAATTGTAATTATTTGAACAGTTGACTGCAGCTTCCAGATGAAACAAATATGAGTGGCAGTAAAATATTTATTTTATCTTTTGTACTTTCTTGCGCAATACCTGTTATCACCTCAAAACACTTTTATCATAGTGTGTGATTTGTAGAATGAATGCATTTTCACGTTTTGCAACACAAAACAAGCACCATATATATATTTTTTTTTTCTCGCATAGTAAACTTGCTCAATAGCTCACCCGGTACAACATCGTTGTTGCAATGAGAAGTGCTTAGGGTACAATTCCTGTGAAACACAAACTTGTCCTCCTTTAAAAACTGTTGTCATGAGTACATGTTCCCAGATTCACAAACATCTGTTTTGGATGAGCACAAAATGCATAAGCAACATAACAACACTGCAGCAAAATGTTCTGTTATCACATTAAAGCGCCTTGAATGCTGATTCATTTGATAACTTTAACTATTTAAAGAAACTTGTTGCACTCACAGGCAAAAGAAAACACACTACTTCTTCACTACAAGCAGCTCGAATCAGAATGTGTTACGTAAAGTTTCTTGATCCTTTGTGCTTGGAACGACATGATGGTGAATAACTAACCAGTAACTAATAAAGACATCCTGAATCCTTTAGAGAAATGGCAAACTAAGTCTTCTCTGTGTTTTATACTAGCATAGGTTTTCATGCATTTACCTATAACAACCCTTTTAAACAGAGATTGCAGATGCCATCATCCTGTTGTGCAGTGACTGGAAAGAGCTTTGCTACTGCCTCAGCCATCTAAAGACACGATGACAGTCTAGGAACACTGCTGGTTTAAGGGCAAATCCTTACCGTTTACGCTCCACTGGCCTGAATGGCTGACTCAGAGCAGAAGGACACAGCACAGTCTGAAAAGACCCATAGGTTTATGCAGAGTTGGAGCTGATGTGTCAGGCCTATAAGCACACTTCCCACAATCATTTTAAAGCTTATTTCCACCATGAAATATAAAAAGTAAGAAAAGTAACTGTGAATTTTTATCTCACAATTCTGACTTTTCCCTCTCTCTCTCAGAATTCAGAATTTAAATCTTGCAACTCAGACTTTTCTAAAAATTTTGAGTTTACCTCTTATAGAGATTCATTAAAACAGTAATATTTTATAACAAACATCTACAGATTAAGTGGTGTAATGTATAATTTTGCTCATCGCAACTGCTTACGATTTTACAACTTTTACAAAACACTTTTTTTATGATCTCTAAAACCATATACAATCTGCAGCAGTTTCCAGCTGAAATGAACACTGTAGCAGTAAAACTTTTATTCCTTTAAATATTACTTATGCTTTCTCACTATTTAGACTTTTTCAGACAATTTGCATCTTGTTTTTTTTTCAGAATTCTGAGTTTACATCTCTCAACGAAATTTGGTTTATTCATTCATTTTTATTTCATGGTGAAATAAGCCTCCAAATAATTAGAATTTAATACATGTATAAACAAATAAGTAAATAAATACACAATGAAAAAAAGAAAATACTGCTTAATAAATTCTAGTGCTTTGGTGGGTTCTAGTATGTACTTTGTGGAACATACTGTGTGGTTGCCATAAATGTTGTTGATATCATATAAATAAATAAATAAATAAAAGTTATACACATATACCTATACAGTATCTCAAAAAAGTGAGTACATCCCTCACATTTCATCGAAAACTGTTGTACATCTTCGAGGACAAAACTGCAAAAATAAAACTGTGATTAGAGTAGATGATTTGCGGCTTTCTTTTGAAGCACAAATTTACTGTCCTCTAAAATAACTCACCACATAGCCATTATTGTCCAAATAACTGGCAACAAAAATAAGTGCACCCTAAGTGAACATGTTAGAACTGGGTCCAGATTGTCAATATTTAGCAGGGCACCATTGTTATTTAGCACTGCTTTAATTCTTTAATTCTTGATGGGATCCTCTTCCAACCTCATCCCGAAGCTGTTGGATGTTAGACACACAGTGTGTTCCCTTTCAGTCGGTCACTCCGAGTCACGCCGGATGACCGACTTAATTGGAGATCTCGCCGAGAGACCAATCTACTCCAGTGTATCTAAACAAGCCAATTGAAGATTGGCATGCGCTAATCGCATCCAGCTGCCGCTGATCACAGCAGCGTGGTATAAATAAACAGCGGGTGCAGCGCATATTCAGCTGCACCGCTTTCGAGCCGAAGCGTGACTGTTCCGCTCCAAAGACGATCTACGAGTGTTGGAGTACGGCGTTTCAGCGGAGGTCGTTTTCCTGCGTCGAGTGGATTGCCACAATCAGGCTGCACTACCCCTGTTTGTGTGCAAAACGGCTGTCCCCTGTTGCCGCAGCACTAAAAGAGCATTCGCGGGTGCGTCTTTTAAAGACGACGTTACGTCTGGCAAACTCGACGCGCCTTGGAAGACAGCGTGGGTCTTGCTTCAGACCACGACACCCGCAGGTTTCTGGATGCGATTTGTTACCTGGTGTTAGGTGATGGTCACAATCGTTGCCTCGTGTGCCTGGGCTTAGCACGCTGAGGTGGCGGTTGTGGATGAATCATTTCGCGGGAGATGGTCATCTCGGAGTGATGGGCGGGCTCTGTCGCCTTGAAAAAGGAGGCGGAGCTTGTGTTTGCTCGACTTGGTTCTCATTCTGGCTGCAGACAGGTGGGCTCCATTTCTGCCAGACACAAAGCTTAAACTCTGCAACCAGTGGAGCTGCAAAAGGGGCAGTCTGGACCCTCACGTGGGGTATCAGCTGTACCCTCTTGGGCTCCCTGATGATCAGAAGTCAATCGCTGCATCGGAAGGTGAGCCAGACATTTCTGGAAGTGAAGATCCGGTTGCTCTGCGTCTACCAGGCGTTGAATGTACTGGATACAGATCTAGAAATGGTGGCTATGCTTGCCCAGGCCGCCGAGGTGATCGGGATCAGGTGGAAACCTCCACTGCTTCCCGGGCCCTCGAGGCTGGACGACAGTATTTAAGGGTGGCTTGCGCTGGTTCTCAGGGCCCCACCCTGGTACCTTTCTTCCCGGACGTGCATGAGGAGCTTACTGGGATGTGGAAAGCACCTTTCACTGCCAGAAACTGCCCCAGTGGCTCCTCTCCTTCACCACCCTTGACAGTGGCACAGCCAGGAGTTACTGGTGATCGCCCCAGTGGAGCGGTCAGCTGGGATGCAGCTGTGTCCCAATGCCGTCTCCGCTTAGTGCGGTGATCCTGTGCTCCTCCCGGGCCTGCAGGTACTCGCCGGCTCTGAGCGGCAGTGCCTTGTGCGCCTGTGGACAAGCTGAAATCTGCAGTACACGCTTTTGGCGTTGTTGCAGGTTCATCAGGCCAAGGCACTGGAAGGATCTGCACAGGGGTGGTCATGACCTGGAAGTTCTGAAAGAACTCTGTATCGTGATGGACCTCGCACACGCGGCGAAGGTCACAACGCGTCTCTGGGTTGTGCGATGGCCACTACGGTGGTCCAGAAGCGCCATCTGTGGCTGTGTCTGGTCGACATGCGCGAGGTAGACAAGACACGTTCTTGAATGCCCCCATGTCCCAGACCGCCACTTCGGCGACGCAGTGGAGAACTTTGCCCAGCAGTTCTCCGCTGCCCAGAAGCAGACTGAGGTAAGAAACATCCTGCCTCGGCGTGCAGCTGCTGCCTTCACCCAGCCGCCGACGGCCCACCTCAGCCAGCTCTTCGCCGAGGGTGCCCCCTGCTGCCGCCACCGCTCCCGTGCAGTCAACGCAGCAGCCCCATCTAGGCAGCACCGTGGAGCTGGCAGCAGGGCAGCCACCCAGCCTGTCCAGGCTCCTGCCAAACCTGGAGGAAAGCGCAGGTGCAAGAGGCCCTCAGATCCGGGGATGGAGGGAGCTGCTCTGCCGGGCAGAGAATGTTGCGCTACCTAAAACCTCGACAAGGGCGGTTTCCTCTGTCTCTGGGTCCCCAGGAGAGCGAGGAGTTGAGCGGGCCAGTTCCGCGCCACTCACGCCTCCTTGGGCTAATATGCAGCAGTGGGAAGACTGGGAGGACGAACCAACAGCCTACCCGCCTCACTTCTGGGGATGCAGGTAAGAGTTGCACACACTCAGACCCGCTTCCGGACCGGCCACGAGACGCCCGAGGCGGTCCCTGCACTCCCTCTCGCCCCATCGCCTGCATCGCGTCGGTGGTTCCGCCGAGCCGCTAGTTCGGTCTCTGGATGCCTGGTTGAATCTTCCCAGGCTATCCCGGTGGCTCCCTGCGAACCCTTCGACCGGCTATATGATTCAGTTCATCCGGCGCCCCCAAGTTCAGTGGGATCCGCTTATATGTCAGTGAACAAATGTGTGTGCCCCTGTCTTGTGGGCGGAGATTGCTGTCCTTCTAGTGAAGGCACGATAAAGCCGCTTCCTCCAGCCGAGCATGAGGTCGGGGCTTACAGCCCATACTTCATAGTGCCCAAGAAAGGCGGTGGGTTATGACCAATCTTGGATCTGTGAGTCCTGAATCGAGCACTCCCGTTCAGGATGTTGACACAGAAACGCCTATTCAGTGCGTCCGTCCCCAGGATTGGTTGCAGCGATCGACCTGAAGGACACGATACTTTCGTGTGTTCGATTCTTCCATGCCACAGGCCATTCCTGAGGTTGGCGCTCAAGGTCGAGCATATCAGTACAAGTCCTACCCTTCGGGCTCTCCTGTCGCCACGCTGCGTCTTCATGCAAGTCGCGAAGCAGCCCTTTGCTCCACTGAGAGAGAGTAAGGCGTTCGCATTCTCAACCAACTGGATGACTGGCTCAGTCCCGGGCTCAGTTGTGCGAACACAGGGATCTGGTGCTACAGCACCTCAGCCAGTTGGGGTTTCAGGTCAACCAGGAGAAGAGCAAACTCTGCCCAACGCAGAGGATCTCTTTTCTTGGGATGGAGCTGGATTCGATCGATCAGATGGCACACCTCACAGAGGAGCGTACAATTCGGTGTTGAACTGCTTCAATATGTTCAAGAGCAGGATGGCGGTCCCACTGAAATATTTTCAGAGGCTCCTGGGGCATATGGCAGCCGCGGCCACAGTGATGCCGCTGGGACTAATCCATATGAGACCGCTTCAACATTGGCTACACGATCGAGTCCCGAGGTGGGCGTGGCAAAGTGGCACTCACCGGTTCAAATAACACCGCCTGCCGCCAAACCTTCACCCGTGGTCAGACCTCTCGCTCCTTCGGCCGGAGTGCCCCTGGAGAAGGTCCCCAGGTATGCTGTGGTTTCACGGATGCCTCCACCACCGGCTGAGGGGCCACGTACAACGGGCATGCAGTGTCAGGGGTTTGGACGGGCCCTCAACTGCAATGGCACATCAACTGCCTAAAGTTGCTGGCAGTACATCTCGCCCTAGGCAGTCTCGAGAACTGCCTTCGAGGCCAGCATGTACTAGTCCGCACAGACAACATACTGACCGCTGCGCGACATCAACCAACAAGGTGGTCTACGCCCCCGTCGTATGTCGCAACTAGCCCACCACCTCCTCCTCCTATGGAGTCGGAAGTTCTGAGGCTTCGCCGCCATTCACATTCCAGGAGTGTGCAACCAGGCAGCCGACGAGCTGTCGCGAAGTTGCACTACCCGGAGAATGGAGACCCATCCCCGGCGGTTCAGCTGATTGGGAACGCTTCCGAGCCACTCAGGTAGACCTGTTTGCCTCTCCAGAGACTTCCCATTGCCCACTGGCACACAGCTGGCTGCGGGCCTTTGCAAGTATGTATTTCCCCAGTGAGCCTTCTTGCACAGACACTGTGCAAGGTCAGGAGGACTAGGAGCAGGTCTTGCTAGTAGCACCTACTGGTGAAGACTTGGTTCCCAGAACTTGTGCTCCTCGCGACAGCCCTCCTTGGCCGATCCCTCTGAGGAAGGATCTTCTGACTCAGAGATGGGGCACCCTTGGCACCCGCTGGTCCAGACCTCCTGGAAACTCCATGTCTGGTCCCTGGATGGGATGCGGAGGTTCTAGGTGACCTACCTCAAGAGGAGTAGTCGACACCATTTCTTCGGCTAGAGTGCCGCCCACGAGACAGGCCTATGCCTTGAAGTAGAGCCTGTTAGTCGAGTGGTGTTCTTCTCAGGGTGAAGACCCCGAATTGCCCTATCAGTCGTGGCTTATCTTCTTGCAGCAAGGGTTGGAGCGTAAGGCTGTCTCCCTCCACCCTTAAAGTCTACGTGGCTGCAATCGCTGCAAATCATGACCCCATAGATGGGAGGTCTGTGGGTAAGCATGGCCGGATTATCAGGTTCCTGAGGGAAGCCAGGAGGTTGAATCCTCCACGGCTCCCAACAGTACCCTCTTGGGACCTGTCTGTAGTGCTGACAGCACTGCAGTAGGCTCCGTTGAACCCTTGCCAGCAGTTGTGCTAAAGTTCTTTTATCTATGAAGACATTGCTCCTGCTCGCATTGGCCTCCATCAAGAGGGTAGGGGACCTGCAGGCTTTTTCGGTCGACGATTTATTGCCTACAGTTTGGGCTCGCTGGATTCCCAGGAACCACTGAGGCCACGGCCCGCTACGTGCTCCAAGGTTCCCACTACCCCTTCAGAGACCAGGTGGTGAACCTTCAAGTGCTGCCCTGGAGGAGGCAGACCCAGCCCTGACGCTGCTTGTCCCGTCCGAGCACTCCCGATGCTACGCTGACCGGACACAAAGCTTCCAGGACCTCAGTCCAGCTCTCGCTTGTCACAGAGGCCGGCAGAAGGGGAGTGCCGCCCCAAGCAGAGGATGGCTCACTGGATAGTGGACGCCATTACCCTAGCGTATCAAGCACAGGGTATGCCCTGCCCCCTTCAGGTTGCGGGCACACTCAGCAAGTGTTGCATCGTCTGGGCGGTGGCTCGTGGCACCTCGCTGACAGATTGTAGAGCTGCGGGCTGGGCGACCCCAACACGATTGCTAGATTCTATAGCCTACGTGTGGAACCGGTATCCTCCTGTGTTCTCACCTCAAACTGGTAGAAGCACTGAGAGGCCCGGTTTCGGTCGGCTTGTTAACCGCCTCCAGAGCGCCCATACAGTAGACCCTGTCGAGCTCCTCCATTCCCCTCGGCAGCCAGATGTTGCGGAGCATCCGGCGCCAGGCCCTCTCGATGAATCCGTAAGAACCGGTGAGGGCTGGGAGCCATGTAAAGTACCCCAAGAGGACTTTATGTGTGTATTTCCATGGCATAGCCTTAGAGCCCTGTGTTTCCCGGCAGACCTTCTGCCCGTCTAAGAGGGTTCAATCACCTCCAATTTTCCATATGCAAACTGAAATACTGTCCATATGCGTATTCGCTCCGAGACCTCCTACGGGAAGGCTGGACTTCCGCGACGTCCTGTTCACTAGAACGTGGGACGTTTCCCAGTGTTCCAGTCTTACGAATGGGTAGTGTTACAAAAGTAGCTGGCTTCTTGTGGTTGAGCCCGGCCTACGCCGATAGACTGAGGGGCTTGTGGGCTCTCACAGGACACTGGAAGAGGCAGCGCCCATGGCGCTTGGTAGGATCCCAATTCGCCGGTCATCCGACGTGACTCGGAGTGACCGACCGAAAGGGAACGTCTCGGTTACGTATGTAACCCTCGTTCCTCGAAGAAGGGAACGGAGACGCCACGCCCCGTCGCCACGGTGTTGCACCTCTGCTGAAGGGGCCGGGTCACTAGCTCGGCCTCAGCGAAAAACCTGAATATGCGTTGCACCCGCTGCTTATTTATACACGCCGCTGTGATCAGCGGCAGCTGGATGCGATTAGCGCATGCCAATCTTCAATTGGCTTGTTTAGATACACTCGAAGTAGATTGGTCTCTCGGCGAGATCCCAATTCGCCGGTCATCCGACGTGACGCCTCCGCTCCTTCTTCAGGGGAACGAGGGTTACATACGCAAATCGAGACGTTTCTCCACCTTCTGCTTGAAGATGCCCTACAGGTGCTCAATAGGCTTCAGGTCTGAAGACTCCATCACTTTCACCTTCAACTTTATCATCACATCTAGGTGGCGCGTTTGGGAGTCGTTATTATGTTGGAAATCTGCCAATTGGCCCAATTTCTGAAAGGAGTGCATCAGAATGTCACAGCACATGTTTCCTTCAGTGAACCACAGCTCCCCAGTACCAGCAGCCTTCATGCAGCCCCAAACCATGCTTGACTGTAGGTAAGACACAATTTTCTTGGTATGCCTCGCCAGTGTATCGCCACACATGCTAGACACCATCTGAGCCAAACAAGTTTATCTTAGTCTCATCAGATCACAGGACGTGGTTCTAGTAATTTATGCTCAAGCAGGTTGTCTTCTGACAAGCTGACCTTCCACTTCTGCAACCTCTAAAGCAATGCTAGCAGCACTTATGCATCTGTTTTTTGAAGCCAGCATCTGCACCTGATGCACAGCACAAGGACGTTACTTCTATAATTGACCCTTGCAAGGCCTGTTCCGAGTGGAACCTGTCTTGGAAAACCTGTGTATGACCACTGTACTGTAACTCAGTTTCAAGGTGTTTCTGAACTTCTTATAGCCTAAACATCTTTGTGAATAGCAACAGTTCTAATTCTCAAATTCTTTGCCATGAGATGCCAGTGGTCATTATGTACCAACTTTTAGCTGCTGTAATACAAGATACACTCTTTATGGTGTTGCATGGTCAAATTAAGTATAGCTGTTATCACTTAAGGTGTACTTACTTTTGTTGCCAGCATTTTTGAAAATAATGACCATGGAGCAGGTTAGCCATGGAGAGTAAATTACTATGGTGATGAACACTGCTAAAAGACAAACCAATTTCATTATTATTACACCAATTAGTACACCATTAGTTCCTAATCAGAATGATATTTTCATTTCCTGCTGGTCGATATAACTACAGAAGAGTCAAGGTTTAAATAGGAAAAATATCAAAACTCATCATGTCATTTTTAATCACGATGCTACTGGTCTAATTGGATTCAAAGAGCTATGCTAAGCTATGCTAAATAGATTTCAAAACAGTAAAACTCAAATTATTAACTCTAGGGATTTGAAGAATAAGCCTTTTTCAAAACTTTAACTTTTTAAAATTAAGTTTACTTTCATCAAACCTGCAGAAACCATAGTATAGTGTACAGATTAAAAATATTGTAAAAGAAACATAACACATTTTTACAGCTAAGCAACACTCAACAAAGTTTCCGACACTGCTATAGTTTTTTTCTCTCATTCTTTTATTTTTTTCTAAATATGCCAACATGTGTAACAATCATTTTAGCACTGAGGTGCTACTGTGTGACTACCTCTAAATAATGCTGCCTGTGGTCATGTACGCTACATAATACCCCTTTCTCGTTGGGTTAGTTTCTAATCATATTATACATTGCACACACTCTGCATCGAATGCTGCAGTCAAATTGAATTTTTTTGGACTGAATGCTTATTCTAGCAAACTTGATTTCATGCGCTGCTGGACAACAGGAGCATATATCTTAAGCACAGCTGATGGCACACCATAAAACAGGCACTTGGATAATGGCCCTTATCTGGTTTTATCTGGACTCTACTGGTTTTGTGATGTTACCATCTACTGTATTCTATTGGACTGTAGAGCTGTATAAATGACCTCCATCACTGGTTCCTCATAAATGCCCAAACAGTCCTAGGAGAAATTTAGAAAAGGGTAGTTGACCCAAAACGAACAGTTCTATCATCAAATCTTTTTTTTCTGTGAAAAACAAAATAGATATTCTAAGAATTGTCTATTTATTTGCGATGGAAGTCAGTTTTCATTAAATCTGTTTGGTTACCAATTTTCCAAAACATTTTTTTATGTGTCACAGAAGAAAGCCATACATATTTGCAGTGGCATGGGGGCGAGTAAATGACGAGAAAAGTTGTATTTTTGGGTCAAAGTCAAGCCAAGTACATTATTGGTGCTCTACCAAACCTCAGAAATCAATAGCCTGGTCTACACAACATCAAATAAAAACAATATACTTTCATACTTATCTAAAAGAAAAGAGTTATCCAATGACATTTTGTAGCCTATTTGAAACAACTTTCATGCACCTTTTGAATTTACCTGTTTTTGCTAATTGATGAAGATTGGAGTCTCTTGTATGGACTAGCAACAATGGCTTAAAGAAATTACTTCAATAGCAAGGAGGAGGCAGCACAACTGTGTGGCAATATACAACAACTGACAGAATATTAATTTTTTTATTCATTAACTTACATTTTACTTCATACTTTAGATCCAAAATTACAATAATTCCAAACAAAGCAGCAGAATCAGTTCTTGTGTTGTTTGAAGTCAGTTCAGCTTTGACTCGTTCAGTAAATGAATCAGCGTTACTGAAAGAATCAGTGGCCTGAACCATTCAAATGACTCACTCATGAACAGTCTTTTTGCACCAAGGCAAGAAAAGGCAAGTTCATTCACACTTTATTTATTTATATTTTTATAGCACATTTCACACACAATGGCAATTCAAAGTGTTTTAGATAAAAGGATGTCAAATAATTGAAATAAAAATAGTTTAATCTAAAAACAAAACAACAACAATGAATTGAAACACTTTATAATATTAAAAATTATTTAAAATTAATATAAAAAAAGTTAAGAATAGAAAATGATTATGCATAAAAGAGTTTAGACATAGCACAGTGATCATTCAGTAAATGCACAGCTTATATAAATGAAACTATGTAACAGAAAAAAGTGAAACGTTGAAAAGAATATTTGAAAGATAGCTGAGCTTCATTCACATTCTTCCATAGGCCTGCCGCTACCATGAAACTTCATAACCTGAATCATTATTACCCAACAATCACTAATCCACTTTAATTTTGTGTGAGCCTACTCTCTGGCAGTTGTTTCAAAGGTCCTGTAAGATTTTATGATTAACATTTGTTCTGGATTCAGCCGATGTGCGCTGATCATATGAATGCTAGCACGGAAATCCATACATCCCTGCGTGGAAGAAAGAAATATGTCCTTCCTGGCAGTATTCAGCCGTTCAAGGTCAGAACCCAGGCAGCGAGTCTGAACGGTTCATTTAGAGATGGGAATTGAATTGTGAAAGCGTAGCTGCTGGCAGCATGCAGGAGTTTGAGGACAACCAAGGGTCGTCTGCGCAGGAAGCGAAAACACGTTGTCCCACCGAGACGTTTACGGGAAGCCGGAAAGCCGCATTTTCATTTCTGATTACAAAGAGACGCTTTGAATATAGGGCTGCCAATCAATGCCAATAAATTCAACTAATTAATCACAAATAAAAATACTTAAGCATTGCATGGTTTCCTTTTGAAATGGCTGCTGAAAACTGTTTGGTAACTCCAGTTTCAAATGAATTTCAGTGTGATATAGTACACACAGGTCAGCCAATTAGCCTAGTGACCTTGTGAAATCCATTTAGCGCTTGATAAACAAGTGCGTGGGTGTATATGTGGGTACTTGGCTGTAAGAACCAATTCTTCCATCTGAAATCAACAACGCTGTTCATCTTCAGACAGAGAAATACCGGTCGACGGCTCTCTCGGACTGTGACAGCGGTGCAGGAAGCGTGTACATTATTGAACACTTTCCAATTAGAATTCTCAAAGCACTTCTTAAAGGTCTTAGCGGCATGCATAAACTGAGCAATTGTCCGCTCGGGAAAATAAATGACTTTGTGGAAATTTTGTAGTGTGTTAGCACAAATGGCAGGTTTGCTGGTGTGATTAGGGATCTCGGAAAATATTTAGAAGCTCGCTAAATATACCGCCCTGAGACACTTCTCATGGCCTAGCTAACCAAGTGTGAAATAGCTTTGGCTAAGTAAGGAGAGGGAACCATTAATATTGATAAAACGGGTGAGGTGCTCTCAAGGTGGAATGGAAGTTCTAACTAAAGAAAATGATTAATGTCACCTTCAGTGGAGGTTAGAGAAATACATTTATTAAGGTTTTGTAAAGTTTGGGTTCACATGCACGCGATGTCTTGCTTACTCTTTTTCTCTCTGTTTGTGTCCGTCTGTATATGTCTACATATATGTGTGTGTGTGTGTGTGTGTGTGTGTGTGTGTGTGCCCAAAAATCATTTAGACAATCACCATCAAATCGACAGCACAAGTGCTGAATAATAAAGACAGATTTGTGAAGTCAGCTTAAAAAAAAATAAATAAAATGAATAAATGCATAAAAAAATAAATGAAACGTTTTGGTATGTTTGTTTTGGTGATTTTTCATTTTTATGTAAAGTACTTTTTTTGTTTGTTTTTTTACTAAATTGCTACATTAATTCACAAAATTTGTTCTGCAAAGACTCATGGATCAAAAGCAACATTAAAGACATTTACAATGTTACAAAATAGTTTTATTTCTAATAATTCCTGTTCATTTGAATTTTCATTCATCAAGCAATCTTAAAACAATAAATAAAATAAAATAAAATAAACATCACAATTGTGAAATTGTGAAAATAAATGTTTCTTGAGCACCAAATCAGCATATTAAAATGATTTTTGAATGATTATATAAAAGTGAAGGCGTAAAAGTGAAAATTCAGCTTTGCATCGCAGGAATTAACTATTTATTCAATCAAATATAAAATATAGAAAACAGTTATTTGTTATTGTTTTAATATTTCACAATAGTATTACTATCTTTACTGTATTTTACCAAATGAATGCTGCCTTTGTCTTAAACGCTTGAACGGTTGTGTATGAGTTCAGAACATGGATTCACATGAAGAGGTATCTGTGTGCTCTCGAAGATCCAGCTTTGGTCCGGCTTTCAACCCGTTTGAGAGAAGGACCTTGTATTTTGACTGCGAGATGTACCACGGGCATTGGCGAAACATGTTGTGACAGTCAAACAAACTAAAGCCCTCTGAATGTGACGCGTGTCAGCAGCCAGGAGGAGCTTACATCTGTTCTTCAGCCTGGGGTTAAAAGTTTAAATAAACACAAAGCCCTGTGTGGTCTGCAAAAAACGTGGTTACGACAGAACCGTCGGAATCTGCCATGAAAGCATTCCTATTTCTAGTCGAAACATAGAGTCACTGAACATTTAAAAGAAGTAAATGAGCAAGAGGTCACGTGGTTTACTGGTGTATGATTTCATCCGATGGTCATTACGGTTGTCTTTTATTAGACTCGCAGGTTCATTGCGATCAGCTGTGTGGTACTTCCAGACTCTTTGTTGTGCACAGCATGTTGTATACAGTCGATTCAAGGTTGTTGTTTACGGTTTTTCTTTTTTTTGTAGCATGTTCATGCAGCGCTAGTGAAGCAGCCTTACTGTTTCCAGCATGTCCTTCCTTCTGTCAAGGCTGACACACATTAATGAGGCACAGAACACATACAGACTTCATCATTACGAGCTTCGGGGGGAGAAGAGGAGGAGGGTTTCACACATTCCCGTTTTTTTTTTCTCTCCATTTTGGGAGATATTTGAGAGATTACATCTGTCACTTATTTGGGCGCTAATTGGGCAAATAAACATGTTTCACATACAATACATCTGCATCACCCTAATCAGGCCTCTAGCGAATACCTAGCGCATGCTCTCTGCAATGCCTTATGGGAGGAAAGAGACTGTATTGCGCTTTGTGTCGGAGATTCGTCTGTTTACTGTGTTTTATTGCGTGAGCTGTGTAGGAGGATGACGGATGTTTGCATGCGTTTTCACACTGTTAAATTGTCCCGTACCGTTCTAGTCAACCGGTCAAGGCTGCAGAGAGTCGCTGGACAATAAACCCAGAACAGAGACCCTGATGCAAACGCTTTCATCATTGTCTCGGATATGACTTTTTTTTTTCAACCTGGTCTCACAAAAACATACACCTCTGTAAAAATATGCACTATTTGTGCAGCACGTGTTTGTGCACGTTTCTCCGCAGTTTCAAAGAGAAATGGCGCTAAAACAAAGGTTGTTCAATATGTGAACCCTTGCACTTTTTAAAACTTTTATATAGGTGCATATTTCTACCGTTCAAAATTCAAATATCCGGGTACTGTTGCTCTGTCGTGTTGTAAATATGCCCTAGACCAAATCCAACCCTAAACCTACCCGACAGTCTATGAAAATCCATAGATATGAAGTTGGATATGCGTGATGCTAACATTCGAAAGCGCCATTTTTCAAATCTCCCAGCGTTAACAAATCATAACATTGATGTAAATGAAATGTCTTCAGACCTGTTCAGATTAAAAGAAACAACCTCATCTTCATCTCGAATGGCCTTAAGTAAAATCTCAGCAAATTTTAAATCTTTGCTGAACTATTATTTTTATTATACCTTTCCAACATTATGCATTTAAAGCTATGGTAGTGTACATCACTAGCATGGTTTTAAAAAGAGATCATTACAAAGAAAGGATATACAGTAGGAGATAAATTTCACACTTGTTTCACACCAGGCCATCATCTTCAGGTCCCTGACAAGTAAGACAGCGGCAATGAGCAACAGCCAATGATGCTGCGAGAAGAAAAATAAAAAGGAGGAGGGGTGAGACACAGTGGAAACAAGAGCCAAAAAAAAGCCCATCAACCTGCTGTCCACTTCTTGCCAATCACAGTCTCTTCCATTGTTATTTTCGGTTTCCAAATGAATCATAGAGGTGTTCACAGTTTTATTTTCCTTTTTAAAAAGTAGCTGAAAATACTGATATTGTAAATGTACTGTATTGAACATTTTTTGGAAAATCTTTAAGTTTGATATGTATTAAAATCACATTAAATGCAAATAAGTGTATATATATCTTAATTAGAAAATTAGAAAAATAATACATACACATATGTATGTGTTGGGTATATATATATATATATATATATATATATATATATATATATATATATATATATATATATATATATATATATATATATATTATAAAACTTTTTTTTATAAAATTCTAAAGTAATCTGGCCAAATAATATGGACAAAAAAATAATGATTTTATTTTAGGAATAATAATAAAAGATTACACCTAACTACCTAATATGGTTTTCATTGGCAGTATTTCAATGTTAGCATCTTTGGATGAATTTGGGATCATGAATCATGCAAGAAGACCTTGTATTGAGGTTAATTTTAGTTTTTCTTCATTTTATTAGGAAAAAAAAAAAACATGCCTCGTTTTTTTTTAACTGTGGGCTCAAGATTTATCATTTTCTTTTCTCTCTCTCTCAATTTTCCACACTTATCTGACTCAACCCCCCCACAACCTTATCCTAAACATTTTTAATCAGCCCCATTGATTAATGTTTTGCCAAAGCCCCAAAAAGGTTAACCGTTATTACTAATCAGGCAGACCCCCGGTAAACAGCAATATCACAGCCATGGCCTGGAGGAAGCACTGAACTGAGATTAATGCAGAAAAAAACAAAGTGAGGAGGGAAAAAAAATACTAAAAAAGCAATGATGGAGCTCATCTGTTGCTGTAAAGGGAACAAGACACAATAAATGTTTTTCCCATTTGCTTGGATTTTATTTGTTTGCTTCTGGCTGTAATAAGGATACTGTCAGGTGCATGAAAAGCAAGCTTAATTGACAGGCTGTGGTGAGGTTTGAAACAATCGCTTCTGACAAGTTTGAAGATTTATTGTGTACGCTTTTTCATTTCTCATACCGATGGCTTACAATAGAGATAGACGAGTATCACTGCATCACCGTAACAAACTGCAAGAGCTTCTTTATGCACACCAACTTTGCTCATAGACTGCATGAATTTGTATGCTGAATGAATCTCTATGGCATCGTACACTTTCATAGATTGACCTGTATTTGCCAAAGTGAAGTAAAACGTAACTAATTTTTATACCTTATACCAACCTGGTGTCATGGGAATACGTACCTCTGTGCACTTTTTGTAGAACACTGTTTTTACGTGACTTAATGCATATTTCGCCACAGTTTTAACTAGAAATGTCCACTGAATGGCATTAAAACGCAGGTACAGTATATGAACCCTGGCACATGTTTATTATGTTGATATATATATATTTTAGAATTTAAATATCAGTGCTAAAAGTTAATGCTCTATCATGTTGGTAATATGCTCTACACCAAATCCTAAACCTACCCAATAGCGTTAAGAAATGCAAAACTTACAAAAACACATTTGTTGGTGCAACCTTGCCATTTTATTCAGATTTGAACTGTTTTGTTCAAATTTGTTTGTTTGTTAGCTCCTCGTCTCCCAAGTACATCATGCATTAGCATCATACTTTTTTAATATACACTTAAATATTTTTATATTGTCTGAAGTACAGTTTTTAAAATACACTTTTAGGATTTGAAGTACACTACAAATGCCAACCCGATATCACGAAACTGTATAAATAGCATGCCAAATAAAAACACAAACTCATGGTATTAATAAGCAAACATTGACTTTGGCGTGTTCAGCTACTTAGTGGTTAGGATAGGGTTGGGGGATAGATGTGTATTATATGTATGCGAAAACTGCGTATCATTTGCATGCCAAACACGAATGTATTTTACTTAATGTTAAAGTTCGGTACCATGAGTCTTTATTTGGCACACTATTTATATGCAGTTTCATGAGACCGGGCTCACAAATGCACATTCAGTACTGAACACACTTCTTTTTTTCATGAGGGAAACCTGGTTGTCAGCATAAGTTCATAATATCTGAATGCTGATACTTGGTTTCTAATTATGAGCTTAACCAGAAAAGGTTTGTTAAGCTATAAAGACCATTCTGCTTGACTCGTCTTGCTAATGAGCAGCACCTAAACAAAAATGAAAAATAATGCTGGTTTAAGCTTATTTTTAGCTGTCACTCATCTTTTTTCTTCCAGGCAGAAGAGAAAAACTTGGCCTTGGCCCTGTTGGATTCAATTCAGCTGTTGTTTTCTATCGCAAGTGCATCTTCATAATTTAAGATCCTGCAAGGCTAACAGATCCACAGACATGAGTCACAGTCTAGTCTGTTTCAACTAGATATATTGATTTATTTGAAGCACCTCAACTAGCGTCTTGGCTTCAACAAATACCCAACTGGCATTTTCTGAGAGAGCACTCATGAAAAATTAACTTGCTCAGCAGCTTGTTCAGAAATGTCACATATAGTTATTGTTACCCTGGCCTTCTGAGCCAGGGAATATTGACATATGGATCTTGCAATAATTTATAAGAAATGGAGCGGTTATCATCAACAATGTGTGATCACATTCAAACATTACCGATCTTTCTCTGATTTATCAAAAACAATCCATGAAAAGGTCAAGGCTAACATTAAATCTGTCATCACAAACTATTGACCATAAGGTTCATTGCCACTCTTAGCCATTTTCTGCTGCCATGCTACTATTAGGGTTTTCCTATAACCTACAGTGTAAAAAATGACCATGATTTTAAAGGTAAAAAACTGAAAATGCTACGGTAAAAACCTGTTAAATTTTGAATGGTAAGTTCCTGTAAAATTTACAGGAAAAAGCACATAAACTGACATTTCAAATGTAGTTTCTTCGAAATAACTATGTTTCGTATTTTTTTTTCTAATCAGTTATATTTATTAGGGTTGTATGTTACACGTGATGTTGTTAAATGAATGTTTATCGCGTATTTCAGTTTTATGAGTCTCACCATGATGGTGTTTAGTGTTCTGTATATGTTACTATTTAAAAGCTGCTTGTGATGGGCTTTGGTTCATATCACATTTGCTGGTTATCAGTGTATTTTAAAGGTACAAAACATATTTCAGTACTTAAATAAGTTGGTATATTAACATTATATAAGTTAATGAACTTTTTTTTTACAGTCGAATTCTGGCATCTACAGCTGTCAGTTTTTTACTGTAAATTTTACAGATTTTTTTTTTTGCAGCATACATTTGTTTCTTAGTAATCATTACAGATTGCGGCTTTCGTGCTATTTCTGCACGGCATACTGAATTATGGTAATCTCCACGGCCACTCTGCAAGATGCTATAAAGTAATGGGATCTTTTGCAATTGCCCCATGGTTCCCCAACTAGCTGGTCACCATTTACCACACGGGTAATCAAAGACCCTAACGGAGTCAGCTCTGAAAACCAAACCGTGTCCTCACATCGCAATCAGAGGCTCAGATAAACACTTATGTGCCACATGACAGACTTACTGTGAGGCATTTTCATAATCACCCACTGCAGAGTACACACAAGAAGCAATCAGCCAGGCCAAGCACCTGACGCAGCGTGGAGCTCTCATCAGCTGCTCCTGCTTCGGCCTTCTGAGGAGAACCAGATGGACTGTACTCCTGTTGCACTGCAGAAAACCGATTTATCCAACCTCTGAGATGGTCTCTCCAGCTATATTACATGGATATTTAGGATTTTTATTAGGTATTCATTTGGTTTTACTCCAAGCATACCTCCCTGCAAAAAAAACTGAGGCAGCGTCTGACTGAGTGGTTTTAAGACATCATTGTTTTTTGGGGGTTTTTTGGTGCAGAGTTCAGATACTAGCTGTTACAGAGTAGGTTCAGGGTTGACAATTCTTAGATTATGAGAATGTCATATAAAACATAAAGTGGGAACTTGTTAATATTTTTGAAGTTGCTCATTCATACGAATGGTACAACCTCAACCTCAAAGATTTTTGCTAAATCGTACATATTTTACAAATTGTACCAATTCGTATGATTCTTTTTATGAATAAACTAAACATAACCCCGCCCCTAAACCGGCCCATTGCTGGGGTTTACACAAATCATACAAATTTATGTTAAGTGAGGACGTACAAATTCGCATGAATTAGCAACCTCGTAAAAAAAAAATACAAATGGTCGTGAGACTGTGTTGACGTAAACACATTTACAGGCAGGTGGGGGGGAAAATCAACTAAAGAGATGAAAAATAAAATGACTGCAAAACACTTAAGGGAGTGAGCAAATTCAAAATGCATCTTACTGTTGATGCACGCTATAATCAGGCCAACAGATATAAATGCGCATTAAGAAATGCATTAAGAAACTGTATAAATGTGAATGTATAATTGCACTGTAACTAAAATAAAGTGTCCTTAAAATAAAGTGTAAGCAAAGATTGCTTCATGCTTTTAATGATGGATGGATGAATGCACTTAACTATTAGACATCAATATATTAAACCCCTCCCATTATAAAGCTTGGAAATGCCAGGACATGTTTTAACATAACTTTGATTATGTTTTTTTAAAAGAAGAAACTAAAATCCTTTCATTTTTGGATGACGATCTCTTTAAGCCCATATATACGAAGATTAATTCAACAAATGTATGTATAAAATGCTCATCGCAGTGTTGTGTTGTTAGCTTAGCAATATTGTGTTATATATCACTCACAAGATTTGTCTGAGTAGGCCACTAGATTTGGAACAGACTTCTTGTTCTTGAAGCATTATGCTAAGTTATTGGTTTGATTCTGATACTATTTATACCGCTGCTTTAAATAAATGCAATTGGCAAATAAATATTTGTGGGGTGTGAAGAAGGATGAAGTGGTTATCACATGATGGACATTCGAAAATCGATTAAAAAATAAAATAGTAAGAGTGTCATAAATAAATCACCAAGACCTTGAAAGAACCAATTCAGAGAAATGTCTGTTTAAAATAATCTGACAGATTCTCTGAAAGAGCCAAGATTTGATTGCTGGAATGCTACCACGAGAGAACCACTTTTTTTTTTAGTGTGCAGTTGAATTAGCTTTTAATAAATCTGCAGTCATTTCTGTGTGCCTGGAGCTGTTCTGTTGATGAGGCTCGAGCAGGGACTCGGTTGGCAGGTACAGCAACGATTCTGAAGAGACAGATGACATTTTTTCCAGCCCACAATTATGAGATCCCTGCTGTGCTCTGACCCTTCAAGGCTGATTCAGAGACATCAACTTCCTTATCAGACTGAAACATTTGAACAGGATTTATAGGAACTGGATACTAGGAACAATGTTTCTTAGTAAGGCACAAAAATGTACATAGTATTTTGTTTAATTTAGAAAACACACTTATTTTGCAATATATATATATATATATATATATTATGCTTTTGTACAATAATATATGCTGCAATAATATATGCTTTTGTACAATAATCTCTGCAATAAGTAAAGCTAGTCATTATGAATATATTTAATAAATAAATAAATGTTACGTTACAATGTGATGATTTTATATGAATTCATACATATATATATATTGTATATTATATCTACCGACAGCATGAAAATCTATGATTGAGATCAAATTAGATAGTCGTTCAGCTAATGGCTTAATTCTAATAGTTTCTGCATAATAAACTGAAATAAGACAAACTTTGATTACCAATTTTATGACGAGATACCGAGAAATTAGTAGCTTGCGTGAACAAAATTCTACAAGCATGTTGGGGAGATGATATGATTCATGTCAAATATTACTTATAACCCCCTGCTTGCTTGTATGCAGAGCTTCAAACAGAGCAGAATTATTTCTTCTCCATAGAGTTTGTTTATCTCTGAGCTCCACTGATCAAATCTGATAAAAACAAACTGATGGAATGATTAGTTAGCCAGTATTTTCCCTTTGATATTTCAAACAGCCAGCCAGCCCCTTTCATTTCTCTACGATGAATGACAACATTAAAGGGAAACCGACAGAGTTAGTTATCAAGCACCTACCTTGAAGGGAGACATCTGTTGAGTTTATTTAGAAGGCATAAAATATGAGCAAAGCCCTGTGTGTCACATACTCAGAGGGAGATCAAGGTTTGAGCTCAGCTGCTCGGTGCAGGAGCTCAGGAACTCAAATCTGTTTTATTGTCGCGATGCCTCAAAAGACAACAGATGTCAATGGTGGGATAAATTTAAACAAGAGCTAGAATAGTTCAGCCTTTACGTTGCTTGCATTATCATAATTGCAAGAAAACTTTCATTCTACTCACACTGAACGTTCTCACTCGAAAACTGTTAATTGTTTCTATGGCATTGTTTGTAATACCAAAATGGATCCGTGTATGGAGGAACAAAGGATAGATAGATGGCACTTAACTTTAAAACATAAAAATATTTCATAATAAAGTACTTTACGACCTATAGGGTACTTTTTTCGGAGGACAGGCTTCAGCTCATTTTCATGTGCGAAGTGTTCAGACTGCATTACATTTAAATTTTTCTCATAATATGAGCATTTTAATCAGGCTCCTACAATTAATTTCGTTTTAAAGGCAAAGAATAGTTTATTTTAATTTCCATTAAAGTGAAATACATGAACATAAACAGGAGCCTGGGAAAAATGCTCATTTTAGAGGCATTTCAAACAGCACTTAGAGGCTTTTGCAACTGTACTCTTCATATTTTCTTTCATATTAATATATATATATATATATATATATATATATATATATATATATATATACTGTGTGTGTATGTATATATATATATAAAATTAGACATGACATGAAGTAAAGTATGTCAGAAATATTAATGCGACTTATGACTGATATGTGATTTATGAGGGTGTTCAGACGTGGTCTTGGAGGGCGAAGATCAGGCAGCGTTTCATTAAAAAAACTAAAACTTTGTTGTAAAAAAAAAAAAAAAGTTCCTTATTGTGTAACATACAGTATTATAGCATTAGCTTAGCAACGTGCTAACATCAAACTTTACCGAATAAAGTGTTAGCATCTTGTACACTTCAAGCAATGAGCGCTATTTATGCATATGAGCATCTAATTTATGAGGTTTCACTGTGTTTAAATTACTGTGCTAGAATGTATCATCCTATATATGTATCCTGACAGTGAGACAGCTCACTGTGCTTTGGAACAAAGCTAATGTCTCCCCCTAATGTCATTTCTTTATAAACCCCTCATGCCATATCTTTATCTTCGGGTTGTTTGTTACATTTTAGTGGTCTGGCACCAGAGTGTAGATAAACGTCGTAAACAGATCTTTACGAATGAATAAATTCACCTCCAAAGGCATTGTGCCACAGGCAGACGTTAATAAACTGATTCATGGTGTAATGCACTCTCTGGGGTGCGGCCGTAGCCCTTTTATGCTGGCTGTTTATGTGCACTGTTATTTCATAGAGTCAGCTGAAAAGGGCTATCCGCAGGCAGATGATAAATTATGTTTTTCACACTCTAATTTATAGAGGTGGGCTTGTGTTGCTTGAGCGATTTTTATTTTTCATTTCCTGTTGCGCAGAAGGTTAGTAAAGAAAGTCCTGTGAAGACTTCAGCCTTTTACGGGCGTGACTCCTGTTAGGGCCGCGAGGAAGAGTAAGATTCCCATTTCCGATCCTGAGGAGAGTTTCGCCTAAAGAAAGAGTTAGCGAAATAGCAAGAGTTTAAGGGAAAATAATGTCGCCTTTGCCACAGTCAAGAATGTATTCCATCAAAGTGAAAGCTGGTAATGATAAATTATTGCCTTCTAGCTTCAGGCTTTGTGTGTGTGTGTGTGTGTGTGTGTGTTTAGGGGTGTTATTGATATAGTGTTTTGAAAATGCTGAATAAAATTAAACATAGCAGAAATGTATTACATAATTTTGCGGATTTTCGATGATAAATGCACAAATTGGCCCAAATATCCTTAAAAATATACATTTTTATTTTATTACAACTAGCAGACTTCTTCACTATTAAGCTTCAGGCTTTATTTAAAATATCAGGCTTTATTTAAAATATATTTTCCCTGAATTCCTCAGTAAGAGTTCGCAAGGGAGCTTTTATAAACACAGCAACCTCTTTAGTGTCATTTATCGTTTCAAGATAAATAAATGCTTGTCGCAAGCTGGTATTAGTGATGCGTTTTATGACGTAGATCAAAATGTGAGAATATCTCGAGCATGTGTTAATCACAGCACTTATTTCAGGCATTTAATCAAGCACCTATTTAAAAAAACGTCAGGACAATAAAGCTGTGAGTACAAAAATGTGCCATGTTGAAAAAAATGTTCCATGTTTCAAGCACTCCATGAAATAGAAATAAATATCACACATAAATACTAGGTAAATTAGTTCATTTTAACCGTTTTTATAGTTTAATATCGCTAAATTAAAGATATAATCAACTTTAACTTAAAAGTCTAGTTTAGCCCAAAATGAAAATTCTGTCATTAACTCGCTCTCAAGTCGTTCCAAACCTGAAAGACCTTCATTCATCTCCAGAACACAAATTATAATATCTTTTGATTAAATCAGAAAGCTATCTGACCCTCCATAGACAGCAACACAACTGAAATAATCCAGATCCAGAAACGTACTAAATACATCGGTAAACAGTCCATGTTACATCAGTGGCTCAGCTTCAGTTTTGCGATGCTATGAGAATATTTTTAAGCGCAAAGAAAACAAAATGAACGTAATTGACTCCAGGGTTACATCTTCCGCCATTTTAGAGAGTATCAAAATCCATATGCGCGCTGTCCCCTAAGCGTAAAGAAAGCAACATTCATACGCACTAAAGTACTCTCCAAATTGGCAGAAGACATAACTCAAGGGAGAAGAAAGGTTTAGTAAATTATGCAATTTTTATTTTCTTTGTGCAAAAAAAGTATTTTCGTAACATCGCAAAACTGAAATTTAAGCCAAATTGCTAGCACATCTATTAACCTTGAACTGACAAGCAGATTCAGGGTGTACCTGAAATGGACACTCGTCTGCGGACTCATGTGTCAAGGATGCAGCCGGTTTCTAGGTGGAGGTCTACACACCTTTTGCCTCCATCTCTGTCAAACGTGTTGCTTCTGCAGCTCCATCATGTGCTTCTTTCACTGACCGCAGCGAGGTGAAAGGGTCATGCAAGCCCACTGTGCACACTCTTAGCTTTCTAATGGCCTCTAATAAAATCAATAATCGCTAATGACTGCGTGGATTCCCAAATAAGTGCATTTTCATCAAACAAAGCTTGTTATACAACAGCTTTATGGACACGGCCACTTGAACAACCACTTGCGCTGTGAAATACAAGGTCATTGTCAAAATTGCTGTGCTTTATCATCTGGCAGATGTTAACTTTAAACTGACCTTGATAATACCATGCTTATATATATATATACATATATAAACACAAGAGAAGCAATTTCTTCAGTTTATTCTCCTGTTTGGTATGTGCGGGTTTATGAGCACAGCTTGAACAGGAATTTCTTTTTCTTTCTCCATTTGTCTCTCTCTGTCACACCTACACACAAATGACGGCAGTAAAATTCTATCTACTTTCCACCAGCTAACCTGTTGCCCTTTGTTTTGCACTTCTGAAGGGCAAAAATAATGATTTCTGATTTGGTATGCATTTTCCCCTCTCTCCCATGCGCCGTCTCTACTCGTGGCGAGAGACAAGAGGATTTCAGGCTTATTAGAAGTCTTCACTGTGCTCTGCCGGTACTGTAGATTTTATGAAAAGAACCGAGAGAAGGTGAAATAGACGGGGCACTGGAAAAACAAGCTGATATGTTCAAAAAAACACCATGGTAATAAATATCTAGTGAATAATTACATCTGCACTGCTAGAGTGCTTCTCCTTTGTTGTGGTTTTCAGGAAACAGTTGCTATCGAATTTCATTTGTTGTTAAGTTTGTATGCCTTCCCTGACTCCATGTAAAATATGCCTGTATATGAGACATCTGATATTTAGGTTTATGCATCTGAATTTGGCATTGCTAATGCATACCTTCAATAAAAGTATTTTTAGAAATTATATAAGAAGTTATATAATGTTCCTAAAAAGACCAATATTATGTGTATTTGATATAATGCAATGCGTTTATGTGGTTTAAAGTCCAAAAAGCATAAATATCACAAGTGTGTGATAGAAATGTTACACCCCTTCCCATAACGTGATGCTGTGTCCCGGCGCAATGACGCAAAAACAACTAAAGCCATTTCAAATGAGGCGTTTGGTGCTTCCAGCGGGGACATAATTACTGGTTATAAAGATTTAGTACTTTCTTTTTATGCTTTGTGTTGCATCGCCCCTCATAAACATGACCATGTCTGCATTCGTGACCAGAGAAACAACAAGCAGTACTCTACACTCGCATTTAAATAGTAAGTAGCAGATTCTTTTAATAATAAATTACTTACAGGTTGCGAGTCAGAAGCTCCAGACTGTCCTGGCAGAGTTGGAATTGCACCACTTTATAGCCTCTGTCTGGTTCAAGAATCAGTTATCCGTAAAATGCGATAAACACATCTGAATATATAGGTTTAACAATTCAGGAGCAGTGTTGTAAATACAATTGAAACACTGATTTTTAGTTCTTGTCATGTTTTGGAAGCCAAACAAAGTAGTTTCACTTTCACAATGAAACACAGCGTCTCCATAAATAAGGTCAATGGCGGCAACAAGACTACAGTGAGAATAGATTTGAGCGGTGTTATGAAAATGATCCCGCACCGTGATGTAGAGAAGTGGAGGCATGTTTAAACGAGGCATTTTAGGAAGGCGTGGTCGAGCCTTACATTTAATTAAGAATATCTCTTTGGTTTTGAGACTTTAGTCGTTGCAACTTTAGGGAACTTATCTATGCACAAATAGCTTGTAACACCCCAAAGAGAAAGGCAAACATGAAATCGCATCATATGACCCCTTTAATCAAAATTATCCACACGTGGTCTTAAGTTGGTTACCATTTTTCCTTTTATCGAAAACCTCATCTCAATTTATGCTTTGTTTTCCCCTGTCTCTGGGTACTAGTTTTCATTCTGATAACAAACAAATTTGTGTTACAGCTCATCTTACCAAATTAAAATCTCAATTACGGACATATGAACGAAATCCCACAGTGGCAATCTGTTACTGTTCAGCCTGAACAAGTTTATCACTGCTATTTGTGTACTTGATGGCAATGAAAATCTGGAATATTGAACTGCCTTGTCTTGTCATCTTGATGGCTTTTGTGTTTGCGCTTTGTGTTTTTTTCCCATGCAGAGATTAATTGTCCCTGTGTCGCTGGCTGACAACAGCGTTTATGAGAGGGAAGGCCAGAGAAAAGGGATGTCAGTATTTCATGTACGCATTCTCTCATACAATATACCTTTCTCTTTCCTTCTTCCTCATGGCCTTTTTTTCTCTTTTAATTGCAGGTCCTTCTTCAGATGACACCAGAGGCTCTTAAGATTATTGACACAATGATCAGGTGCAACACTGAAAGGACTAAATAACACTGATTATATTGTTACAATGGCAGCTGTCAAGGGGTAGGATAGCCTATGTTAGGCAGCAAATGAACAGTCAGTCAATGAATTGAACGTATTGAATAATCGCTAAACGATTCGATCCGAGTGACCGACTAGAGTCAAATAGTGATGGCTGGACAAAACGTGCATCAAACGTGATTTAAAAAAGACTAGCGTATCTGGTGTAATAACACAGAAGATTAGGCCTACAGAATGAATGTAACAAGTCAAGAAACAACCCTATTAAAAAAAACTGGTATTTTTTTCCCCCAAATAAGACACTGAATTGATTTAAAGACAAAACTTTCTAAAACCTCACCATGATTTTAAGAGATAAAGCGTACAAAAATGTCATTCTGTATTTTTTTTGCTTATCCTAACATTCTAACACAGCTTTCTTCTCCTGAACCAGACTCTAAAAAAGACATCTCTCACATCCTTCTTCCAACTGTAGAAAACTGTAGCCAAAATGTCACAAACATCTCATCTTACACACTGATAGCAACATTTGGAGCCAGAGACTTCACAGTAGTAAGTGTGTACTTGTGGGCTATGTTCAAAAGCTGAAAAATGCTGCCTTTGGAGCATGTATTTCAAGTTAGGAAGGCATCAAGGCATATCCAAATCCAATGTTAGCTTCACCTTCTGTCTCATGAGATGCCTTCGTATGATTGATTTTTGAAGGATGCATAATGTTAGATATATCCTTCGCTGCCTTTGATATCCCACAATCCTGTGTGTTCCATTCTGTGACATCTGTGCTAAAAAAAGTTGTGGTTAGCAATCCTCTGTATGTGTAAATGAACATTTTTTGCACAATTTATGTTATTTCTAGCGAGAAAATAGGCTGATATTATAGTTATTAAATATTTGCTTCGTTTTTACTATAGGTTACTCTATTTTGTTGTAGATAGTTAAGACTTCCATAGTAGGCACATAAAAAATACTTTGGAAGTCAATAGTGACCCAAAACAGCCTGGTTACAAACTTATATATATCTTATATATATCCCTTTGTGTTTGGCAGAACAAAGAAATTCAGTACAGATTTATAGAATTCTGCATCACACATATGCATAAAGAAATCAGGATGTTCCAATGTAACAGAAGTCTGCAGTGGATCCGTTGGGTTTCATTGGAACGCTTTTATACTTGCTGGGTCTGCTGAAGAGAGAATGAGCACATCTTAAACTAGTTCTAGGTTAAAATGAGCATCCCAAACAGTCTCAGATTTTTTTTTTTTTTTACATTTCAGACTTTTTTTTTTTTTCAGTTGCAAAGGCTTGTTTCCTGTGACTTGTTCTAAGCTCAAATGCATGCTACCTTTTTCATTTTCTTTCACAGTTGTCGCTGTTTACTGTGTGCAATTCCCTCTTTCTTGCTACCTAGCAACCTTGTAAAATCACCCTTCCGTGACAACACTATCTGCAGTGCTTTTCATGTGGAGGTCAAAGCGGTACATGACTTGATAGAAGTGTTGAAACCCTGACTCCACACATTAAAGGTTCTAGGCTAATGAACTATATTACTTAGCAACTATATTACTCTTATTTTATTGTTACCCTTTTAATATTGACACCTGGGGGTCTTTAACATATTATGGTTGTTGTAATTTTAACAAAACAAAATAAGCCATTTGGGGTTGTGCTACAGTGATTTTGCCAGGTTTAAGGGAGTTCCTGCTTAACGTACCCTTGACAGTGCCAACATTTCTCTAACTCATGGACTTGCTGATTTGCTTTTATTTATTATATAACAATATATCTTCCTACTCGTATAGCAGTCATCTGTTCTGTGGGCAGGTTTGTGGACGCTCTGGAAAGTGACACAGATATCAGGGTCCTTAGAGAGGTTATTATGGTGAAATCCCATAGCTGTCACATTTATCTGACACAAAAAATGGGTCTAGAGGCATTATGGGTGCTGTGCGCATCTTTGTGCTGTCTCTCTAGGCTGTAATGCGAAGAGATTAGTGAGTTCTCCGATGATTTCCTGATCATCTTCTACATTTTCGGCTGTCTGGTTGGACACCTCGGGCCCTGGACACCTTGCCTCCACAGAGTTAACCTTGAAAGAATCCTTGACGTTCCATTAGACCAGGACGAGCCTCATGGCAGAACTCATCCATGGTCATCAATCTTGTGTCCCTGGTCAAAAACAAAGCCAGGGTATTTTTTACACACTAGGATACACTCATCCCATCACAACTTGTAGATTTTTTTTGACGTTTTACAATGTTAAAGTTTGTTTGATTCATTTTGCATGTTGACACGGATTGTTTTTCTCGCTCAGTTCACTTCTTATTATATTTAGTTTCTGGAGTAGGTTTTAATGAGCTTGCAGAGACAGTTTTTTTTTCGACCAGTTCTGAAGTGGTTCTGTTTTACCCTTTTTATGAAGCCTTGATTTGTTTTTTGGGGTGTACTAGAATAGGTTTCCAATGCTCAGAAATGCATTATTATTCACATATTTGACATAATTGCAGAATTTCTTTCTCAGTATGTTATTAATGCCCTGTTGAGTTTTTGTTTCAATGAACTTAAAATGTGCTCTGATTGGTTAGTTATTGTGAGTGGTGAACTGCTTAACATATTAAAAAAATGGATTCATATGCTGAGAATGTTTATGAACAAAGGGATCATATAGAACAGATTTTACAGGATATTTCAAAACTGTGTGATATGTTCTTTGTGCTTTGTAATTTTTGACAATGTTATACGCCATTTAAAAGTAATTACAGTCACTGCGAAGAAGTGTAAAGATAATATGTGTTAAATGTAGCATCATTTGATTAGAACAGTATTAAATAAACTACATTAAAACTGTTATTCAGATGCAACAGAAAGCAATAGAAGCTTTTGAGCTTAACTGCTCTGTAAATATGTAGAACACAGATAAACATTATAATGTTCAGAAAAAGTATAAAAAAGACTTTAGAATACTGTTCTGTCATTAATGAATAACTAGACAAGAACAAATGACTAAGTAACTAGTAACATACTAGTTAGCTACTTAATAACTTACTAATAACTTAATTTAACTACTATTGCCTAACAAGAAACTCTGATTATTAGCTAATCGAAAACTGACCTTCACTTTAGAATTAATTGTACATTATATATTATTCATATTAATTATAAACCAGTATACACTAATTCTTAGTAGTTCTTGGGAAGGTATGAAAAAAATAATAGTTACTGATTAGCTAATAGTGAACTACCACATAAGCACTGTTACTTACTAATTCATTAATCAGAGTTTTCTGTTAGTTAGTAGAGTGCTAATATTGCATTAATCATGTGTTCTTGTGTATTTATTCATCAATGATGGAACCATATTCTCAAATAAATAAGTTTGTCCACCCTGAAGACCAAATAAAGGGTTTTGGAACCGGAGTGTAAAAAAACATGATATAGAGACATGGTACTAGAGCAGCTCCTCTTCTTCATCAGAAAAGTAGGACACCTGTTAACTCAGAAGTACCAATTCTATCATCATTTAGCTGTTTCAAACCTGTATGACAGTCTTAGGAACAACATAAAAGAAAAGTTTTGAAATTACAGAATGTTTTAATTTGGTTACCAGCATTCATCAGATTGTTTTCTTTTGTCATACAGGTTTGAAACAGCATGAGGATGAGTAGGAAGAATTCATATAAAACAACATCAACAAAAATGTCCCTAACTGATGCTACAATTTACATTAAAATTTTACATAAATTTGGTCAATTCAGTTGAGTCACACTTTTGAAGGTGATTCTGTTATCTATCCATTTCCATGCTGTTCAGCTTGACCTTTTCCCCAATTAACAAACAAAGACACTGGTTTGTATGATATACTGTAAAGAGATATCAGCTTAGTGCATGGTTCCTCAGCTCTGGCCCTCGAGGTCCATTTTCCTAGAGGGTTCTACCTAATAACGGCCTCCAGGATTATTAGAAAGTCACAGATAGGACCGTGTGCAGGACAAGGGATTTTGAGGGACCCTTGTGTCTATGATGCAGTTTTGTTCACCATAAAAAGATTTGTTTTTTTGCCTTTGTTTCTTCATCTCTTTTAATATATTGTCTGCCATAGAAAACCAGCACTCAAAATTAATGAAAGCCATTAAGAAAACAAACTTTTATAATCGTCATTAATGAGCTCATGTTCTTGTGCCAAATGTCTTCCTCCTTTAACATTAATATATATTTTTTGCTATATTACCTGGCGTCACAGCTGCAGTGTATTAACAAGAAAGTTATTTATTTTTCTTACAAGACCGAGCGAGTGGTGGTTGCCAGGGCATTGTTGGATGGCTGTACTCGTAGTTATGTCATGAGCCCATATTGTTCGTTCAAATGTGTAACTTCAAGCATGAGTCATAGTAATTGCTGAGGTTGCCTTAGCAAACATGATTAATAATGTTTATGTGAAGTAGGGGACAAGTTTGCAAAGTTTTGATTCAAAGCTCTTTGCTTCCTCCTTGTGGTGTAAAGTGATGAAAATAAAAGGCCATTGTTCATAACAGAAATCCTTCACCGGTATTTGAAATTTTAAGCCATAGTTTGTTTAATTTATAGCATTTTCTTTTGTAACGCAAAGATGACTTTTGGTTAATGTGGTGCATGTTCCTACTTCTGATGTACTGGTCCTGTTTCTGTCACTTATCCTCAAGGGGGCAGAATGTGGATGGGGATGTGGAGCGTGTTTAGGTCTAGTTGTTTGGGTTTTACCCTGTATATACAGTGACACCTTGTGGAGGCCTGCTTAAGCCTGATGGATTAAGGCAGGGTGGTTCGGTTTTATCGCAGCCTATCCAAATGGATTTGCGCATTGCCTTATGTGGACAACTTCTCCACAGCTTTAAACCATGCTGATTTGTTGGTCAGGTGGTTTGCTGGTTTTAGAGGAGGTTTGTGTGCTTGTCAGCTGGTCAGGACGGGAGACCAGCTTAAACCAACTTAAAACCACTAGCATTTCTTTTTTTTTTCTTTCCTTTTTTTTAGTTGTATTTAAAGTTTCTTACGCATTTGCTGTACTTTTTTTCCCAAGGACGTTGGTAGAAGTTCTGCAGATGGGACGCGTATAATTTGGTATTCGCTGTAAATGGCTAGATTACTTGCTTGAAGGTCTTTACTAGGCTGTTAAATGAGCAGTTGAGATTCCCATCCATATATTTTTATAAGCACTGATCAAATGCTCTTATTGGAGCGAGTCAGTAATTTCATGTAATTTTTCCTTTTTAGATTTCCCCTGTGTCAGTTATCTCTTAGCATTTATTTTACCTTGAATTATATCCAGTCAAGACAATGCACAGACTTTCACAAGCCTTGACCTGGACTTGGTAATGTGTATCTCCATATCACAAACACTGTGATGAAACACTTTTGAAACTTCTCTTCTCTTAATTGTCATTAAATGTAACACCATTTACCATGGGCGCTCTTTTAAGGGTTGAATTTAGCATCATGCTGCACACGGTCTTACATTATTTTAACTTTCTTTTGAAAGGTCTTCCATTAAACAGAAGAGGTGAATATTCTACCTTGCTGAACCCTATTTGGTCATATGGAAGTGTACAATACAATATATAATATATTTAATACAGAGAGCTAAAAAGTCCAAATTCAGCTGAAGATGTCACATGAAATAAAGAATATCAGATATCAGACATAACCTCAATTTCTGCTATGTTTAAACATGTTTGCAAATGTTAACAGCATTTCTGGAGTTATTGTTAGAGTGAGCTAACAAGATCTTTTAAAAACACACTAATACAAGGATGGAAGAAACTTGATATTGTACTATTAAAATTATTTTGCTGCCAATACATAATGGCCAAAGCTCCTATTGCACCATGACTTTTCAACTAATGTACTCAAAATGTTCATCAGTGTCAAAAAAATGTTACACTCGATCTGAGATCGGAGCTATGATGTAAGCTCATTCATTCTAATGGGTTTTGCAGCCGTTCCTTCTTTACATTAACAGAATCTGTTCCACTTGGTCAGCACTGTCGTGTGAAACTGAACACCAGCCATGAAATACATAATCTCTCTGCTTTCATTCAGCCTTTCAGAATACCTCACAGTTCACTGTTCTTAAAGCAGACACACTGGATTCCCACAGGCTGGTGGTGGGTGCATTCAGGCCTGAGGAGGAGTATGCTGCCTTTTCCTCACAAACAGGTCCATTGCATGAATTTTGATCTATCCAGCGGTGTTGTTTTGGATAAAGTAAAATAAATAAACCCTACTTGCTCGTTCACAGTTTACCCGGAGAAACCCAAAGCTCTTTTTTATAGTTGTAATAAGCAACGCCTTTTTACTTTTCACCACCCGATGTGGTTTCGCAATATGCAGTCTTGCGCTGTTCAGAAGCATGAAAAGTTTCAGCGAAAGAAAATAAAAACTTCTGCAAACCAACTCTTTAACAAACCTTCATAATCATTAGTGGTACTAGAGTAAACATCAGTATTACTAAGGGGTTTGCTGCAAATTCTAAGCAATAAACTTAATCTGCACAATTTGTGCTTTGGGCATGAATGATAGCCTGCATCAGATTGTGTGGATTATTAAAAGTTGTTATATTAATTGTTTAAGCATTGTGATAAATGGCTGATGAGAAAACAAATACATCCAACTGACAAAGCAGCTATATTAGAGCAGAGCATAATAGACTTTTAGGAGGGTTTTTGTTTGTTTGTTTGTTTTGTTTTGGGATAGCAAGCAATCACCCAGCAATGCATTTCCAGTACTTTATAACAAACCCATAACTCCTGAGCCTATTTTCTCTCATTATGGTTAAAATCAAATGTTAAATTTAGTCAAATTGAAATTTCATGTTAAATTATATTAGGTCAAGTTGACTAAACAAAATTTTTTAATCAGCAATGTAACAACTTATTTTAAGTAGATTTTTTTTTACAGTGTACATGAGATTAATATACCTCAGTCTATATTTTTCTAAGCCTTAAACATAAATTCATTGAATTTCTGATACCAAAGAAGATTTTTGCATGATCTGGTCAAGACCTCTTTGGCTTATTTAAAACACTGGTATATATTGAAAAGATGTGCTTCTTTGACATCAACCTGTACCTCTACTCAATGCAACCTGTCAGCCAATTGGAAGCTGTGCTTCATTGCCCTGCAGTAATGACACTAATTTCTCATAAAACATCCAGCAATTTCCAGGAACCATACCATCCAACTCGATGCGGTAAATATGGAAAGAAATGCTTTTAAGTAATAATTTCAGAGAACAGCTTGATCCATTAAACATCACTTAGTGTGGTTAGTGCTGAGTTTGGTGGAGGAAATTCCACTTGCACAACGTAATGACATCATGGAATGTGAGCAGGGCTGGTTTGATAGAGTAGAAGAAATCGGAGAGTTGCCAAGAATTTGCTGCAGAAGAGTCCGCTGCTTACATGTTCACTAGGAAAAACAGCCCTCCATCCGAAGCAGCCATTATTCCCAATAGCACAGTGTTTGGCAGGAGCAATAGAACTGGGAAAAGAATAAATGAAGGAGAGTGAGCTGTTTAAAACCCTGGGTATGAAACAGCAAATCTTGTGGTTAAGTATATCTCTGTGAAGTTTGAAGTTATTGGTTTTTTTTTATTGGTTTTCAGGGAAAAGGAGGATTTAAGAAACAACTTCAGAAAGAGATGGTGCTTCAGAACAGCCAAACGGATTCAGCTGCTTCGTCTCCATTCTCATTGTCTGTTCTGAAGTGGCAATCTATTGTTGTTTTAGTCTGGCTGCTTTAGCTCATTTTCCTCCCCAAGTGGCTGCTTTACTGGAAGACCTTGCCGGTTGTCATTAGCTATTGTGCTCTTCAAAATCCAAAAAGAGAAGAGGACCAGCCCAGTGCATTTGTTCTTACTGTAATGATGGGGCTAAAATAAGATGCTTCCAACGAGACTGGCAGAGAGTTGGAGAGGACAAAGTGTAGAAATACAAGATGGCATGGTTATTGTGGTAAAAGGACTTTGTTGTTAAATCGGTCATGATGAAATACGATTCACGCTATGCATTCATCACCAAGACTGTAAATTTATACAAAGAGAGAAAGAGAGAACAGAAAGGGAAAAGCACGGAGCCTAAAAGTAAATTAGACTTGCCACAAGACAGAACCTCAGTCTTCTGTTTAGGATCCACAGTTGCAATGCTTTCTAGAGACACAGAAGCAAGTCTTGAAATATATATGGGGGAAAATGCCCTTTTGTGCCACCTCGGTTCCAAGCATACAGAACCATTACCAAAACGTGACATGTACGCTCTGCTAAACACTGATTAGCAAGAGAGAATCAGCACTACCTACCTGCAGTACTTGTTTTTCCTAGTGAACATGTGAGCAGCGGACTCTTCTGCTGCTGCATCTTATTTTAGCCCCATCATTACAGTAATAACAGATGCACTGGACTGGACTCTTCTCTTTTTGGATTTTGAAGAGCACAATAGTTAATGACAACCGGCAAAGGAACGAATGCAACTAGCGCATCTTTTAACAACAATTTTTTTTTTTTTGCGGTCTGTTAGGAAATACAGACATTCCTGTCGTTTCTCCTTGTTAGCAGAATAGCTGATTGGGCAAGACCTTGATGAAGTGACATTGAATGAAAGCGTTTTCCGGGAGTATAACAACATGAATAAACCCGCCCACTGTAAAGCTGTACAAAAAATTTGGTAGAAATGCGAACCAAGCCATGCCGTGCTGTACTGATCTGTGCCGAGCCAAGTCATACCATGCAGCTCCAAAAGTCACTGGGATACAGCTCAGACAGATTTGATCTTTGAGGTCACAGAGTTGATCTGTATTACTTTCCAGCTTAAAGCTGGAAAAGGAAGGGTGATGGGCTCAAGGAGACAGCCCCAAATGTGCTCTTCTTTCCTCATCTCTCCTTCTGCATGCAGATGTGAACTTGGAGAAGTGCTAAAAGCAAATGAAATCAGCACTGGGCCAAAAGCATGCAATTACTATATACAACCAGCATTTGCAGAGCTAGGCTAAGTCTGGAGTATTGGCGCATGGTTGGCTCTAATTGAATGGGTTATTTGCTGTCATGCATAGTCAGCTTTGATTTAAACCACAGCAGCAAAAAAAATCAGTCTGCCTGTGTGGGATATTCTCTCTCTCTCTTCCATAGTGAGACAATTCATCTTCCTTTCTAATCATGGAGACCCATGATTAGCATCCCAAATTTAGGGTTGACTCAATGTTAGGTTTGTGCAAAATCCGATATGCCTAGAGGTTGTAATGTAATTGCACTTCTACGAGGTTTTCTTGGCTAGATCTAACCATTTGATGATATACTCTATCAATTGAATCTGTAAGTTGCTTTTTAATTACTGATGCTGAATGTTTGATTAATTCCAATAATTATTCCAACAGTTCCTTAACTTTCCGTTTGAAGTGTTTTCTATTTCGTCTTGCCAGAGAATTCAACAGCCATCTCATTTACTAAATTTGGAGGGAACTGATTCATGTAAGACATTTATCTTAAGCCAAGCAAACATTACAAGACTGAAAATTGTCGCCCATTCACATTTTAGTCTGCAACAAAAAGCCCCGGGTTGTACCCAACTCTTAGCATGTGCCTATCCCAGACGGTCTTCTAGTCTAGTATAAGCACTTGTGAGACGTGCTGTGACTAGTCACAGATGCTACAACAGATTTCAGACTGTTTTGAAATTTGGCAGACTAGTCAGGCATGAGCAGTGTCCCAAATACCGAGGGCCAGCTATGAGCAATGAGCAACAACCAGTGAAACTGCAAGACAAATGTGAGAGAAAGGTGAGGCAGGAGATGGGGCCAAAAATAACACATCATACAGTTGTTCACATCTTTTTATTTCCTTTCCCCGCTTTTTATTCTCTTTAAATAAATGCTTTAAACACAATCACAAGCCTTTGCTATGTTTATTTGTGTGAGAACAAATTTTAGAATAATGTCTACAGTTGAGGTGTCCAGTTTATGCAAGGTTAGGGAATTTGGTATTTTGGGAAGATACAGGGTACAAGAAGTTTAATTGTAGTTGTATAGTTTATTAGCATGTGTGTCATATGTTTGATGCGTATCTGTGTAAAGTACTAATTTTGGACGTCTCTTGAGAGACAGCTCCCAGGTGGGAATAATAAAGGTAATCCCAGGTAATAAATACTGAGCAGACAGCCGTGATGCAAGACATCAACATAAATACAAGATGACAGCACTGCAAACAAAAATGACAGGGATGCACCCCACGCTTCCAGATTTTTCCCACTGTTATGAGCAATATATAATGATTTATCAGAGAACAAATTTGATTACATTCTTCAGACCCACATCTTTGAAATGCCTTGAAAAACCCTCATGTACCTGTTGAACTCAGCCACCTAGATTGAAGATTCTGTTTTGTTTCTCGTAAAGGTTTTCCCACAGGCCATTTGTTGAATTACAGAAGACTAGATGTTTGTTTTGTTTGGTCATTTGCAGTTGCTTGCACACATGTGGTCCGGTTGATAGACAAAGGCCAAATCGGGCAGAACGGCGCACCGAGGTGCACTTTGTGGAGTTACGGCCCTATTGACTCAGACCGTCAGATTTGATGAAGGAGTGTTTCGGTTCGCTGCTCAAGCTTGAAAAATACATTAAATCCACCCTGAAGTCTTCCTCTTCCTCAGCGTCTGGTAGCGCAGAAAGAGAAAGACTATTGTGAAAAAAACAGACTTCATTGGGTCCGTTCATCCTGTAAAACCACATGAAGTATGTGTCTATGTCAGAACAGACTGTTTGACACACAAACTTGACTGGTTTTCTATGTACTCAGTGTCTGGTCGCGGTTGGCACAGCATGCTGACAGATTGGACCTATAGGCATCGTACTTTTATGATTGCACACACAAACACTGATGTGATCTCTTCCAATTTCCAGAAACACCTCAGTGTCAACATCATAAACCCTTAGCTCTCAAACAGGAACTCTTGCCAACGACCCTTTTACCCTCAACTAGACTCATAAATCCACTCGAGAGAGAGGGTAGGTATTAAAAAAAAAACAGACTGCCTTGAAGACAGTGCCACGCACCCTTTCTCATGAAACCATTTGTGGGTAAAGATCTCCTTTTGTGTCTTTCCATAAGTTGAAGGATAAATGTCTGGGAGTGTTCTAGTTTTTAGATTGTTTTTCCAGAGTGTTGCTGTGTAATTTGGCTAAATGGGCTTTGCCCTGCATTTAAAACAATCCGGGAGTGGATCTCAAGGCTGGAAAGTAAATAAGCTGATGCACTCACAAGCATACAATCAACCCTAATTACTGTTTAGGAGAAAGGATATACCACTCACCTGAAAAAGTAGTAATGGCTCTGGGCGTTAGCGCCAAATGACTGGTCTTAACTATGAGGGCAGTAGGCATTTTTAACACATATTTTGCACACTGTGGTGTCTGTGTTTAGCTCTATGGCCTGTGAGAGGTCTGAAATGGACCTACAGGGCCCCAGTGGCAGCTGCCCACATTCACTGCCCACTAAATAAAAAGAATGAGCTGACTTTTATGGGGTGTTGGCTGTGTTGCCTAGAGGCTGAATGTCCTTTAAACCATCTGGAAGTCAGTGTGATGTCACACCCTGGGTCTCAGAAAAATATGATTATGCCACATAAGCAAAATAGCACAACAAAAGGAAAAAGCTTCTTTTTTTTTCGTCCACAGGCATTTTTTTTTTTTTTTTCAAAACGAGCATAAAAGAGAATGCATTCAAAAAGGTTATTAACTTTAAATATCATCCAAATAGACAAAATGTCAAGTTTCACTTAATTAGTTTGAGCAGAAGACAGATTCGAATACAGAATCTCAAGTAAAACAAGTAGCCAATGTTTGTTAGAAAGGTCATGAGGATGACAGCGCATTTACGTTAAGACTAAATGGGTCGCAAAATGCCTTTAGCTGTGAAATTAGTTGTTTCAAAAATGAGCAGCCTACATTTTTTTTTAGCCGTGTGGGGAGTCTCAAATTGTAGGTACTAAAATTGTTAACATCTACGACAGGGGTCACCAGGTTCGGTCCTGAAGGGCCGGTGTCCTGCAGGTTTTAGCTCAAACCCTAATCAAACACACCTGATGCAGCTAATCAAGGTCTTTCTATAAATACTAGGAACTTCCAGGCACTGGAGCGACCTTCGAGGATCAAGTTTGATGACCCATGATCTATGACAACTAAATTTTGGAAAAAGTATTAATTTTAAAAGAAATCTAATATTTTGTTATCCTCACAGCGGTAATATTTTATATACAGCTAAAATAACTGGAACTAATGAACCTAGCCTTGTACGTTGAAGTTACAAATGAACATGGTCACTCTTACTCTGTTGTTTTTGTTATCTGCTGTCCATGTAGACAATAGGCAATAGAGAGAATATTTTATTTACCAGTGGGTAATCTCATAATTTCTTTAAGATGAGATATTTTAATTAGGGTCATATTCAGTTTAAAATAATATCAGATGCAAATTGCAATTTTTTTTTCATTAACTGGTAACTTTTAATTGTGAAAGTTGACATTGCAATTAGTTGAATAATGGTGATAACACTTGCTATTATACAGTGACCTAACTAATTTTCCCATCCAGCTCTGAGGTAGCATTAGAAATCACTGTTTTATTTCAAATAAAATCACTTGAACACACAACACTTGGTAACTACTACTTACAAACTCATTAGACTTTGTGGTATGGATGGTGCTTTTGGTTTTCGGTTAGCTTCAAGACAATCACAACTAAACTCAGACAATTATGAATACAGGCACATTAACACTCAATATTATTGTAATAGTACACCACAAGTACAGCACATCCTTGAGCTCTTGTCTTTCTATTGCTTTCTATTACTCATCATTTTCTCCATTAGTACTTTTCCATGTGTCAAAATAGGGACTGACTCACCGATTCATCTTTTCCCCCTACGATTTCCGTGCCGGTCCAGCTGTGGTGAAATGTCTGTCTCACTGAAGGTACACCAAAGGCTTTTCAATCACACTTACCATCCCAAATTAGAGGAGTCGAGTGAATTCAGGACTCATTTAGATGGTGAGCTGTTCTTCAAACGTCTGAAATGTCTACATTGCTCCTCTCGCACGCCTGATGTCATGTCTGAGTTTCAGACCTCTGATCATTCTCTCCAAACCAGAAAGATCTGAATGTTCTCATCCACCCAATGAACTAAGACCAAACCCGATCATGGTAACAGAATTAATTTGATTTCTGAATATAGAACGTGAACACCAGAAAACAGTAGATCAGTATCCAAAAACATGCTGGCCTTTTTTTAGTAGATAATAAAGACTTTTATTTTTTTTTTCCTTCTAGTGGTATGAGTGCCGTAAATTGCAGAATAGTTCCAATACCTAAACTCTAGCCTGTAAGCAAACACTGTTTGGTTAGTCTGCTCCGTTGGATGTTTGGCACTGGTCTGCAGAGACCGGCCTTCATTCTGCCAACTGATAAACAAAGGACTCTATCCTGATGGCTCAGAAAACAAGGTGGTTCAACCCAGTGATAACTTTAAAGACCCAGATTTACCCCTGCTCCGCCCCGTAATAAATGTGTGAGAGTGTAATTAGAGAAATGGAAAGGGTATTTGTGTGTCTGGATTTCTTCTTAGACATAAACAGATGGGTGGCCAAGTTCCTTATGTGGTCAGGCTTGAGCTGTGTAATCATTACCTGTCAGTGGCCACTGCAGTTAAAGGGACACATCAATTGACTTACACGTTCAACAACTACTTTGGAATTTCCTTCACCAAACCATGATTTCCTGGTTTTGACTTTAAATGGACACTATGAATGCACAATTTGTAATAACTGTTTTAGGAATTAAACATATTTAGGTAATTGGAGCAATCGCTTGAAATTGTATCAATGCAGAAGGAAGTAGTCAATGTATGAAGTAAGAACTCTGACATGAAGCAACGTACATATACGATGCTGTGTTTAAAATTTCAGCAGATTGTACAACAGTTAGACCTTGTTATTTTAAGGTAAGCATAATCAATTTTGGATGATGATTCAAAATGCACAATGTGATGAAATATTTTCAGTTCACGTCTCAAAGGATAAGCTGTTAACAGATGATGGCTCACCATAATGTTTCATCATCGAGGTGGTCAATAAAAGTTACTTTCAGCGTTTTTTGTTAACAGCCTCAGTTAACTGTCGCTATCTTATCAGTTATCCAGGAGCTTTGCAAGTCTATTGTGCTGAATGACTGATTGATCAGAAATAAAATAGTTTACCCAACCTGAGATTTCAAATTAGACATTGATTTTTGTAACAAGAACTGAAGTGTCTCATATTTTTTTTTAAAAGTGCAGTACAAGAGGATGAAAACTAGTTTTTCTTAAAAGTACTCAGCATTTTCTTTATTACACATTTACCTCCTGGGTGCAAAAGCATCTCATTGTAAGATGTTCCTTGGTAGGCTACTGCAGAAGAATGTAGACGTAAAATGTAATATACACAAATTCCCTCTTGTATTAAACTACAGTTAAAGGATTTAAAATGACATTATCATGAATTATTGCAAAAGGTGTGAAGACGTGATTGCAATTGTGACTGAATTTTAATACACACAATAATGAAATACGAAACTTCACAATCACAGATTCTAGCCTGTGTTTTGGAATCTATAACCCAAATAAGAATTTTTACCAGATATTGTTAACTGAACAAATAAGTAACAAGCCACATTTGTTCTGACCAACGGAGGAAGTGTTACAATAAATCGCTTTATGTATTGCCCAATTTGTAAGTCACAAAAAAAAAAATTGTCTGTGCCAAAAAAAAGTTAAGTCACGTTTGAGAATGCATGAAAATACACAATTAGGACAGTAGCTAAATGACAACGATTGTACTAAGAATAAAATCCATTCACATGAAACAATGTGACAAATTGACAAAAAAAGGCTGCATTATGCATACCAGGCCAGTAGTTGGCGATATCACTTTGCAAAGAAACCCTACATTAAGCGCACATGTATTCGGTTGTGAATAAAATGGATACAGCTTCAACCAGAAATGATTTCAATTTACCTGAGTATTCCTACAGACTGTACATGTAATGCACATGGGTATGATGTATGTACTTTCTCATAATTTACACAGACATGCTAATGATACAATTTTCAAAAGCTTGCATTTTCAGACTCCCAGAACACCATTGTTGTGTAAATTAATGGTCAAAACTTATATTTTGTGCTGTGTAAATACCCTTAGTTATGTTGTTATATTAGTTATGTTGCATAAATTACTCATATATTCCCAATATTTTCATTTATGCTTTATGTTACACCTCAAATTACAAAGGAATGCATAGATTGTATTATTTATTAATTAGACAGTCATTCTCTCAAATGAATTGGGCGTTCAGAGCACTCATATATGAACTAAACGCCACTTAGACTCTCTACTAGAATGTGCAGTGTGTCTGAAAAATAATAAATCTAGCCAAGTGGCCTGATCTGACTTTACACTTCCTGTCCACTTTCACCTTTCATACTGATCGTCTCGACTACAGCTTTCCCTCTCAGCTCTGTTTGATAAGTTATCCTCAGCAAACCTGTAAGTTTATTAGCCTTGCGAGTTTCCTGTGCCGCTGCCCTGCATCAATGTCATCTTTCAGAGCCGCGTGCAGGGGGGAGAGCGGCCACAAAGGGATCTTTCTGTAGCCTGCTGCTGCGCTCGTGTCTTTGACCTACATGCCTCCCTCTTTCGCTGCATTTCTCAGCAGCTTCTCAAACCCGCAGACCCAGACGGAAACATTGAACAAGTCAGGGAGTTCTTCCCAGCAAACCCCAACCAAGAGACGAAAGATGAAGGAAAGGAAAAAGATCTCACACTTCAGCATCAGAGGGCACATCCTACACCTTCCTTTGCTATGACAGCTTTCAAACTTTCAAAGTTCATGCGGGTCACGATGACAATGATCTGCCGTTACAAAGAATCTCAAAGTCATTCATTTCAGTGACAGTTGGTGCGGATCTGAGATAGAAGCTAGTGATACGAGTATCAATTTTATTGGTTGATTATGAAGGATGTTTAGTCGCTTTGCTCACTTGTGTTGTTACAATGAATTTTAAGGTTTAAACTCATCTCTGATTCCAGTTAAAATGATTCATACTCCTCCATACATTCCTTTGATTATTACGGTAAAATTCCAACATCTCATTAATCTCACTTAAAGTGGAGTTCAAATATGTGTCACTGACCATGTATCAGATTGCTTGCATAAATCTGCAATCTGATTCTTGTTTACATTTTCTCTCCGTCAACACTTTATGTTCTAAGATGTACTGATTGATTGTAAAGAGGCTTGCATGGTTTGACAGAACAAGTGTGATGTGATGGGCATGTTAGTGTTCACACATGTACTATATTACATTAGTAGGACTATAGGAATGTGGATGTTTCAAGGCATGTCATATTTGCTGTAAGTTTTTTAGAGTTTTCTGTAGCTGCACTGCATGTTTAGTAGTTGTTAGACTTTTTGGATCTTCAACTGGCTTGATCATATAAAAAAAAAAAAGCCAAAATACAGACAGCGATTTCTCTTTAAAAACATCTTTTATTATTTCAACAATTTCAAAATAAGTTAAGAGACTGACCTGGCTGAAACATTTGTAAGGAACAAGAGAATGTATAAACATTTTGACATCTCCGAGACATTTTCAGTTCAGAAAAAAGGCATTATTATCTTGTATTTTACAGTAAAAACACCTTCAGTAAAACATTGTCCATGAAAAACCAAAAAAAAAATACACTAGGATTAATTTCAAATCCTGCCGTTTCTTGTTGTGCAAACATACAAAATTATATTTTGTTGACAGCATTCATAGTTTCACATCATGTAACCCTAGTAATTAGGACCAATGTCTTTTAAAAACATGGTCAGCTGCTACATGGAGGAATCACTGAAGTCATGTGTTATACCATTGACACTAATAGTTTACAGTACTTTGAGCTCATCTTCCTTTTTTCCAACTTGTGTTTATGAGCTTAGAGCTTAGGGGTTTGTCAGTTAGAAGATCACAACACAAACTAACTGATATTGAACATACTGTATGGTGTAACTCTAAATGTTGATGGCGCAATTGAGTTTTTAGAATTGAATGTGCTGTTGAGGAAGAATAGCCCAAAGGTTGGCCAGAAAATTATACTTGATAGGGTTTATAAGGTTTATAACAGTTTGCATCATTCTCTGCGGTAACACAAGAATGATTAAAATGCAACAATAAAGTGCAATTACACAAAATATGTGTATCATTTGCTCTTAATTGTGTTGTAATGGCACTAAATATTTCTGTATTTGTTGGAATGTTAAAACATAAGAACAATGTGGTGTTTATTTTATTGCAACGAGAATCACTTGAATGCTTACTATTTTAAACATCATGGTCAAATCTCTCATTTTGAGCAGTGAATTTATATGTATGAAATTCTGCCTGCGTGTTTGTGTTTGTGTGAATGCATCCATAGACTTTATTAAACTTCTATTGAACAGCATTTTCTCTCGACAGTAGTAAATGTTTCAAAAGACAGCAAATACAACAGCCACACAACACATGAACCAAGAATAAAAACAGACAAACAGCTACACAGACATATCAAGGCTAGTAAATTCCTAGTGTAGAACTACTAGAACTATACGCGAGTCTAAGGATCTACGAAAGACACTGCTATGTAGCGTGTACCGTTGGTCGTAGGAAGTCCTTCGTGAAGGTGGGTGAGTCTACCTGGATGCATGAAGCTCCATCCTTTTCTAGGAGACTCTATGGAACAGTTATATCTGTGAAATCGACAGCCTCCACCCTGAAATAGAAGGAAATGAGCTGTGATTGCACAATGTATTTAAAGCCTGTTTTAAGAAACGTAAGGCCAGTGTATCAACTTGCCTGGAAATCTAAGCCTTTGTTGTTGAGAGCAATATTAATGGTGAATGTTGAGGAATCGTGGTGCGGTCTTAGATAGGCCTGTCTGTTTGGAGTGTACTTGACCACAAAGTTCATGACTGCATAACCCTGAAAGAAAAACAGATGGAAGATGCAATCAAAACCCAACTCTTATATGTATTCGACAGATTTCATTTGTTTTTTTTCATTTAAACTTTCTTCTGTGGAACAAACAGTTGGTGAAGGACAAACAGCGATGGATTATAGTTAAAATGTAGGCTTTACAGGACTTGAAATAGTACAGTAAGGACAATATGGAGTATATGGTACTTATAAAAGACTTGGTCACTTTGCACTGTTGCTGTATGGAAGAGGGCTTAGCGAACATTCTGAAATGACTTCTGATTTCTTGTGAAAACATAACAGTGTATGGATTTGGAAAGGATGAGTGCTATATATAAATTTTTTCGGGTCTACTATCCCTTTAATGGCTGACCCACAGAGAACTCAGACTCACTGTGCCAACCAGAGTTCACATTCCTTGAGTCAAATCAACCAGAGACCTAACTACGCTTATTCAGTTGGACAGAGCCCTGCTAAAAGAACAGCGCAAGAGAGAAAGTTGAAAATTACAGAGAAAAAGATGACTTGACTCATTCCATGAGTCACATCAACCAAAAACCAAACAAAGCACATCTAGCAAACTGTGTTTTGGTTGGCTGTGGTAATAAGCCTTCAGAAATCAATGTGTAATGTGCTAAGAAGATCCCGGGGGCTGACAAAATGCAAAATTAGTTTAAATTGGGCAAATTCTAAAAAACGGCGTACTTAGCAGCTCAGTGATTGCATTTGAGAGTGTGAAGCTATGACTTAATGGAACTTCAAGAAACCTAGCAAGACCATGTCTGAAAATTCCAATAAAAAAGCATATTTAAAGGAATAGTTCACCCCAAAATTCAGCCATCATTTACATATTTCACAAAAGAGGATATTTTGATCAAAGTTCAAACCAGGCTCTTTCGAGTCACCATTGACTTCCACAGTAGGATAAATATACTAAATATATACTAATAAATATACTTTCAAAATATCTTCCTTTGTGTCCTTTGCACAGGTTTGGAACTACTCAAGGGTGAGTAAATGATGAATTATCACTTTGGTAAACTATTCCTTTAGCATGATTCATGATAGTGGATAATGATTCTGTGATTCTCACATGGTTAATGGGTTAATAATGAAACATAATTGAAAAAAAATAAAAAAAAATAAAATAAGTTTACCTACACTCAAAGGACTCAAACGCTTCATTTGATCTGAATGATTAGAATGACCCTAAAGCTCAAAATATTCTAAATACGTGGTGAAATATAACCCCCTATAAGTTCTTATAAATATAATTTCTTTATAGGCTTCATGGGTTTCATCCAAACAAACATTAAAAGCAAAGGATAAAATGCTTCACAAAAGATGAGGTTGATGTAGAGGTGAGAAATTCCTCAAACACACAGACATTCTGATATAACAGCTCATTATGACTCTGTCCAGACCCATACAGACTGGCTCACCTTGGTGTAATAGCCAGAGAAGACCTTGAGAGTGACAGGGGAGATGAATTCTCTGATAAAGTGTAGCCATTCCTTATCGTAATCGATCTGTTTCATATGAATGTCATCTGTCGGGACACTCTCGTAGCCTCCAGTGATACGCTTGTCCTGCGAAGAAAAAAAAACACAATGACTGGGCAATCAGTCAGTGATAACAACATAAAATGTCATCAGCAATTGTACTACTGTGTAAAGTCTAGTAAAGAGTCATTTCCGCTAAAAAGGTTGCATTTGTGAATGACTGAATATTTACAAATTTTTGTCTATTAAGAATAGAACTTTTTGTAGTTACACGTGTTTAAGTCTTTTTCATTCATAGCCAATCCATGTACAAAGGGTACAGACTGTTTTAAGGATGGCGGGTTTATCTGACCTCGTGTTTTCCACCAGACCATGTACCATGATTTTCCATCTCATTCACCAGCTCATCACAGGCTTTCTCAGAGAGCACAGGGAACCAGAAAACATCTGGGCATGGCTGCAGAAACATAAACAGGTGCTTAGTATCATCAGGTCAACTTTTGCCCTTAACACCCAGCACAAGTTTGGCTATTGCAGCATAACACACAGTCATACAGTAACTGTCATACCTAGCCCAAAAATGTTCTTTTATGGCAAAAACATTATTAAATAAAAGATCATGTTCCAAGAAGATATTTCATGAATTTCCTATTGTAAATATATTAAAAAGTAATGCGTGATTACTAATATGCATTGCTAGGAACTCAAGTTGGGCAACTTTAAAGATGATTTGTTTTGCAGATTTCAAATACCTGTTTCTCAGCCAAATATGTCTTATTTTTACAAAAAAAAAAAAAATTCCTTTACCTCCTTATACAGTATTACTATAACAATCATCTGACAAAATTCTAAAAGGTAATGCATTCTGCTATGTAAAACTACATTAATGCAGCTCCACCCAGCCTGAAATTGACAAATAATCCTAAACACATTGATTAGCTCATTCGGGTGTGTTTATTGGCTAGGAGCCTAAATCTGGATGCAGGATGGTAGCTCTCTAGAAGCAGGATTGGAGACCAGTGCTTTATGGGATCCGATAAGAGAACCATTTTTAAGTCACATTAAGAAACTTCAGTGGTGATACAATGATCGGTGCCTCTTTTTTCTCAATATACACAATGTTTCTTGGACCCATCATACCAATCTATTTTCCTTCCACTTCTTTACAACAACACATTATTCTACTTCTCCTTCTATCCTTGGGCTGCCCGAATCGCAGCTTGTCTGGTAGACATCTTGGCCTGGTTAAAAGAACAATTCAGCTATAGCTAAGACAGAGGTCCTTTTCTTCTAGCAAGCCCATAATTCAGTAAGATCGTACAGAATGACTGGTCAATAAACACAGCTTCCAGAGAACAGACAAGAAGTTCAAGGTAATGTTTGATGACCTTTTCAGCTTCGCATACCAGTCACGTAGATTCAAACTGGACTATATCCAGAAGATCCGGGGCCTCATTTTTTAAGCATGCGTATGCACAGATTTGATTGTAGAGTGTGTATACGCTTAAATCCACACCTATGCTCATATTCATAAAAACCTTCTTTGACGTGATCGGTGTCACGGCAGGATTTGAGCAGACACACACTTTTTATTGTCAGAGTATTGCAGGTTTTTGAAAATCTAAGCTGTTCTTGCAGCTCGCTGCTCTAAGTTATGATGATTAGTGATATTTTATATGTTAATGACATTAATTAGGAGTCAGAGAGCTGAAACGCTTTATTTGCGCGCAAGTTCAAGATCATTTGCGATTCATACATTTTAATTTGCAAAAAGAGGCATACATGCGTTTTCTGTTCATACAATTATTCTATGAATTTTACATATCTGAGAAATGAACGTAAGATCAAATTTAGGATCATTTTTATGCAACATTTTATAAATGAGGTCCCAGGCTCTGTCTGTTTGCTCCAATCATCTCTAGACTATGAAATACTGCAATGCTAATCAAACTTTTTTTTAAAATATGGATGTTCACTTGATCTTCAGTCAGACCAAGTCTGGGCTGCATTTCCCAAAGCCATTGTTAGCTATAGCTGTAATTTACATTAAACTATCTTTGTAACGATGGAACTTGCGACTATAGTTGCTTTTGGGAAATGCACCACTGGTCGGTGAGTCAGCGAACATTTCCAGAATACTAACTAAATCGCCGTGGTGGAATGATCGTTTCTATTCTACACGAACGGCATCTGCTAATTAAATGAATGCGAATGTCTGTTCACCTGCTCCAAGAGGTTATCAGTGAAAATTCGAGTGTAGTTGGGATGGATGTATTTCTCTCTCCAGTCCTGTGAAAAAAAGAAAAAAGAGGATTAGTACGTTAGCCTACTGACTGACCTTCATTGCAAAAAGTGATTAGCTCCCTGCATTCATTCGTCATTCGGACTAAAACCTAGATGGAGGTCAACACTGATTTACTGTATGTTTACCCTGTCAGCACTCCGCATCATTACACATACATTTAACAAATGATGCACTAAATAAACACATCTGGATCCTGTTGTGTATGTATTGGACAAGACTTTGTATAAAGAAAACATTTGATCACAAATCATCTAGTCACTCACCAGTGGGTTTTCAAATATTTGCCAGAGGTCATTGTTAAAATGAGATGTGTTATAGTTGGCAGTCGAAATAAGCCTTCCAAATTCATGGCGATTTGTAACATACATGAAAACTCCCTGTGGTGGACAAAAAAAGGTAGTTAGATGCTACAAATGATGTCTTTAATGAGAAAGTCGAATGGTAACAAAAATCGAACGATGCCGCAATAAACAAAACACATCATGCAAATAATATCAAGTCTACAATGAAAAGAAATCACAAATTATCAGCATAATCTGCGATAATGTGTAATCGGTAACAATTGAGGAACAGATGTTGGGAAGGACTGTGAGAGGGATTGGAACGGGAACATAGGGAAGTGCTGGGAACAGTGCAACTTCGGGAATCGAAGTTGCACCTGTTTACTATACTAGAAGCAGGGACAAGGATTCTTGCACCTAAGATTGAGGAGATTCAGACTTAGTCTCAGTCTAGGCTTTACCAAAACATGTCATCTCATGGAAGTCTGATTGTTCATTCCAATGCCATCATACGAATGTAAAAAGCGTAAATACCTAGACTGAGATAAGTTAAGGTAGTGAGGGTAAGTTTCTTGTTACTGGTACTAGTGTGGTTGGAAGGGGGTTACTCTTGGATATAGATGTTACTGCAGGGAAAACTATAATGAAGGGAGTCTGTCGGACTCTTCATTTTCTGAACACCGCTGTACAGAATAATATGTAGAATTTCACGGTTCAGTGTATATATAATATCTGGTGCTTTGTCCAGGTTAACCCCATCAGAAAAAGCAGATGTAGCTTATCAAACTCAATAGCATCACTTTTCCAAAGGGTTCCGCTTGTTAGGAGAACACATCTGTCAGTGCAAGACGCATTCAAAAATGACCGTAGTTTTAAATCAAATGTTTAAATGCCTACCAGCAGATGGACATACATTTATGGAATAGAAAAACCATGAAACAACCGCATTGAGCATGAAATGGGGATTTATGGTTTTTCCACATGCATAGTAATTCACCTCAAAATTGTTTCACCCAATCCTCTGGGACTATATTTCCCCAAGCAAGCAAATATTAAATGTTAGTAGACATTTTTCTTCAAATCTGCATTTGGGTTTGGTTGAGTTTGGTTGGAATATCACTTTATAACCATTTAAAAAAGTGATGCCTTGCTTTAAAACATTTAAATATTAAATTATGCATGATATAATAATCAAAATAAGAGGAACCTGTGGGGGTCTGAGCATATGGAATGATTCCGGAGAAGGAGATTCTCTTTCTCTCTGTACTGTCTAAAACGAAGGAAAAGCACCATGTAAATTATATAATGAGACATAAACAGAGTAAGATACAGAGAGAGAGAGAGATATTAAGTTAGAATATTAGGGAAGATACGGACACAGCACATGTACATTATTAAACCTGCGCACTTTCATGTTGAGGTTTTTTAGTTGATTTTCTGCTCAGAAAATGCTTATGCGCTGCCTTTAGGTGTCCTAAGCAGTTAGCTGTAGACAGTTAGAAAAACATAATAGTTAGTTATTAGTGGTGTAGGTTTTTTAAGGAGGAGCAAAAAAGCACACAGCCAAACATTCCCAATGGTTCAAGGTCACACTATGGATGTGAAAAAATGAAGAGAGGGAAAGGAGGATGGGCAGAGAACACAATAAATGCATCACAGAGGCTGCCATAAACGGACAGACACGCCATGCCTTCACGATAGTGCACTGAAATATTTAGAATACTTGCCAGTTACATCTTGGTCACAGAGGCGTAGCAGATGTTTCAAAGCATTAAGACATCAGGCTAAATTGACATATGAAAACTAATACAGAACAATTGCTGTTTTTGGAAAGAAATGATTCTTTATGATTTACTGAATCTGCTTGAATCTATGGAAGCTCGTTTTTGCCACAGAGTAAAAACCTTTTGTCAAAATTTTTTTATAATTTTTATTTTTTCTTGCAATTCTGACTTTTTCTAGAATAATTGTGTGACAGTAAACATGCAATTGTAAATGTTTTTTTTTCTCCCTCAGAATTGGAATTACGTGCAAATATGTAGACAAAAAATATGTAAAAAAAAAACCTCTGAATTCTAAGTTTATGTCTTAAAATTACAGTTTTAAATCTTAATTTTTCATTATCAAGAAAAAAAGTGCAGAATTGTGAGATAAAAAAATCATATTATTATTATTATTATTATTATTATTATTATTTAATATAGTGACAGAAAAGGACTTCCATATCAACTCTCCTATATTCTTTGCTTAATCCAATTTAGCTCTATCAATAAAATCCATGACTATGCTTTTGAAATATCAAGTATATATTGTAACAGTTGTCCTGGTATCTTCTTTATAATATGTAACTGTAAATGTGATTTTTTTTTTTTTATTATTATTATTTTTAATTAATAAAACAGCATGCCAAAAATACTGTTGATGGAGCTTAACATAAATACTAAATACAATATTATTCAAAAACTATATTGTTGTTGTTTTTTTTACCTTATTACACAGCAAGAAATTATATTAAATTACACGGCACACCTAAACAACTCTAGACTGTTATAAAATAAATGCTATGAATGTTGCTGATGTAGATTAAATACTGTAATTGCTATAATTGTACATCTTTGTGTTCCAGCGGTCATACCAAGTCTCTGGCATTCCTGCACATGGCCATGTCGGGGTCCAATCTCTCCAAGACAAAGACATTCCTCTCTTTGAGCTCATTCCGCAGAGTTTGGCCTTTTACGAGGTAGATGTGGGCCATGAAGGGGATGTTCCACACACCACTATTTACACAAGGAAAGATAAAAATATAGTCATATATCACATGTTCCTATTTTGAATACTATTTTAAAATTTGGTGAGCTAGTGAACAATGGACATTGAGCTCCCGAGTTTGAACATAGTAGTTTTTTTGATTTCAGGGGATAAAAGGATAAATTTCATAATGTTCCAGTAAGCATATATATGCAATGAACTATCAGTAATTTCTGGAACACATTCTCCAAGACACTCACACACGCTTTCCTTGCACGATGTCAATGTAGTCCTCAGATCTCGCATAATAACCATCTAGGCTCAAGGCTCCCCAAAAGTTGGACCACAGTTTTCCGTGACGGGTGACAAGAGGGCCAATAATTTTTCTAAGTTGGAAAAAGAAAAAATCAACACAGAAATCATCAACAGTCCATTAAAGCACTATGAAAGGCCTATGCATAAAATAATGCTGCTTTTTTGCCACCACAAGAAGACTCCAAAATTATAGGAAAACCACAAAACAGGATCAAGTTTGCTGTAGTCTGTACTGAATCAACTTTCCAGGATGACACCGCATGGTGGCAAGAAGGTCCTCTGGTTTAAACCAGAAGGCCTTTATGTGTGATGGTAATTTGGATAAAATAAATTGCTTGTAGGTGTGTCTGTGTGTTAGCCCTATGATGGACTGTCCATCCATCCAAGATGTGCCCTGACTGTGTCTTGAGATGCTAGGAAAGGCTCTAGCATCCATACAGAGGATACGTGGTTTGATAAATAGGTAGAATGGATGGATTGGCTTAAATATATAGTACATAAATGGTTACCATGATACCATGATACCATGAGAATATATTCTTGTCAGATGTGAAGAATCCATCCTGTTATTAAGGCACATGAGCGCAGTTTTATATGGTGTTGTTCCAGTAATCGTGAGACTGACCCTGAAGTAACACAGTCAAACCCTTCACCTCTAACGTGACCTTAAACTCAACAAGCATGCAGAATATCGCTTTACTGAGGTAAACATGTGATTCAAAACACATTAGTGTAAATTATAGTGTTGGTCAACAATGTGAAAGCAAGAAAGTCAAATTCCACATTTCTAAAGTTCCCGGTTACGATTTCACCCCACAAGCCAGAGCCCAGCAGAAAGAGTTCCCAAGCCTTCTTAAAATATCTGAAAAAGGGCTTCCTCCAAAGTCATGCGAAAGACCGCTTAAGATTGTCACGTTAAAAGCGACCGAGTTCAGCCTTGTTTCTTATTTAAAGTCAAGTGGCATTATGAGAGTACATGCGATAGAGAGCAGACTATTCCTAAGCACCATGAGAAAACAGGAAGCCACCCATTGCTTATTTTTAAACCTTGAGAGATTTGCATTCAGTGGGCTATAATGTTCCTGTGGCTTTAGCACATGAGTCTGTTCCCTCGGACAAAATAGTTACTGCGGAAGATTCCAAAGCACTGAAACGCTCAGCATTGATTAAAGGGAAACTACCTGTTTTGCTCGATGAGGAGTTTTAGGGTCTGTCGGTTGGTGAGCATCACATCTGCATCAATGCTGAAGTAATAATCACAGGAAAGATCCTTCCGGCACAAATCCCTGTTAAAAATTGTGAGGGTGTCATTATTAATTATAGCAAAATCCAGAGCAATGTTGTTTCTCTTGAACTGCAGTAAGACTGAACTGAGAGAATTCTGCTGATCGTTTTTACTTCCTGAAATGTGGCAAACTGCACACAAATGTCAGAGATTAGGGACCTCATTTACAAAATGTGTGTATGCTCAGATTTGATCATAGAGTGTGTGTACACTTAAAGTCACGTCAGGAATTTTTACTGTGGAAGTATTGCAGGTTTTTGAAAATGTCAGCTATCTGTTCTAAATGATGATGATTGGGGATATTTTATGTGTTAATGAATCTAATTACGAGTCGCTTACAAGCAGAGAGCTGAAACCATTAATTTGTGCGCAAGTTCAAGGTCATTTGCAATTCATAGATATCGCATATGAAACATGTACGTGTATGTGCAATTTCTTTTATTATTCTTAGAAATGATCATAATATCAAATTTAGGATGGTTTCTGCAGTACATTTTATAGTCTCTAACACTAACTTCTTAACACTAACTTAACTTTCTATTCCTCCAAGACCCAAATTGCATGATACCTTCTGTCCTATAAAAGTCTTTCAGAAGAACATCTGAGAAAATGTAATAGTTAAACGAAACTTAACTATTAAAGACCAATATCTGAGCAATATGAGTATCATTATCTGAATGTTTGTTACATTTTCTTAGAAAGCTCTGCTCTGAAGCACAGTGTCAGGAAACAAACATCTCCTAATTTCTGCTCTGACATCTCATGCAAACCAGCATTTTTTGGACCTAGTAATTAAGTCAAACAACTTGAGTGATATCACCATGTCAACAGCCAGTGATGCCAAACACAGAGCTAAGAGAATACATGTGTCTACTGCACATCCTGCAGAGTAGCCCTAAAAATATGTGATAGCATATGACTCAATACATCCACCAAAAGCTTATGAATGTCAGTTATGTATGCTTATGTATGCAATCCAACAACTCGCGTACTGAACTTTAATATGTGGGGTTACAGGTTTATTCAAGTTACTAACAATAACAAACAAACAGCACTATTGCTAATACTACATCATTGTTAGAACAGCATTTGTTTGCAGATGTCACTTGGTTTGATATTGTGCAAGCTTGTATTGTACACAACTGTATTAAAGGGGTCATATGATGCGATTTCAAGTTTTTCTTTCTCTTTGGAGTGTTACAAGATGTTTGTGCCTAAAGTCTCAAAGACTAAAGTCTCAAAACCAAAGAGATATTTTTTATATACGTTAAGACTCATCCACACTCGTCCTCGTCTTTTAGGGGAAAAGATGTTCACAAATGCTATAAAACTTTTGCAAGAACAGTCTGTTGCTTCTGACTCACAGGCTGTAAGTACACTTGAATCTGCTGCTTAGTAACTAATACGAGTTTATCGCTGTGCAATAAAATGCATTAAAAGAGAGTATAAGTAATTATAATCAGTGATTATGTCCCCACTGGATGCAACAAATGCTTCATTTGTAATGGTTAAAATAATTTTCTTTCTAGCAACATCATATGACCCTTTAAAACAGAGTATGTACAAAAAAATTAGTTCTTGAGCTGGGATAAGAATCTTGTAGACAGTAGTGTTTTGGGGAGTGCTAAACTAAGAGCAAATAGAAGGGTTCACACAAGCTTCTTCTGCATTTCATTGGTACATTGCTATCAAAGAGGCAGATTTACTGCTTTGTGGTGAGACGGATGTTATTCCTATGTGTTTTATTTGTAAGGATCTGAAATGTTTGCTGACATGTGGTAAGGGTTTGTGTTTATCTTTGATCAGGAGTTTGAATTGCTTAGATTTGCATTGTAATTTACTTCATTATTTGCATATTTTCAAGAGTGACTCTGAAATTAAAGGGACTCTTACATTCCCATGTTCCTCGCTTCTCCTTGAGTTAAGTTCTCCTCTGGGCCAACAACTTTAAAACTGCGGAATACATCCTTGCTCTCTTCCCAAAATTTCTGGATGTGCTTCTCATGGTAAACCTCCTGAAGAACAAGACGTGGGACAAGCACAGTTAAAGACAGGTGCTAAAATCCAAAAGGTCAAATGGTTCTCATTGCTTTGTCTGCCAAACACTCACACTGTTATGAACAAAGACATTCAGTTTATCTTTGGGATAATCTAGACTCAGGAACCTCTCGAGAAACTCTGGCAGGAACGGAGTCGGCTGCTCGATGTATATACCAACAGTCACTTGTGGAAATTCCTGTTTAGATAAAGAGAAAAGTCTGGTCAAACATTACGACTTTTTCAGGAATTTCAGTTCATGAAATGTTTTACAATGTTTTCACTTAGTTTAAGTGATATAATCAAAAAATGTCACTGTATGAGTATTTTTATTGCGTTGAATTTTATTATCCATGTTCATCCATCTATGCTCCAAACAGCTTGTCCTCTATAGGGCTTCTGGTGCGTATCCCAGTATCAAGTTCTATCCTATATCTACAGTGGTTAACATGGTATAGCAAAATAACGTATAGCATCCAGCCTTATTTTTTTACATTGCAAGAAGCACTGCTGGAGGTCTGGAAAGTTAAAGCTTCTTTCCCATGACATTGAGCTTAAGGTTATATAGATCTGTCACCACTGTTTTTGTGGTTCTTGACCAGTCTACACAGCTCACTAGATGAAACGAGACCTGAGTGGCACCATGTAATTTCCCAGTTCCGACCTTGGCTATGGGTTTCTGAAGGGAGTGTCCTAGAATCGAGCCAGAAGTCTTTAAATTGTTACCGACAGAAGAGCAAGGACTAAACAGAAGACTCAGGGGATTCTGCAGAGTCTAGACTGGTATAGTTCCCTTTAACAGGGCCTTTTCAACCTCAGTACACGCAGTGTGAGATTTTAAACCCTTGTCCCTTCTTCAAGAACCAACCCAAAACCACTGAGCAGATGAGAGTGGTACGACTCAGCCACTCCCTCATCCTGACAAACAACAGACTCTGGGCTTCGTCTCATCAACATTTCCAGAGCTTCCTAGAAATAACCTAAATGTGCCTGATGTGTTACAAAAAGGATTTTTGTTTCGCATGACCAGTCATCTGATGTTGACCTATGACTGAAAGGAAAAGCTCTCTTGCCATTTGTTTTTTAATGTAAGATATTGTATACTTTTTCAGTTTTGATAGTAAATAGGGTAGTTGTAGTTGTAGTAGTTATATGGATAGAGTTAAGGGATCTAGTATATGAAAAAGGTGTTTTGTAAGTAGTAGCCAACGTGCTGGTAATACAAATGCTAAAAAGCAAACAGTTAATACTGAACAGTGTTCCTTAATCTGTATTACTCATTGTTTCAATTAATTCTTATTATAGTAAGCACTGTATTGAATTCCCTTACTGTCCTGGGTTGCATTTTCCAAAAGCATCATAAAACTGAGTATATGGTAGCTCCATTGTTAACAGTGGTTGCTACGATCAGATTTTCTCACAATGCTTTTGAGAAATGCAGCCCTGCACTGTTCGTGCTATGAATATATTATCTCATATCATGCGGAATGATGAGACTGATGCTCTTATTTTTCTAAGTGACTAGACCTATTATTTCTGCCTGGAGGACCACAAAACAGTCTATAATTCTACAAATGTGTGACAGTTGAACAAAGACATAATCAGAAACTAGATTTGGGATCTTTTAACTTGGGCAACTAAGCACTGAACCAGGTAAATCGAAAAGCACTTTGCAATGCCACAGAGCAACCAACATAAACATGTTAATATAAAATATATCATTCTATCATTCAGTTGCATTCATTCTTGATATGAAAGAAAATATATGTTGCTACTGCATTTCTATGCATTCTACGAACCTCTCAAGAAACATTAGCAGTGTGTTACCAAATGCTGATAAATGTGTCAGTATTATCAGGTCAGCTTGCAATCAAAATTTTGCTCTGGGGAATATTACGAGTAGGAATTTGTTATTTCCACATTTGAAACTCAAGCTCACAGGAAAGCACTCAAAGCCCTTTTTGCCAACCTTAGCTGAACCCTACGACAAATTTTCAGGACAACCACTTGAAGTTACCCTGTGGATAAAACCCCACATTGAGCCGCCCGCTAAAGAGTGGTCTGGTTGACAGCAACACCCCAGTAAGTGAAAGCGTCCTAAAACCAAAAGCCATTTCCTGCACCACAGCAGTGCAGAACTTCCTCTTCCTCAAGCGGCTCCTCGTAGGCATTTATAATTTAAGGAATGTGTAAAACTAGGAATAGCTAGTTGTTCACTTAACATATACAGGCATGCATTAATATATCTGGAAATGTTTCTTTTTTTTAAAGCAATTTCAAGATGTAACGTTCTGGTGCTGAGAGGAAAAGGAACAAAAACAGATACTGTGGCTTTGATTGGATGACTCACTTTAAGCTGAGACAAATCCACCATGTCTTGGTCACAGATGGTACAGCCTTGCTCATAGTTCCACACATTGGGGATGTAGTTGGCCAAGTAATTGAAGTATATCTGTGGGAGAATAATAAAAATACATTTTAGGTATTTATTCATTTTTATAGTGCTATTAAATTATAATAGTAATCAAAAGCATTTAAAAAAAGTATTAAAATATTTATTTTACAAGGTACATAATTTATGATCCAGGATAGGATATGTACACCCATAATCCATCCCAGCTTGTAGTAGTTAAATCCAATTTTGGTCAGGACAACAAACCAAAAATGAATCTTGCTGTCAAATTGTCATGACCTACAGTGACTGGAACTATAATTATTGCTGATGTGTTACTTTCTATGTACAACACAACATGCATCAAAGGTTGAGTTTTTTTATCCCATTCGGGAATTTACGGGATAGCATCGCAGGGAGGGAAATTTCGCATCGATGCTCATTATTCATTTAAATAGTGTGACAGATGAAACAGATTAGCCATTCCGAAGGAAATGATGTTGTTGCTCTTGCAAAAGCATGTTGGCTTGTGGGAAACAACTGCTTTATCTCAGATCGGGACACTGAAACAAATTTACTTGTTACCATAAACAAGCTTGCCTCAAATTCTGGTGAAAAAGTAAACCTTAAATATTTACTGTACTTTGATTGATGCGATAAAGGTGTGCCTTTTACAGCAACCCACCCTCTGTGAAGCCCATGGGACACTGCATCAAATATTATTTACACCAACAAACATTTGCTATATTTACCTTTACAGCATATTCGGCGTATAGAATCCGACGACTACTGTCATGAACATTAGACAGGTTTGTGTCAAGATACAATCACAAATTTAATAATTCAGCACTTCTCTCCAAAAAAGTCTTTATTTACAGACTTTATTTGTAGATTCTGATTTTGGGGATATTGCAGCTCAATTTTCCTGCACTTGGCTGAAGGAAAGCAGCTTTGTGTTCCTGGAAGTCAAGTCTATATTCCTTGTTAATTTGTTCACTGGCAGTTTGACACAGATTTTGGCTGGACAGCTGTGCTCTCTCTTGTCATGCTGCTTTCGATTACATGAAGTTAGACTTTAATAGAAAGGAGGGAATCTTAAATTCAATCCAGCCGCAGCTACATTACAGGTGGCATCCAGATGCTATCTTTCTAATTCATCCCATGTACAGCCATGTTAGACAGTTTTAGATAATTTAACATTTATAGTTGGCTGCTAGGACCTACAACTCCTTAGAGACACGGGTCATGACCTCGTTCTATGAGGTCAACTGGTTAAACATTTCCGACAGAAAACAGGAGTTGCTCACTGATTCCAAATGAAGAGAAGCAATAAACCAATTCGTTGGCTTTGCATTCTGGTCACAAGCTACTACTGTGTATCTTCAAGCCTTGTTACTTTTATTGGACCTTGTTTGAGTATTTACGAGAACATCTGTAATCCTCAGGGCAAGTTAAAGACCCTGGAGATCAGAGAGATCCTTTGGGATGGACACAAGGCAGCTTGGATGAATCATAGAGCATAAGGGTGAGCTCTGGGTGGATGATTATTCATTAGAAAACGCACAGATGGTTGCATATTAGGAGAAGATGACTCCACACAGTGCTGCGTTTGTTTAATCTGTCACTGAGGTGCAGAAGGAAAAGCTCTATGGGTCTGAGATTACATTATCACCCAGACATCCTGCTAAAATCTTCAACTCTACAGCTTAGCAAAGACAGCTGGGCAATGACTGCAAGATTTTTGGCTGAGGAACTGTCTAGTATTTAATCACAAATAGTACAATTACAGTCTGGAACACAATTTCGATAGTAATTTCTGATGCGTTCTAATCAGTTTTGCCCGACATGAGGGAATGTAGAAGACAGAACATTCTGTTTAAAGTGAATAAACTGCAGAATGTACAAACTGAATGCACACTGTGCCATTTTTTACTGACATGAAGAGAAAGAAGACATTCACCTTGGTGTTTACATTTCCATGGATAATGGCTGGCAAACTGTTGTAGACGGTGTTTCTCACTCGCACTCGCTCCGTTCCAAACTTTAGGAGAACTTCATCTAAATTCAAAAATAGTCTTAGATTGAGTTTTTCCATTTAATTCTTTTAGCAGGCAAAAAATTGTAAGTTGAGTCCTAAGACAAAAGGAAATGAGTTAAATTTATGGATTCATTCAAATCTTTATATCAGCAGTAGTATTAGTGATGGGAAATTTACAACAAACCTTGACGTCCCTTTATTTGTAGTTTTTTTAGCAAGTTTTACACACTATCTTGCATAGACTCACCCATGGCTCCATTCAGATTCTGGAAAATCTCACACTTGTGGTCCAAGGTCATATTAAGTCTTTCCTAAAATAAAGAACAGAACACAGTGGAGTTTGTGTAAAAGTGACCGTGTGACCTTTGTCCCTGTGTAAACTGTTTATAGTTGTGTATTTTTAACCAGTTTGTTTGCTTTGTTTGAGTGGTATGATACATTTGTAGGCGTTTTATAAGTGCATGTGGTCAAGTTACAAGCACATTTTATGTTCTCACAGAGTGCCTTAAGGGGATAGTTCACCCAAAAATCTAAACTTATCTTCACTTGTTCCAAACCTGTATGAGTTTCCTTCTGTTGATCACAAAATTAATTGTTTAGAAGAAAGAGCTGGAGCAATTTGAGAGTGAATAAATGATTTTAATTTTTGGGAATGGGTTTTTTCACTGACCCTCTGACGTGGATCCACGTAGATCTTTGTGTAGAAAAGCTGATCATCATCATTATCATGAAGGTCCCATTGGTTCACAATCTTCTGAATGTATGGAGCATACCCAATAAGCCCTGTGAAAGACATCGCAATGTGTTTTTTTACAGGCTGTGTGTTGTAAAAAAAAAAGTATAGGATGCAAAAGAATGTGTGAAACTTTGGCATAATGGTATGCCTGAATACAATAGTTCCAATTTCAATTACGACTCCACTAAGAAGGTTAAATCTCACTTCCAATTCTGGTGCGGTTCCTCAAACCCTCAAAACAGTGGGAGATGTCTGGCACAAGTATCTGACCGACAAGCAACAAGTGTTGTGTGGCCACGTCTAACCTCAGATGGCATAGACTTTCTACATCTAGTCATGATAGAGGACTGTAATCAGTATAGGACCTCAGCTATGTGCTGGCTCTCTGTGTTTCTGTAGCAACCTGCATACGGATTTCTCATCATTTTCCTGAAGTTCTGACCACAGATGAAAATTGTAGGGCTTGGAGCCCTAGATACCATCATTTGGCAGGCATTAGGAGCTATGTTAAGTTACCGCCCTAGACTATTACGTTTTTAACTCCTAATAACCTTTTTTCTATAGCCTAGATTCATAGGTTGATCTAAAAACCATCTTCAGCTCTGTTTAGAAGGTCTGGACAGTGCCAGTCTATACAGAAACACTATAACAGCTCAAATGATTTTACTGGAAATCTAGAATTATCAGTCTCCCAAAAACGAGAAGAAGATAAACAAGGCATCTTTTCTGGCAAGTATGATTTAAATGTTAGTTCATTCGCTAAATTAGCGGATCGTCTTAGTCTGAAGGCGGTCACCTAAGATGTGGTGACATGAATCTTGTTTTATTACGGTGCAATAAAGTAAATCCCTTGACATAATGCCCAGGTTCGAAAGCAATAGCAAAAGCCAGATGTAAGGCATTATGGCATGTGGTTTTAATTTAGAATTCAGAATGTTTTTCCCACCGATCGAAACAACGCTACCTTCAACAGACTTGAATTTGGGCAAAGCAAGGGATGATCGGAAAGAGACAGGCCATGCCGTGCAGTCATTCTTATTTCCACAAACACACTGGTCTACATGACAATTCTGGTCCAACTGAAACAAAGCAGTAGCCACCACAATCTACGGAGCAGCCGAAGGGATAAAACCAACCTTCAATTTTGGATGTACAGGCTATCGAACAGGAAGTCCAAAATAAACAATCTTGCCCTGTTAATGACATAGACTAAACGCCCTGACAGGACACTACACAAGACAAAGTGACCACCGCAGTCAAAGCAGTAATTGCTAGATTAAAATAGAAGAGACCAGGACTTCAGAGTTTAGACGAGTGATGACCACAGGGTTTTTGAGTAAAACAGGGGCTGACATTACTGTTCTTCAGTAACAGAGAGACTGGGTAAGATGGATGGATGCACACGTACACACTCAAATGAAAGCGCTATTCATGAAGACCCCTGAATGAATAGTGCACTATGCCTGGTGGCCCTCAGGAAATTCCACAGGGTGAGTGACCGCCGCTTGCCAGTTTACACAAAAAACATTTTCTCTATCACATTGTAGCGATAATGAAATTCCACTGTTTGTCCTTTGCTCTCTAAAACCATCCGGCTTGTATTGTTCTAAATCCTACCAGACAAAACAAGCCCACACAGAAGCGTCTGGAGGAAACTGTGCTATTATGATACAGCTAATATGGCAGGTGGCCATGACCTATCCCAGTGATATGCAGTCGAATTCGTCCAAGAATGACCTCCCAAATGTGGGAATGGTGAAGAACAAATGGCACATTTACAGACTGAACAAATGTATAAATTAATTGTACTCATTACTGATATACAGCAAACCAGATTTAGGTAACCTGTTATATACATGCTAACCATGCATATGACCACGTTTTGGTCATATGCATGTATAGCTTGTTTCGGTCTTCACAAGACATTCATAAAACTCAAAATGCATTTACATTTGAAAAACATGCAAAAAATCGAATGACATGGTTTTATAGTCAAGATGTAACCAGATGTGCGCACAGTGAATAAGCTACCAGATAATAAAGGTGTTTACATGAATAAATTATGTGTATGGCCTGTTATATGCAAATGTCTATTTGATTTCTAACCAAAACTGCTAAAAAAAACCTGACAATTAACATCATGTAACTGAAGATTTGACATACTTATCAGCCTGTTGCACATGAACAGCACATACTTATGCCTTTATTCAAGTGAACATAATTTTTTCTAGTTTTTATGGATGGTGTCTATAACCTTTGAAAGGATATCAATTAAGGCATTCACATGACTTTGCGTGACCTTTTGGGGCGTTTCATGCATAACAAGTTTAAGATTGTGCTTGATACAATGAGTAAACCCAGTGTAAATCCAATTAAATGTCCCGAATGAGTTGAAATCTCAGTAACGCATTGGCTTTTGGTCTGTGAAGTCTTGATTTGTGAAGCTTAATTTACCTTGAAATTTTATACAGTTGGAATTTCCTATTTTTACGCACCTCCAGAGTTAAGAAAGCGTTTCCCACTGCGAACAGAAGGATACTTCTCTGCCAGTCGAGGATCTGGCCAGATGATTCCCTCAGCAGCGAACACCAGCTTATGATTGGTCCGCTGGAACTTTCTAAGAATCTCCTCAGGTCCACCGGCAAAGATGAGGTCATAACTAAAGAGGGGAGAAGGAACAGTAAATTGCGTTATTCACTACACCTAATCAGCAATTTAAGACATTATACAAACAATGTTTGCTAATCCATGTCCTGTTTATATAATCAACCATGTCTATTTTAACTAAACTCATGGAAGGGAGGGCAGGGCATTTCACAGGCATTTAGGTCTTCTATTTCAGACACTATTAATATGCCTGGTAACTTTAGTAACTATAAATGTCATCAGAGGAAGTAAACTGTGAGGGAGGCACCATGGTTTCCTCTCGTCTGGGGAGCACCTGTGCATACAAGTAACTTCCCTTTTTCTAGCATTACTTAAAATTCATCTCTGGAATATGTGACACAGCTTCAATGTGGAAAAATAGTCTGAACTACACCTCTAAGGGAAATAATACTGTAAAAGGTATTTCAGAGGAACCTTCACAGGAACTCCGATTTGCTAGCTCCTTACCTAAATGTTTAGGTTACCCATAAGGATAACTATGTCTGACGTACATCCCTGAATGTAGTTATTCTGAACTTCCTGAACTCTAAGCTGTTTAGGAGACCTAGACAAATGAGTTATTCCAGATATGGGTGTGTATAAAAAGCTGCTTCATAGTTCAGAGAGTTCTGGAATAAGGTTTTGATTCAATTTTGTGTTTTATATAAATGACCCCTTGATAAAACAGCACTGTGTCAGGTATGTGAAGTTAACTTCAAACACTAATCTTTTTCTACTTTGTGATCATAATAATCACTCATTTCTGTAGAACACACCCAGACCTGCAAGGCAAAAAACTCTCTTGCAAACACTTTCATTATAAATTGACATGCCGTAATTTCCTTTGAATGATGAAGTTAAATAACAGGCCATTTATTATGGTTGATTAGCATAAATTGAGTGAAAAGCCACCATTTCAGCAAGAGAATTACTTAAAAAGGTAGGTCTACAAAATTGTTGAACAAATGCCCAACCGGTTTGCCTTCACACAGAGTCTTGCTGTTTCCCATTGAGCTGGCAGCGATACTGTAAGATTTCTCCTACTGAGGCTGTTAAAAAATGGTTATGCTTTTAAACTTATGGCACTTTTGTTATAGTCTGTTTACATTGCACAAAGCTATGCATTTAGCCAGTAATTTTAACTATATCTACACTATATATTTTCTCGAGCATACTTTACTTTCAATTACAGGTAATTACCAAAAAGTATTTTGTAGCAAATTAGAGTCTAATCACAGCTATATGTATGTGGACCACTATTTTTACTGTTAAGACTACCTAATGGCGCTTTTCACACATGAAATTGGGTACCGTTATATCAGGTGGCTTTAAATACTATGAAAGTTTAGGTGGTAATTCCGTGCAGGTTTTTTTTAAAAATATAAGTACAATGTAAAGAAACATGCATCTACTCAATAAGTGTATTGAGTATTTTTTTTATTATTATAATTTATGACTAGTTAATATAATCCAACCCTTCTAATACAAATTTTGTTTTATGTATTATTGTTTTATTTATTTATTCCCAAAAGGCCCATTGCAGAGTGCATTACCTGTCCACAAATAAGATCACCAAGTCCTCTTGGTCAGCCAGAGACTCCATTGCTTCCTTTAGTAGTCGAACCTTCTGGCCTCCACCAATGGATCGACCCACATCACCTCCCTTCCACTCCTCTCCCATTCCCAGCACCTGTGTGTAATATATTTCAGTTCAAACAGCACCTTAATCAAAATACTACCACCAGTTCGAAGAAACGAAGCATCTACCAGGTGAGAAGCAGTGGGGGGAAAAAGTATGTGACCTTACCTTCACATTGAATTTGAAGTAGTTTGCTGACTGCATGAAGCGGTGAAAGCCATCAGTCTCCTGTGTTGCAACAGTAAGTACAAGCAGTTTTTCTGGTGGAAAGAAAATTGAGAAATAAAAGTGTACGTTAGACAAAAAGATGGAATTTCTAGCAAAGTAAAATAGCTTTACGTTTTTGTAAGTGCTGAGGGTGAAAGTGTAGAAACACCACTATTCTGAGACTGGATTCCTCAAAAACCTTAAGATATCTAGGATTCTCTAAGTTAAAGTTGTTCAAAACCCTGCCATTCCCTAAAGAGCCTCTTTACCTAAATATATATATATATATATATATATATATATATATATATATATATATATATATATATGTTCCTTTTGGCCTACAGTATGAAGTAGAGGGTATCTTGTTACTCCAAACCAAACCTCAAACCTATGTCAACACTCACAAAACTGATTCCCAAAGTTCATCCCTTCCTCTTGTGAGAATAAATGCACAGTAAAGTTAAAATCACCGTGATTCGAAATGGTTTTGGCAGGACATGTTCTATAATGACTGGTAGTGTAACATATGATGGCAGTAACAGTGGTTCTGATGGTTAGTGAGCAGAAGAGGGTCTTAGTTTCGCAAGCGCCTGCTACATTTCCGCTGGATGTGCCAGTGAGCAGGTACAGACCCTCTAGTAGAGCAGTGTGGGAAAATACATTCCAGACTGGGGTGCGAAGAGCTGAGTAACTTCAATCGTCCGTCATCTCTAGGGTTCAGAAAACAGCCCCAGAGAAATCTTAAGCAAACTTGAGGAAAAAAAAAAAAAAAAAAAAAACAAGATGCGTGTTCGTCATCTGTAACACTTTACCACAACTGTAAGATTGTAAACAAATGGCAAGCATGTAGAACAAATCTTTGCACATGATAGTGTGGTCTTCATAAAAATGCTTTGCTGTGAATTTAAAACTCATTTCTAGAGGCATCACAGTGATTAGTCACATGGTATTTAACGTTCAGGGGATTAAGGTGATGTTTGAAATGTTTACTCTACAGTAGGAACAACGTGGGAAGGTTTCTAAATATCTCTGGTGGCCATCGGATTGAATGGGAAGGTCAGCATCTTTGCCTCATTCATTTTGGAATGGAACACATTATTACACATTCAGCAATAAAATGTGGAGTTATGGCAGGGGCAACAGGAATTCTCACCTCATCAAATGGCTTAACTGAACCATTTCAGAATAGAGTGCTAGTACTCTGTATGTGCTGAGCCAAGCGTGGGATATGATGTTAACAAACAATTGAAAAAAAGCCTACAATTTGATTTCTTGGACAGAACATCCAAGAACTTCTTTCCTACCGTCGGTCTGTGTGAGCAAGATATGGTGAAGGGGAGCACAAAATCAAGCTCTGCCCTCTATTTCACTTGGAAATATGTCAGAATACTGAAGTAAACTCAGCCACAGCTTCCTGTTTAGACTAACTTAAAATCTCAAAGATTTTCACACTTCAAGAAAATAGCTTACTAAAAAAAAATATTTTGGAGCCCTTGTGAAAATTTCAGGGTTAGAGGTTTAGACCAGCCCATTTATTGAAGTTGTAACATCAGCATTTGAATAAATGTGCAACATTCTGTCTCAAGTTTATTTCTTCATCTTAACAAACAATTTTAGTGAGTTTTTCCTTAGACCCTGTTGCCTTTGGCTTAAATTATGTGACTCTAAGCTCTCATCAGCATTACATAAACATATGTTTGCGCTATGATCAATCACATGGCATTATAACTCAATGATCGTCTTGAAAAAAATCTAAACCAACTTAAAAGATATGGCAGCCTCCAGGCCATATACTTTTTTAAAGATTAATTTTTGGCATTTTATGCCTTTTAAGTTGAAAGTAAACATAGAGAGAGAGAGAGAGGGAGACAGGATCCGGAAAGATCTCAGGATGGGACTCAAACTTGGGACCCTTCCAACTAAAGAAGTACCTCCACAGCTCCACAATGACCTCAACATTTAGAACAAAATTGCACAGCTTTCAGTAGAAGCATATATACATGAGTAAAATGCCAGAATATAAATTATAATTCTGATGAACACATTACAGTGGGTGAGGACTTCTTAAGAAAATCCTGAAAACCTTGGAGACTTTATTGCTTTTCATTGTGATTCATCTGATTCCTGTCTACGTTCCAGACAGAAAGGCCTGTTTCCTCTCACGTAACCTACATGCTGTTCAATAACATACTGTAAATGTTCAATCTGCACATCTGGATGCTTGGACGGTAATGTTATATCCAACGGAAGGCAGCAAGAGTCACGCCATGTGCACACGGCATCTCATAAACACCCAAGTTTCACTGAGCCCTGTTGTCTGAGAAAGCCCCTTTCTGTGAGCAGGTTGAATTTAAAAAACCAGCTGTGGAAATCCATACAATGAAGTGTCTGGAACGCTACTCTGAAATGCGATATGCCAAGGCTTCCTCTAGTTCTCGTTCAGCGGTTACGTCAGCCTTTAACATGGGTCATGTTAAAGAAAATCTGAAGGGTCTTTAATCATTGTAAAATCCCATAGGCAGGAAAAAAAATGTCTTTATCTCAGTTGCTTCTCTTACAGCGAGATTAAATAGTGATTGAATGGTGCCTTTCTCAAGACCCTATTAAACGCAAATGCAACTCCCCTAGGAGTTTCGGGAAAACGTGCTTTAATTTCTTTTATCAAAGATCTCAATATGAACTTAAAAATTCTTAACAAATTCTTGCAAAACCAAATAATCTTGGCTACGATAGATTCTTCTATTCCTACTGTGTCCCAAAAAATAGCTAATTTGTATTTATTTTATTTCTCTTATGGGGATTTAGGAAAATGATCTTAGACAATATTGATATTTGAATGAAACATAACAAAGATCTTCATTAAATTTTGAGACAGAAACCTTTTTAATTTTTCTTCTGGGATCTGTAAAGCACAGATAAATCAGTGGTTGCACGTTTAAACAACAGTTGTGTTTTTGGTCTTCCAGAACACGCCAATGTTTTTTCATTCATTTTTGCCAATCTAGAATTTATTATACCTTCGGGACTCATATTTCTCCAGCCGGCATGCATCTTTCAATATTTTATCCTTGTACTTATAATAAAATTCCACACTAATCCATTTCAGTATAATCAATCACAACAAAATATATGTATGACTGTATTCCGCTGTGGCTATACAGATCTAAATAGCTGATTTATTTTGTTCTTTTGCAGAATTTGAAGGCAATTTCCCAGCATGTCTTGAATAATTTGCATAATGAATGACTGTGGGATGTCTCCGGTGTGGATTGTTACACTTTTTCTCTGCAGTCTTCCCCTAAGGCCAGCAAATAAACACCAATTGCTTTGACCCACAGTTGACCTAACCTTTGCTTGATCCCTTAAGACAACAGCCAAAAACAATGAACGAAGGAGCTGGCAAAGCATACCCTACTCACTGTTTTCCTTTGTGCCATGCTAGAGAGATTAGGGGTTGGATCCAGGCTAAGAGAAAATCAGTTGCTATGGCTACAAATATACACACAAGCATGTGATGACGCACAACTCCTGCTGTGATGGTCGAACAGCACCGTCTGCAATGATGTGAAGATAAGCAGGTGACTTAGACATTCCACTCAGCTTAAATACAGGATTTGCCGAGAATATTTGTCTTATATCTTGGGCCATTTCTACTGCTATCGCGGAGTAGTTGTTGCATTTATATGCGATTGAAAAGGTGTTCTGGGGTCTTCTTAGGGTCTTCTGATTGCTGATAGGGGAAAGCATCAGTAATGAGGAGCTGGAGATAAAACTTAAAAGCATGGTCACATTTACCGTTATTTGGAAAATTTTCACAGTCAAAATTAAGTTATTTGAATGGAAATCTGTGTGATGGAAATTTTCTTGAGGGTGGAAGATTTCTCTGTGCATCTGAGCAATAAAAACCCATACAAACCCATAAGACCTCATCTTCGAAACAAAAATTAAGATATTTTTATGCATATTTTTATGCATAGACATCAATTTAATTAACACAATTACTGCCCATTTTGTATGCAAAGGAAACACAAAAGAAGAGTAAGTGGGGCAGACAAATTGTTGAATAAAGTCGTTATTTTTATTTGCTTTGCATACAAAAAGGATTCTCGTAGCTTCATAAAATTATGGTTAAACCTATGACGTCACATGAATTATTTTATCTAATGATTGAATGAGTGTTAATTACATTGCTGTCAGAATGCAACAAAAATATCTTAATTTGTGTCCCAAAGATGAACGTCTTGCAGGTTTGGAACGACATGAGGGTGAGTAATTAGTGACAAAATTTTCATTTTGGGGTGGAGTAACCCTTTCATTTCTCTTAAAGTGTCTTTAATCTCTGCCGTATAGTGAAAGTCAGCTTCACAGGAACTGAGAGGAAGACATGATTAGTGGTATCTTTTCGACGTCCAAAACCAAGCCACTGCACAGCATGTAATCACTTTAAGCAGCTGTGAAAAAAAGCACTCTATCAAGATGTATTTTCTTTGACTCATGTAGGCTACACATAAAACATAAAGAATTACAAAACCAGAGGAATTATATTATGGGAGTGTGCACCCTGCAGGGCAATAATGTCCGTTAATGGAGTCTACAGATAGTGCTTAAAGTAGTGCAAGCAGACATTCAGTGTAGACAGAGAGGTCACTGTCCAACACTCTGAAGAATTTCATTTTCCGCTCCTTGATGTAGCAACACTGTTTTTAGAGCTGAAGCAAAATAAAATTGTGGAAAAAGCAGTTCGGACTTTTAAAAGATGCTATTTTGAATGTACCACATCGTCTGGGCCGACCTGAGGAGACAGTGTTTGACAGATCGGTGTGAACTGCTGAGGTCCAGAGGAATGTTGCTTCAGACAGGCGAGCTGTTTCTTTTCTCAGAGTGGTGCTTTTAAAGTGTTCCTTGCACACAGTCAGGGCCGTCTATGTAAACTCTCACGCTGCACTGGAAGGTCACCGTGATACACTTAGAACTTCTACCACACAGAACACTCAAGTTTCAGTAGGAGAGTCAAAGTCAAAGAAAAAGGGAAAGACTCCCCCCTTAAAGAAACTATTTTCCCAACTATATGACTGGGAAACTAGAGAACACATTTTGTTTTCTCTGTGGCCCTCTCAGCTTATCTTCCAAGTAATGCTTGGGGCTCTGGAGACGTTGTGTGTTTAAGAAAGCTCTCAGCCTACAATAACATGGTCTTTCACACTTTTTTTGGTTGGCTCTGGAGGGTCGGCATACATCAGGTGGATAAATGAACTAAGAATGAATTGTACCTGCTAATAGCATCCAATAAAATGTACTATCTGCATTGTGTAATTTCCCATCTGGTAAGTTTTGATTGCTTGATTGTGGAGAATAATGGAGGTTACTTGTATATCTAGGACTGTGAAGCATCACAATTGAAAATCAGGCAATTAAAGCGGCTCTTTAAAATGCTGAAAGTTCTTGACTACCCACTGCTTTTACACATTTATGAGGTTTTTCTTCATTTTTCCACATTATTTAAAGAACTGCTGATACTACTTTTGCAAAATAGAGCTGATTGCCTTTGTTTTCACCTCATTTTATTTACTGTACTACAAAATCAAAATTAATCCCCACAATGGTGCATATATTGGTGGTTTCAACGATTGAGGATTTGTACTGTAATTCTTCAAGTAAGAGAATGTAGGACTAAAGAATTACTGAGATCACAATCTCACAATTTTGTGTGCTTAAGGAAAATGCTTAACCCCCTCACCAGATTTCCGCAAGGGAATTGTCTTTACAATTGCTGCACTATAAATGGACTTTAGTAAAAGTAAATTGTCACTGGAAAAAATGTAAAGTAAAAAACTAAATCGATTTCAAACCAAGCCAATTTTAACAAGTACACTGAGTAACTGCAGTAAATAAGACAGATATTAACAGATGTGATCTCACTTCAGGCAGTTCTGGGAAACATGAAAACACTACTGAGTCAAATAACTGACCTCATTAGGCGGTCTGATCCCTCAACAGCCAGACTCTACCACAGCGCCCATTCATTCATGCCGTAAGTGTGTCACTGTGTTTCTCCAGCCGACCAGCACTTCCGAATTGGTGTAGGGAGTACCCTGTTCTGCCCGCTTAACATGAGTGTGTTAACACAATCCCAACCAAAATCACCAGAATCAACTGCCAGAACATATATATACACAAATATCCACAGCTCAGACTTACGCCTCATTACACTATGAAAACAAAGACCAACGTTAGATCGGAAGAATTTTAATGTAACCACAGATAGCTGTGACTCGACAACGAGATACTTGTATGTAAACGTAGACATGCAGATATTCCTAAACGCGCTCTAAATCGTTGTGGCTGTAGCCAGGTGACTGGCAAATGTGTTATCACTTAGGGACCAGAAACCAAATTTGAAGGCTGGGCGCAGAACAAACTGAGGGTAAAAGGGTGGTGGGGTTATTGTAGACAGACATTATTTCAGCTGTCCGCAACTAAAATAGAAATGTTTTCTCTCTTGAGGCTTGGAAATTTCCTTGATTGTTTAAACATGCCTTTGTGTCTATAACCCGAGAATCTTGTAGCACACTGGCAAGGGGGGTTGTGCGTCGATTGCACCCCTCCGGTGCAGCTGTAAATGCTTCTAGAATGGAACATTGCATGACGTCATCAGCATCTGGTTTAACATGGGCTTGGCCACAATAGTTCAGTTGAGGATTTAACTTACCAGTAACTCTTATTTATTTTCCCTTGGCTGGAAAAACAATCACAAGTATGAAGAACAGAGAAAAGAAGGGGGTCATTTGGTTGACATCACCAAAATTGTGCCTGCCATCGTCTAATGCTCGCAATTACTGTGGTCACTTCCTGTGCCTCAGCTCACTGAGTTGAGCGTTGACTTGGTGCTGGAATGCTGTATTGGCCAGAGCAATTAAACAGGCCAAACTGAAGAACAGCTTCTGTTTGATTCTGGAAACCCTCGTAACATCGTGTTTTGAAGACCGCACACAGTTACAGGGGTTGAATAAGGATATGAAATACGACAGCAAGCTATCATTGTTGGTTATTCTTAAACTGTGGCGGATTAAAATAAACTCTGGTGCGATTATTCTGTTAGTAGAGTTCATCTGAATGTGCATGAATGCTGTCATCTGAGTGAAACAAGTGAACCTACCTGGCCATGATTGACTGAAGTATAAACACTAACCAAACCCACCAACCAAATACATCTACACCAACCGAAAACAATATGTAATGTCAAAGTATGCGAGCCTAAAAAAGACATGGCTCTTCTCTTCATAAGAGCTGTTGGTCGTTCCAGTTTGGTTCAGGCATAGGAATAGCCATCAGCTTACAGTGTAACCTTACAGTATGTGTGAAAAAATATATATTTCATGCACTTTTGTTAACCCAACAGTCTAGTTGTAATGAAAATTTTTAAACTACATTTGAAAAATGTACCACTTCCTGTATGTCACAGTGATTTTCTCAGATTTGAGACATTCGCAATTGCTCTCAACAGAGCCCACGTAAGAGTGTTGCTCTCATAGAAATTAACAGAAAATGCCTACAAGTGAATACACACTGCTATGGGTCTTCCCAAATATCGACATTGAACTTGTTCAGTACGGATATGAACAATATTTCCAATTTCATGGCTACTTAAGGAGTTGTACATGTTATTAATGGATAAAACATTTCCTACACAAAATTCTACAGACCTATATTAAAGGAATAAACGATCCTGATCTAGTGACCAGACCAAAGAACATTCTGTTCAGAAACTGACCAGATGAATCGGCTCCACACCAGTCCCAAGCTAGCCTCTCTTGCGTTGCATTAAGACTTCTAAAAAATTACTTTAGATATTCAAATGTTCTCCAAAATGATCTATGAAAATTAGATTCTGGAGTGTCCCTCGGAGCTCATATTCAATCAAATAAAAGTCACAGGCACATAAAAGGTTATTTCTGACAAATCTGATCAGCTGCCTGCAAAACATGATTAGAGAATAAGTAAAACCACAGACCAGAGAACAAAAGGTTGTGGCACAACGTTTGGATGTGACTGCACAACTGTACTTTTGTTTGTGTTTCGGCTCGGACAATCATTTTACGGTTTGACAAACACAGCCGACATCCATCTAAACTGCTTATATAAACCAGACTTCTTTAATCAAGTGTGCGGTCGACTAACACCATGTTGCACAAGGCCAATTACAGGCTACTGCCGCCAGGTCCAGCACTCAACACTATAGACGAGCATATATGTTCTCTTTTACTCGGACTCGGAAGTCGTAAATCTTACACTGCAGTTCAACTCACAGGCCAACGTTTCATTGTGAAAGGTTCACACAAGTCTAAATGTGGGCGGACAGTGAAAACTCACAGGAGGTGATAGTTCTCCCACAGGCATTTGAGTAGACGACCTCGAGACATGAAGCGGACTTTTCACATTTAAACGCTTCGGTTTCGAGGTTATTCAGGCTAATGGATGGATTTGAAAACTGTGGTGATGTCATGGCGCAAACACCAGAGATTTTCTGTGCCGTTCACTCCCTTTCAGTCTACATAAAGCCATGTGTTTTTCTTTCTATATCTTCCCCTGTGTTTAGGATAGCATGCGTCATCTAGATACCAGTAACTGTTAATGACTCTAGCTAAATTACTGTGCACAAAGGTACACAAAACCTCAAATCAGGGGCAATTAAGAGACCCATTTAGATTTTAATCTGCGTTGCACCTTAAATTTGGAAATTTACAGCCGGATTTCTTGAGACCGGTATGTGTCAGTGGTTTAACCGACAGTGTATGCTACTTGGTACAGTTTAAAATCAGCATAATAGATGGTGTTATTTCTTGTGACTCATCTGTGGACATTATACCAAATCAACCTTTTAATTTCCGTAAATGTGCACTTCTGGAAAAAAAACTTTCCTTTCGTCTGATGTCATCAAGCCCTCTTACTTTTCAGCTCCACCTCTATCTTTCTTCACGTGACTTCTCACAATTGAATTTTTGATTGCGGTTCAGGCTCATTTCATTACTTCATTTTTTTTGACAGTTTTAGATGTAAAGTCCGGTTACTGGTGCTAAAACGTGTATTCAGTGCATAACTTTGAACACAGTTTTATTATGTACGTAGCTAAAGCTATCGGTGTGTTTTTATTACGTTTCTTTTGGTATGTATTGTGATGGTTTACAATTCAATTTTACAGGGAGTGACGTTAAATGTTAATAAATGCAGAAGTGACATAAATACACATTTTCAGATGCAACTGTGCTAAAATCTAAGTTTTAACGCGGGTTGAGGTGTTTTGCCGGACCACAGTTTACAGGATTCATACCAGAATGCTTCTATGTTAGGAATGCATATGAAACTTTATATGTGCTGTAAAGTATCGATTTATCAATTTCCAATCATTTTGAGCTCATAACGTAATATTTTTCAAGAAACTGTGTGATAATTATTGCTTAATCAAGACTGATTGAGTCTTGTAAATCATAATTTCTATGAGAAGGAACAAAAGAGTTTTAGTGAGTTTTAGCACATTTAAATGAAAAAATGACAGCAATTTGTACATACAGGTATGTTTTTGTTGTTTTATTTGCTTTTGGAAGTGTCAAGGTACCCTGAATGGTAAAAAATTTAAGTGCTACTTTTACTGGTTTCACTCAAAAATGTTTTTGACTTGACCTGAAGTTTGTTCAGCGCCTGTCCATGATGAATAATGAAAGCTTTGTGTCATCTTTTTCTTTTTTTTTTTTCCATGACAAGGAATAAAGAGCTCACACTTATAGGTATCAAGGCTCATTGACTTGTATTGAAACACCTTAAAATGTGAAACAGAAGATTAACTCCTTGAAAACAGCACTTTAGTTATGTTATACTAGACACCAGATGTTAGAAACGTTACTGCTTCACAGATAGTCTATACATATTCTTATAAAATACACACCTTTGCCGTCCGTTTGTGTGAAACCACAGTCACACAATACTCAAAAGTGACATGTGGCTGCACTTTGGGGTTTGCTTTTGGAAATTTTTACCCATTTCTCAGACAAGAATGCATAAGTACAGCTTATGTATTATGTAATGTTCGGTGACTAACGGCACTAATAGAATCTGACTGACATTTGATGTCAAGGAAATGATGCATGAAAATCAAACACGCATTTGATTATATTGTGAATTATGATCCAAAGCACAGAGGTTTGTTCTGAAAATGTTTGCGCGCATCGTTTTATCCCACTTTGAGCTGGTTTGATAGACGGTTTAGATACATCGCCTTGTATACAATGCAAATGCGGTTCTGAAACTGTCGAGAGTAAAAATTGCAGCAGTTGTGTCGCGTGAAAAATCACGAACGCCAAAATGAATGAGATCTGTGTAAGTCGCATTTATCCCTCTGACTAGGCTTGCTGACACTCAACAGAGCATCTTTACGTTCCTGTACAGTAACTAAAAAGGCACGAGCAACTGTTCCCGAACCACAGAGGCGTTTTAATTATTTAAACACGTTTTTAGGCTGTAAATGTTTTTACCATCACAAACAAATTACTGTACAAGCTAATGGAATCCAGAAAGTAATTAAAAATGTGTTTATGCTTCAAAGAAATGCTTTACTCATTAGGGTGTGCATTAACTGTGTGCATTACAGTTTTATTACATTTTAGTTATTGCGCTACACGACTGTAAGCGTTCCCAAATGGCAAGACTGCGTGAAAAAAAGGGTCTACCTGTCATCCCTCACGTCCCAACAAGAAGTCTTTCTCCAGTGAATATTTCCCAGAGTGGGTTATTTATTAAGGTCACACAAACCTGGGCTATAATGGTCCTTATTGTGGGGCATATGTCACACTCTATGAGGTAACTTACCATTTAACAGCCTATTATGGTCTTTCGGTTACATTTATACATGAAACAATTCCGAAACACAAAATCAACACTAAAACTAATCAGAGATCATAATTAAAGTGCAAACTTGTTCCAACAGACTATCATTTGTTTCATATATGACGCGTGTTCACTTGTTACCTAAAATACAGAAAAGTGATGCTGAACCTCTGCTAAATGTCCTAAAACGTCCCCTATAGTAGCTACTTTCCCATGTGACTGTAGCTCTGGTCTCCCATAACCGAGAGAAGGAGAAATAACATTTTACACTACTTTTCAAATATTAAAGAGCATTAATGTGCATGCAAATTGAAATCTTTATGATATTTTGAGGTCATGAATACTTGAAAGCTCGGTTACCGGTAGGTTAACGATCTAAAATAGCATTAATGATCATTAAATCGCATCCTCACATTAGTAAACCGTTCGAATCCTGGTTATTTTATGTAACGCGAGCGTTCTAGACAAGTTGCGTCGCGTCTCGCTCAGCGTGAATGACGCAGCAGAGTGCGCGTTCCCAGCGTAACGGACTCTTACCTGCTGGGATATCCGTATTTCTCTCCATGCTCAGGGAATAACGAACGCAGGACACCAGCGTTAAAACAAGCGCGTAAAAGCGCCAAGGACGCTCCATCGCCGCTTTGGTGAAGTCCTCAGAGAACGAGCAAGTTTGCGAAGTTTTGTTCGGTTCTGCCGGTCAGCGCGCGGCGAGTCCCAGAAACCCCGGGGTCAGCAATAAAAGCTCTCTCGTGGATCACCTAAGCAAAGTCATTTCTATCGAAATTCAGCAGCAATAAACGTGTGGATTAGTCCCTTAAGAACAGGCTGACTGTGACGGCGCCCTCGATGTTCCCAAGACAGGGTGACAGGAGTGCGCGTGATTGAACAAGTACAGCTGTGTTTGAGCACCCCTCCTCCTGCAAAGTCCTCAAACACGAGCTCAAATAATGCCCCCTGCACCGCCCTCATTCACACCCAGACCCAGACTGTAAGGCACAAATCATGCGCGCTAAAAGCGAAAATTGGCTGAATTAAAATGCCAACGCGTTTGTTAAAACAAGTGGAGAAGCCACTGCGCTTTTTGGAGCGCTTTGACCAAATTAAGAAGAAAACGAACTCGGGGAAATTTCTAAATTGCATGATTTCGTAAAAGATTAATGCGTAAAAGCGGTGTCAGTTTGGTAAAAAGCAAAGATGGCATACATCCTAAGGATCTTCACAACTCTCACTTTTTTCCAAATGCTTAGGGTTAGTCTATAGAATTCACAATTCGTGCAATTTACCAGTAGAATGGGAGGTTGGGATCATCATAAAAAAACCAAATGTATGTGTTTGGTGGGTGGTTCCGCGCATTGTTAGCACCAAATGTCCCCACGAAGACCATAAAATGTAAAAATCCCCTACATTTTGGGGAGCAGCCAGCCCTTTTGAGAAAAACGGCTTAATAAACAATAATAAAGCTTTAATTGAAATATAAAGGGTTGCATTTGTGGTAGAAAATATCGTAAGCTCTTTATAAAAAGAGTGGAAGTAAGTAAAAACAACTTTTGGAGGTGTCTAGTGAAGGGAATATGGTTCATAATAATATTACGTACTGTCTTTTATATTTCAAAAGCGCATTAAGTAAAATATATATATATATATATATATATATATATATATATATATATATATATATATATATATATATATATATATATATATATATATATATATATATACTATTTTGAAGCATGTCAACATTTTCTGACATGGTATTAAATGAATGTCAGATGAATAGATTAATCATTTATTACCATAGCATTCCCTTTTTAAACTTCTAAAGCCTGTCATATAATATAATTATTATTTTTAAAGAAGCAGTGAATATTTAGACAGAATCTCAGTAAATAAATGCATACGAAAAGCTAAGGTTCATACGTGATACATCACGCATTTATGATTATATGAGAGAATATATAGCTCATGCTTGATGAAAAAAGAACCACAATTTTTTTCGAAAATATGACATTTGGATTATAGATGCTGGAACTATTAATCTGATGACAGAAGGCTTGTAGCAGATTGTGTACAACATAGTTTTGTTATGGTTATATAGTTAAAAAAATCTTCTATAAAGTACAAAAATGTTTCTAAAGACACAGTCTCGCTCTCTCTTTCAGTTTTTTTTCCCTTTTGTTTACAAATTTCCATGCATTGTGGAATCCAATCAACAGCCCACGCAAGGAAATACCATAAATAACTTAATAAACATACTAAATGATCTTATAAAGAAATAGTTAGCTCAGAATTAAAACAACTGAAGTCAAGAATTCCCGACTTAGAAAAACAAGCCTGTTGAGGCTGCCCACATACATCCACTGACCGCTTGATTACTGCTGAACTTAAAAAAAAAATGTGTAATTTCCCCTGCAGGCATATAAATTGAGCTCCATTTACTACACCACAATGACACTGAAGTACAGTGAAACACAGATCAATCGTGCCAAACAAAAACTATATGGCATAGCTGGCTCTTGACCATGCAATTTATGGATTTTATTGTGGTCTCCAGCTTTCAGACATATGGTGTTGTTGCACACAGCGTTAAAATGAGGTAATCTGGTTGACGTCCAGCGCTCTTAATAGTCACTGATTGATGTAACCGAGGCCAGTGTATTCCCATTCATTCTTTTTTACAAGATTCGGTTTCACTCATGCAAATAGCTACGAGCAGTACGAACGCTCAACATATAGGTTCACCAGAGGTTCGCGGTTCTCTGCGGTGCCATTTAAGATGCCTTGTCAGAGTCTTTGTCACTGCAGATGGGGGGATGTTTCGAAGTGGAGATAAATAATGGCAGGAATGATAAATAAAGCAGATCTGTTCAATACGTCCCTTGACATTTCACAGCTTTGTGAGACAGGGCGTGTTTGGGGGGTTGGATGGAGGGGCTAGTAACGTAAACAGCTGAAATCGCTTCTGTGTTATACAGTGAGAAACACACCGGCTTTGCATTCGTATGGCACATCTGGTCTTGGTTATTTACTGAGAGTCAATATAGATGTGAGAATGTAAAATGCGTGTGTTTGGTGGGGGAAGTCAAATGTACAGTATGGGATGAATGAGGGTGAATCTCACGAAAGTTCGAATTTCACCCCAAAATTACAGCCCAAAGATAAAAAAAAAAAAACATTTTAAGCCTTATCTAACTCTTTACTTTTTTGGGATATCTGACATTGTCCATTGTGACAATAATATCTTCTTAATTCCCACATATATATATATATATATATATATATATATATATATATATATATATATATATATATATATATATATATATACATATATATATATATATATATATATATATATATATATATATATATATATATATATATATATATATAATATATACAATTTTTGTACCTTTTTAGTATTTATTATGTATGTTACATACATAACCTAAATACAATGTAAAATATTATACATAAGAAGTATTATTATACATAAGAAGTATTATTGTACCTATTTAGTAAGCATAAGTAAACATAAAATGCATAATTTTGCTTAAAATGTGTCTAACATTCATTTTTATCTAAATAATTTTATTTTATTTTTACCATAAAATAAGTTAATATCATTTTTTGATGGATTAATTATAATTATATACAATTTTATATAATATATAATGTTATAGTCATATTATTTCACAAGTTTATAGTAATGAGTTTTAAATACAAACAAAAAGACAAAACCCCAAATAAAACATCCAGATGCAGTACAGTAGTAATGATAATGTTTGGAAATATGTGTATAATTGTTATGGAGATAAAGTCCGAATGCGAAGCACCATGATGTTGCTAAAAACCAATGATGATTTCTATTCCTACCAATATCCGTTGATGTACAAGATCCCCAAAATAGAAGGAAGAAATGTTAAATGTTTCTTGTCGTAATTTCGTTGAAAGGCAAAGACATTAGTTTGAAGAGATGTCAAAGTCTGCAGGCAATGAACACGGTCATGAATATCCATCTATATTTCCACTCTTCGAAAATGTCAAGTACAGTGAATTTCGATGCGGCTGAGCCAGTAGTACAACCAAGAAACGAATCAGGACTAAACATTTTAACAGACCCTTGGACCCTTTGTCTTGAATCACACACAGCGAGACAATCTAAAAGCTTTAGCCCACCTAGCTTTTTCCCCATACGCATGGAGCAAACCAAAAATACATATAAGTGTCTTTCTGCGTTACCGGCGGGCCTGGCAAATGGTTTCTCGATTACAATGATGAGTCACCCATTCGCGACGGCATGATCTCATGGACCTGATGAGTCCCATGCTATAATGACTTCCAATAATAGCTTTTTTTTGTTTCAAACGCGTGCCTTTGATCGTGCCGCTTTGTGTTAATTACAAACTGGCAACTGTCAGAAGACCAGTGCCTCTGAGAGACCAGCCGCTGTCAGTCTGACCACCTCGTTTCCACATCTGTGCGCCGGTTTGAGTGAAGTTAAGACGGGAAATCCCACATTTCAGCCAAAATCATGAGAAATTGACCTCCAGGAAAACACATTTGTCATCTTGCTCTATAAGCATCCTCAAGAACCCATCATTCATACGGTGGAAAGCGGGCAATCTGTGCATCCGCAGTGGCGCCGTTTGCAACACTGAAGACAGGGAGGTAGTAGTGTTGGTCATGGACATTTCGGAAAGAAAGAATACAGGGTGGAATGTATGGAGTCTATCGGCCACACATGGAGGAAACTTGATTTGCATTAAAAGACTATCCTTGTGGAAAAGAAGCGTGCTTAATTGTATTGAATGCGCACTTGTAGTGTCCTTAAAATCTGTTTTCTTTTTAGAAAAACTGTAATTACAGATAATCGTATATCAGTTAAATAAAAGCCCACGTAGTGTACTTAGTGTACAATTTCATGACAGCTTCTAAACACCTTTTTAAGCAGTGCATTTTCTAATGTCAAATGAAAGGTTTTACCTTAATGTATAATTTAAATCATTATACGTTATATATTTTAGCTTTCTATGCTATTTAATACATTTGGTTCATATATGTTAAATGTACTTAAACTGCATTTGTACATTTGCAATTTACAAAGTGGTCATTAATACACAATATGCACTTTTCAACAGAAATGTTTTTAATTTTAGTTGAATATAAATGTTCAATGACAATAGAAGTAAATATAAAAGTGTCTTAATTTGAATAACTTTCCTCAAATTCGACTCGACTTATAATGAATGAACTACTTTCTAAGTATGGACTAATTTAGTGTTTCTTTGGAAAATGAATAAAGAAAGTCATATGGATTTGGAAAAACTATACATTTCATTGATAGTAAAAGACACGGTCACACAATGGCTCCACATAAGTTTAACCAAAGAGATTGTTATAAAGGAATGAAAACTTGGTGGGTCCAAGGAGGGGCTCCATTGGACGACTTTAGTTGTCCTCTTGGGAGACTTCTTCAAGTTTAATTATACAGGGTGAGCCTTATGAGCAGTCTCTCATTAGAGTAATACCAAAAGCGATCATTAGAGAGGCCAGTCTGAAATAAGATGCTCGGATATATTTATACTCCCTGACCATCACCATTTCCAGGAGGAAAAAGAGAGGACAAGCCTTTCGAGGAATGTGCATTCTAAGCAGGAACCGTATGGTCAGTTCCATGTATATCTGAGAAAATCTCAGGGGAGCACATCACATATGGACGAGACCCAAGATGAGAGTCCCGCCTCGGCATTCGCTAACTCCGAACAATAACCCAGCTGGATGACTAAACATCGCAGTTTTCATTCAGCCGCACTGTATCTAGAGCCAGTTCTCAATGTCCTGCCCCACCGGTGACTATCTCCAAGTTTTGTTTGCACAGATGTTTGTAGGTCCTCTGTGTGGTCTTCACACACAGATACAGGAAATTCCTTGTTGTTTCTATGGCTCCTTGTAGTTTGTATATTCAAGCAATGACATAATTAAATAGTTTGCAAGTATTCCGTCTCTAAACATTCCTAAAGCCCAGCCATCAGTCATATCATTTCTGATATGTGCGCTTGTGCTGAACCCTATAAATCAAGGAAAGGCGCACAGCGTATCTGGAGCTGAGGTAATGTGAATCTCTCCATCTTGTGTAGGGGTGTTCTGGTATTTTAGTATCGGCTAGCGTTGTCTATCACGGAATTCATTTAATGAGAAAAGTGATGGATGTGTAAGGTTATATTCATTTTCGAAGGATGATACTATCGTTCATTGTATCACAGGCCTAATGCTGATTTAGTCACTTAAGCATATTGCTCTGGGCGGCTTACTGTGATGTGGGACATGTTGCTGGATCAGCAATCTTGTTGGTTTTGGAACAGCATTCTTAGAAACTAGATTTTTGGGGAGATTGGGGATATAACAACATTTTTAATCAAACTATTTCTCACTGATTTTAAGGATAGTGGTTAGGGTTTGAGTCGTTTTGGGAAAAAAAGTTGAACCAACAAAATATGTTTATCCAGGAATTTTATACATCTGCCGTCCAACTTTATCTCATGATAAATTGCCTAAAATGTCTGAGTTTTGGCTTTGTTTTCCTACTTGACTGGGGTAATGCCTGAACGGTAGTCTGACCACTAGTGTGTATTGTGCATAATTGACCAATCATGGCTTGCAAGAAGGTGCAACATAAACATCAACATAAAAACAAGGGCAAAAAAAATTGTTCTAAAACCAAACATTTTTCTCTAGTAGGATCTTGATTAGAGTACTTGCATACATAAACTCTGACCAACCTAATCTCATGAGAAAACCTTTTTGAAGGATGTTGTACAATTCGATTTGTACAAAAGTGTATGGTTTTTAGAAAAAAGCATGAAGCTCAAGCTTCACTCCTAAACCTAACCTCTCCTAAACCTAACCCTCAGTAGAGCAGATCTTATGAACTCATATAATTGTTTTACAATTTCACCACCAACGTGCCAAAATCGAAAATTGGTTACGATTGATTATGATCGGGTGTTGAATCTGAGCATTGGATATTCTGGAGCATTGGAAATAACTGGCTTGCAGTGGCTTTTTGTGCAGTCAAGCTATAGGTTTATCTGTCTGTCCCAACACAGATTTTTTTACATAGTCAAGCTAGTTTTCATTGGTCTTTCTAAATAGGCATGACGCAACACGTAATCAAATGCAAGCCTGTCTGTCTTTTAGACAATGTTGACAACATTGAGGCCAATCGTATATACAGTATGTTGGATGAAACCAAGATACTATTTATGTCTGTTAGTCTATTGTAGAATTAATGTAATGAAGGATGAATTGGAAGGATGATACATTTATAATAAAGGTACTTGTTACTCGGATTTGGACTGCACGTATGTATGTATTTATTTATGAATGAATAGATACAGTCGAATACAGACTACAATGTTCTTGGATACTTAAATATATTGCTTTAAGTGGCATACAATGTCTATGTCCTGGCCAGGATTTCTGAGTTGACTAAAATGTACAGGTTTTGGCTTTGTTTTCTTGTTGCTTTCATACTTGCTGAAGGCTGCAAAATATTTTCAGCAAAGCCAAAACTCAGACATTTTAGGCAAGTTAGAAATCCCGGCCAGAACATATCCAGGAAAAAGAGGACATGCGGTTAATCTACCTATACGCTCAGCAGGCAGATCTTACGAAAACATAAAACTTCATATGAATTCACCACCAATTTGCCAAAATGTTATGTGTTTACGAATGGTCACGATTTGACACTTCCAGGGAATGTTTTCTTTCAAGGAAGAGGTTTTAATGCACATTATAATTGAGCTGCTGTGGTTTTTCGTGTAGTTAAGCTATAGTTTCATCTGTCTGTCTAAATAAACTTGACATAACATGTAATCAAATGTTTAAACGATTTGAATGCCAGCATGCCTTTCGGAGTATCTGTGGATGTAGCCATGGTACTATATAACCTATTAACTATAGGATAATACAATATAATTCACTGTATCATAGACCAAATGTGGAAAGTGATTTCTTGATTGAGCAGCGTGATTCATGTTGGATCAGTATCATTGTTGGTCATAGAACAGTATTACCATAAAACAACATTCTTATTAGCCTACTTCCCACTGATTTTAAGCATTTTTTAAATACTTTTTTCTTACTACAGTGTAATACAAATATAAGTACAGAGTAATATTAAATAAATATTAAATATTAAACTACGTACACTTACCATATGGTTAGGGTTGGAATTAGGGTTTGAGTCATTAATTTTTATAGTGAAAGTAAGCATATGTTTAATAGCGACACCATAAAATAAAGTGTTACCAAAATAAGCACGCAGTGCCAACAACCTACCTAACTATTAGTGGGGCGTGAGAGCTGATTGTATCAAAACATACAAATGAGATCATAAAATCAAACGACTTCACTACAAGGGTGCCAAAATGTAAAATAGCTACAAACTGTCGCGCTATAAGTGTTGAATGTCACACTCCCAGGGAACAATAACTGTAACCTCCTCCAGAAGGTTAGAACTTTTCGCATACGGTGGTCAAGCTAGCTTTTATCTGTATTTTCGAGTAGACTTGGCACAACTTGTAATCAAAAAAGAAAAGGTTTAAAGGATTTGCTTGCCCGTTTGTCTATTAAAAGACCGATCATCAAGTATACGTGATAATCCAGTTTCACAAAAATAGCACATTTTCCGTCATGCTAAAGCATTTCCATGACATTTTAATAAGGCTTGTATGAAATCGAACTTGCCATTAAATTAAAGTTCACCCAATCTGAAGGTAATGTGGATGCCCCGCTCTTGTGTAGGGGTGTTCTGGTATAAAGTATTAGCTAGGAGAATCCAAATGTCTTTGTTGAATGATAGACGCTATAGATATGCTGGGTTTTATTAAGCTTTGAAGTATGAGTTGGTTGTTCACTGTATCAGAACTGTTCTGAGAAAGAAAAAAACAAGAGAAATCATACTTTGGAAATACTTATGGGTATACTAATTATATTAAGTATGGGTGTTATGATTAGTATTAAGTATGTCGCAAATACAACATGTCCAAAGTTCTGCTACGGAGTGATTCATGTATCCGATGGGGATATTTCATCTATATTTGAAAGATCTGTATTTAAGTATTTAAAGTAAGAAGTAAACTTTGTTGTCATATGTGAAACAAAGAAATTGGTGACACTTAATAAGGTGTCATTTATTAACATATGTTAATGTATTAACTAACATGAACAAACAATGCATTTATTACATTTATTAAACTGTGTTGATGTAAGTCAAGGAAAATATTCACGTTAGTTCACACACAGTGCATCAACTGATGTTAACGAACACATATTTCGATTTTAACAAATGCATTAGTAAATGCTGGAACTAACATTAATAAGTATTGTATATGGAAGTAGTGTTCATTCTTAGTTCACTAATGTTGTTAACCAATGTTAACTAATGATCCTCATTGTAAAGCGTTACCAAAACAATTTCTCGTACAAGTTACTTTTGCGGTCTCTTATATTATCTCGGGTGGACTACTGAGATTTAGCTATTAGGACACGCTCCTGGATCAACATCCTTTTTGGTATTGGAAGAATAGACTTTTCTTCGAGGACATTCTTATCAACCAGTTTGCTTTGATTTAGTGGTCCGTATAGTGGTTAGGGATTGTTCCAGAACCAACAGAAAATCTTTCTCTGGGATTTCAATGAGGATTCACGACACTTCCAGCTGCTATTTTCTTTCCCTGTCATAACACACGAGAGGAGACCCAAGCCAGAGATGTTCTTCTCGCGCCGATAGCGGCTTAACAAAACATTTAGCCGTTTCAACCTCGCTCTTAAAGTTTGACACGTTGCCTGATTAACGCTTTATTTAGACCGTTCCCCCATCTCTGGAGAATCCAGTACAGCTTCAGGGGTATGTATACATTAGTCCTTGTCCGAAAAAATCCAAAAATGCCGTTGTCTTGCAGAGAAGAAAACCGTGAGTCTTCCTTCAAAATAGCACAAAATGGCTCTCGAATGCTTTGATGATTCGATTACAAAGACAAATGTTTAAATCGTAAAATCTGGGTCAGTGCACATGATTACATACTGGTCCTGACACGGTTTTCAGTATATTCTTTGGAAAACTCCTTTAGCCAGAAATAAATACAGTTTACTGAAAAAAGGCAGGGTTTTCAAAGGGCCCAGGGTTGCTTCAATCAGTCACCCGTTTTTTTTGTTCCTCATAGCGGTTTGTGGTAAAGCATCGCAACACTGGCCTGTAATGCTACCTGAGCAATTATAATCCATTTTGCGTATCTTTCGAAATCTCGCAACTGAATATAGCACGCACAGACCGAGCTTCACCCGTATTTCACAGGAGCATCCGAGAGGAAACCTTCACGTCACAGAACCCTGCTTGGCAGACCGATTTGGCCCGGTCCGATCTTGTTATTTTGAGGAAACCATAAAAGCCAGTCGATCCGATTGACTTTAAAGATATTTCTTTTTGTTACATTAGATCCTCCAAAGTCCAAGAGACAATACTATTTCATCAAGCCTAAGATCCGTTTTGCTCCTTGAAAACAGTTCTTGCAAATGAATACAAACACCCGGTGTCCCATAGACATGGGTGATTAAATATACATGGAAGTGTAATGGACTATAAAATATCATTTGGTGCATAAAAACAGTACAGATGACATTACGGTAACACTACCGTAGAAATACTGTCATCATTTACCTTTATTCTTCACACCAGCTCCTCTCTACTCAGGAACACAAATATTTACGACAAAAGCTGCTGTTCTCCGTTCAGTAAAAGTTAGACGTTGAGCAAAATGTTTAATGCAAAACTAAATGTTTTTCACTGCTTTGATTGAGACTCGATTGAGTCTTATATAAGAAATAAACGATGTAAATGACGATAAATGTTTCATTTTGGGCTTCATTCGAACAGTTCCCAGAAATATCGGATGCCGCTTTCTAGTTTGCAACTCAATATAATTCCATTAAAAAAACAAGCATTACGGCGTAATGATCGGCATATGAGCAGCATTTGCTTTGATGCGCTTGGCATTATCCTGCAGGACGAGGGATGAGAACTGAATATCAGAGCCCAGGAGAAATGAATCCTCAGCTAAATAATTCTCTTTATTGCATTCCAGATCAGACTTCGGCGCCTCGTGCGTTTTCATCACGCTAATACCGTTTTAAAATGTTAATTTCTTCACAAGCCGAGGTCAGATCAAAGCCAGGGCCGCATCGATGGCACGCTCGACTGCTAAATGGCATTAAAAAGAAATAATTCTCAAACCTATAAACAGCTTTCGCGCGGCGTTCTCTTTCATCAGCTTTCATAACTCGCAGCTCATTACGAGGCATAATTGCCAGGTCGTTGACTGCAGCCGGAGAACAAAAACTTCAGCTTCCACTAAATATCTCCGTTCGGTTAAGGGTTTACGCAAGACGCGATTTTGTGGCGGTTCGTTTTCTTTTCTTTTTTTTTTTCGGTTCAGTTGAATTTTTGCTAAAAGCAACACAAATAACAGTACATTGCCTGCACGACGGTTAGACAAACATGTGCGGTTTATAAAATTGTTTTGCACTATATAACACTGGAATTAGTGATATGTCAAAATAAATAGTAAAAAAAAAAAAACAGTTCAAAATACATTCTGTGTTAGTCAGACATCAACTACGACAGGCATTCGTGAAGCGTCACATACAGTAGATATGTTAAAACTGCAAACCAGGGTCTTAAAAAAGAAAAACATGACCAGCACTGAAGGAGCTAAAGAGTTTGTGTACTTAAAGATCGATATTGCCCTCTTCTGGAGACACTGAATACTACACAGCTCACAAATTCTTTAAAAAACATATTCCTATTTAAGCTTTTTGACAACACTACGAATCAAACAAACAATACGTAAGCTAAGTAAATCATACAATAAATAACAAATCGCTAGATTCTGAGCGCCCGTGACCGCTTTGACCATCTGTTCGCCTGCAAAACATGGTTTTTTTTGGGAAAGGGGGGTTATTGATTAAAATGAAAAGCTCTGAAAAATACTATTTTACACTAAAATATAACTTTGTGTCGTAAAGACGCATATTGGTCATTCACCGCAAAATGCTATATGCATAGTTGTTTCGATTTAAAGGAATAGTTCACTATTTCAATTTGAAATTCTCACGCAAATGAGATATGGCTTCTTTTATAGCGTTTTTTTGGGGGGCACGGCTGTTTGCTTTAAACCAAAAATCAGACCAGGACGCGCTATTAAATTGCTCCTTTCATGTTAGACGATGGAAGACAATGATGAAAAGAACGTCACGTGACTTTGGAATAAAAAGTGGCAGATTGATTAATGTCTTAAAACTTTTTTTAAAGGATTTTGGGGTGAGCTATTCCTTCAAATGCATTCATGGCATGAATTATTTATATTAATCTGTTTTATATATGTAGAGAGAGAGAGTTTGAGAGAGAGAGAGAGAGAGAGAGAGAGAGAGAGAAAATAATAACAATAACACACATCAATCAACATACACCGTTCTTATACACCGCTGGCTTCATATTCACATGCATTCCATTGGGTTTCACAGATGTATGATGTGCAGGGGTCAACGTCTTCTCTTTTCACCCGTTTCCACAGAGCTGCAACACTGTCTGCGTAGCGACTAGTTATTCGTCTCAAAAAACATAAAGTCCTAAAAAAAATGAACAATAAAATAAATACGTCATTCACGAGCCGCTTCGAACCGTATTCTCCGTGCTCTCGTACTCACAATGAGAAAGCAGGCCCCGATCATCACTGCCTTCATTCTCACATCAAGATCCATGGGGAACTGGATCCCAAAGTTGTCTGAATCCGTGAACGCCTCCCGGAGAAGTCCTGTCCACTGTTTGCTGATCTTTCCAATACTGACTTCATCCATGGTCAGAATCTTTAAGGGACGTGATAAGCAGTAAATATTACATATTTAAATTGTTGGATACTAATATGTCAGTGCACATCCACGCATATTAACTTGAAATAATGCATCCCCTGAACAACAGTTCCCCCTAGTGGGAATTTATAGAAAGAACAGAATGGGCAGTAGACATAAATAGAAAGTGAGAAAAAGTATCTGTATCTTTCCAGTTAAATGCTATTGTTTTAACAGAGCTGAATTATTAACTATTGCAAAAAAAAAGTGTATTAAGAGAACTTTTTGTCTTTTTTTTTTTTTACCTTTTTTCATATAAAAAGCAAACAGAATTACAGGATTTCAAATTAAAATGCGGAGAAAAAAAAACAGTTTTTATTGCAATTATGAGTTTATATCTCACATTTTTTTAATTGTGAGAGAAATATGACAGAATTGTGAGGTTAAAGGCTGCAGTTACCTTTTTCATTTTTAATTCTGTCACAAGAAAACAAAGAAATGAGATATATAGATTCGTAATTGAGAGAAAAAAATAATAATTTCTAGATTCTAGTGCTGTCAAACGATTAATTGTGATCGCATCCAAAATAATAGTTTTGGTTAGTTATGTGTACTGTGTAATATTTATGTTCATATATATATATATATATATATATATATATATATATATATATATATATATATATATATATATATATATATATATATATATATATATATATATATTTTTTTTTTTTATTACATTGATATTTTTATATTATACTATATTTATATATATTTCTTAAATATTTACATGCACGTGTTTGTATTTATTGCAAAGTATTGCAATTTTTTTCACCTTACAGTAAAAAGAATTTGAGAAGATCACGTGCCTAATTGAAAATAATGCTAAACATAGGCTTAATAATGCATAAAAATAGGCTTTCTGTTATTTATGCAAAGTAGTTTTTGATAAAACACCGGTTTAAGCTCAGAAGCCTAACAAAGCTTTCGAGGGAATTAAAGGCTGTGTGATGCGGCGACAAAGCCATTCATTTTCAGTGATGGTTAGCCATCGTTGTTGTCTGTGACCGTTTGATCGCGAGGTGCCGGAGCTGTTATACCTCAAAGTCCACGTCTGGCAAGCAGCTCCAGCCGCAGAACGGCCCCTGGAGCTTAAGAACCGGCTCTCGGTGCTCGTTCTCTATGGTGAACTTGGGGAAGAAAGGGTGCCACTGCTGTAGAACGTATCCCACTGTGTTTCCAGGAGGAGCCTGGATCTCCAGCTGAGACGGGAGGAAGAAAGAGAGAGAAGACGGTCAAAACTGCTCTATTGATCATAAACACTCTCTCTGCGGTCTATATCAAAGTGACTGGCATCTGCAAACATTATGCAATTCTCAAAACTGAATTGGCTTTTTTTGGCATCCAGGCAGATCACCTCTTGCAGACAACATGGGAAGAAGCAGGACATGCATTTCAGAGGACGGCTGACTGTGATGATCTCCTGTCCGTAGTTATCCAGGACGCGGATGGTGAAGGATCGCAGCGGGCCGCAGCACTGACGGGTGAGACAGTCGTTCTCCTCCACCGCGTAAAACACGTTCTGACCCACGGAGTTACGGATCTCATATTTGTTGTTGCTCTCAAAGCCTGCCAGAGCTGCACGGAACCGCACAAGTCGTGTTCATTGCATAATACACGTTTCGTATTAGGAATAGGTCTGTGATAAACTGTTATACAAACCTTCGATGAGCTCAACTTTCTGTTTGATAAGAAGTTGATCTACCTAAAAAAAAAATAAAATTATAATAATAAAAAAATTATATATATTTAATGGAAAGTAAAAAAATTCTAAAGTATCTAAATCTTGCAAGTATTGAATAATAGCCCCATTTATTACATCATTATGTATTAATCTTAAATTAACTTAAATTAACTTTTAAATTAAAAACACTGATGTGTTCGCAAACCCTCATTAACAAATATACACAAAAGGCTTTCATTTTCAACATAATACAATGTCACAGAAAGCATGCACAATATTAAATCACTATATATATATATATATATATATATATATATATATATATATATATATATATATATTTTTTTTTTTTTAATATAATTTCAATAAGCATATATATATATATATATATATATATATATATATATATATATATATATATATATATAATTTTTTTGTGTTCAAATATTACACACACACATATTATTAATATTATTATTATTGTTATTAAATGTTAAGTAACCTGTGTCAGGTATTCTAATCCCGGTGGACAGCCTGGTATTCCTGGATTGGGAACCATATACATATTCATAGGCTGCATGGCTGCCTTATCCTTGTGGTGAAGACGAGAAATAAAAAAAACGTACATTTGTGAATGATTTTAGCAAATAACACGAACATAAATAGTTCTGCAGCATTGCAAAATATTTTGTACGAATGAAACGTAGGGTAGAATATATACCATGGAATGAATTGAGAAGTGAGTCGTTAGATCTGTATGCACGAGCATTCAAGAATTTGAAAGTTTTGCGACAATAATAATGATCAAAAATCTATATTTTCAGCAGGTTAACATTTAAACAATTATGCACTGAGAGAAAATACCATAACATAGAAGTCGTCTAAATTTAGATGACTACGTCCAGAAGACATAGAACCAGGCAAACACACGATGCTATTTAAATCTAAATATACTGTATGGTTTTATAAATAGCCTAGAGACTAGAGGAAATATAATTAATCTCATTCTGTCTTCAAATTATTATGCTATAGCAAAAGGACCTAAAGAAACACAACAGTTCATGTCATGCAGCAAGTGCGTTCCGGGCTGATCTGCCTCTAGTGACCGACCAGATTTTGTCTCATACAAATAAAAATTAAAAGCATGGCTTATAAGCAGCATGACGCCCGCGGGGCGTTAAATCTGCTGCGCAAATATATTTACAAGATCAAAACTCACCTGCGTCTTCTTATGATAAGGACTATAACGGGCTGACTTAAGAGACTCGGCCCCATATTATACGCCTCATCCTATTGGCTGACATGCTGCTCACGTGCTCCAAAGCTCATTTATACGTCATTACGCTTCGGTCGAGATTTCCCGGAAGCGAATTAACAAATCCTACTACGGTAAGCCTTTGATCATGAATATTAATTAGGTATCGTAACGGTCACCGTGTAGTACCGTCTGATTGGCTGAAAGGCAGTTGTTTTGAAAGTGAGCGCCAGGAAAGGCTTGACTCATGAATATCAATTCGGTATAACGCGTAGCGCGTCCTAATTAATATTCATAAGGGCTGGTTTTCATCATAGTAGGATTAAAACAAATCTCTTGCAGGAGGCAGAGACTCTTGTGGAGATTATTGCCGCCTTCTCAAATCATAATGAGATTTGTTTTCGTGAGTTAAATGGATATACCACCGTACTGAATGCTGAACTAGTCGCTAAAGCATTTTTTATACGCCGAAGCTATTTCCTGTTAACTATAAATAAAAAAAATAACCAAACGAACAAACTGTAAAGTAAACTGTAGCCTATTAATTACACTAGATATCACTATGTATAATTACAATCATAAAATAAAATTATATGATACCAGCTTAAAAAAAGAGCAGCTGGCATCCTGAATGGCTTATAAAAAAGGCTTATATGCTAAAAAAAAAATGAGGTGGAAAGGACCAAACAAGAAGTACTTTAAAAACACCACCTTTTTTTTCTACAAGAAAAAGAAAACTAGGTCTCTAGCTTCTAGTCATTGCAACGCAACAGGTAGCCTGCTGGTCAAGGTGGTCAATGGAACGATACAAGTCCAGGTGAGATCCCCGCTGGTATCATTTATAACTGCGAATCGAACACTTTTCCATCACGATACACTGGAAGGTTGATGAACCGATACATTTGTGTGCAAGAGGTGGGCAACCCAGAGATGAAGGTAAACTGCTGTGAAGTCCGGATCGTCATTTTACAGTAAACGGACTCATCGTGGCAGTGGCTACAAAATTACTGTAAGCCAGTCTGAAAAGGTCAGCTAGAGTACCAGTTCGGCGAAAATCAGGTAGTCGGGACTTGGTAGGTAGCCGACAGTAGCACCCCTTAAATTATATAGTGCAGGCACTGACAGTTTGTACAGTCATGCTTCAAATGTCATACATTCATCATTTTTTTATTTTAATGCATCCTGTTTTTTAACATAAAATTCATGTTTTATGGGATTCTAATTAGAATCGATTGGATTATTTGTATTATTGTAGTTTGATTTAGTTCATGTGTTCATTTTAATTATGTTAGCCCCAGTCCCCAGGTTAAGAAGCAGTGACCCAGAAATGTCAGAAAACATCTCAGTAGAAAAAAAAAAACTTGTTTTCCATTATGAATTTAGCTCACATTCTGTGCTTTTAAAATCTGGGATGGCCTCATACTATAAAGTGACATACAGAGCGCTACACATTTTAACAATATTTTATAGTTTGAGTCAGCTTTCAGGTCATTTTTTCGTAGGCATGTGACGATAACAATAGAAGTGGCAGAGTGTCGCTCTGTTTTAGTTTGAATCAGTTTCATTCATTTATTCATCCATTCGTCCAATCATTGTGATGCAAGATATGGCAGTAGCTATTGTCTTACGAATCTCTGATCTGTGAAATTAAAGACCCATCCATCCATCCATCCATCCAGAAGACCAAAGCCTTTGAAGTGGTGCTGCTGAAGTGATCTTTATGTCCAAAATTCATATTTCTTCTTGTTCAGAGTCAGACTGATACACTGTTTGTGTACATTACCTAAAGATGAGAACCCAGTGGCCACAGGAGTGCAGTATTGAGCTAACACATAACCACGGCCGTAATCGGTGGAGAAAGTGTTCAACAATTGAGTGATCTGGTTGTGGGTTTGCTTGGTTCAGGTCAAGGCTGCGTCTGAAAATGGCTCATATTCCCGACTTACACTATATGAGGCATTTGTGTTTGTGTCCAACACTAAACTGAACATTATTGAGTGCACTCATTAATTCCCATAAAGCACCTGAAAAATACACTGAACTGAGAAGATAAATGCACTGGGACCAAATGATTTTCTGCATCTTGTGTCTCTGCAAAGTACTTTTGATGCTCGGAAACTGCTCACCTGTTTTCATTCACTCCTTCAAGGGGACTATGTTAGTGAATTAATGCACAGAAAGGTAAATGAGGCTATAGGGATAATCTTATATAGTTTTCCAGTCATTTTGACCCAAATAAGACATTCAGTTTTTCCCCTCAATTGTTTATTTTATCACAATGGACAAAAACTTGTGTGTGCGCAACCATTTTTTTAAAAACATTTTGAAAATGTACTTCAAAAATGTGCTCATTGTTATAAAATATTGCATTAAATCTTCTTTTCAACTTGTTTCATTAAAGTTAGCACCGGTTTTGTATTGATTTTCTCTTTTTTTCCCTAACTATAGAAAATATAATTCTAATATATATAATATCTATGAATATAATAATGTTACATAAAATATATAAACACAAAACACTGCTCAGTTCAGTAAGGCCTGCGATCAATCAGTTAAAATTTGAATTGCTTGGATTGCCAAGTTAGATAAATGCCATTTGGTTTTTAGGTCGGGATGGAAGTTGGTTTAAAGCAGTGCTTCTCAACTGGTGAAGGACGAAACGAGACAGGTCTGTTGTGGTAGATAAAAGAGAATTTACTGAAATACGACCGTGCAGGCTATTGAGTTGCAGCGTGATTTGTGTCGTCCACAATGTCACCCAGCTGTCTACGGTTTTTAAGCATGCTTAGACTATTGCCACCTTAGTTATTTACAGGGATAGGTTGCATTTAACTATGACTCACGTTGGGAGCATGCGATTTTTGGCTGTCCTACATTATACTTGGTAGGGCACGATAACTTTTCAACATTATGAGGTCAGAGAGTGTTAGCAAACAGGGGGAGCGTGGACTTATGATTAAACCTGTCTGGTTAAAAATGATCAGCAAAGTAGGCTAAAAAACTAAACTAAAAACACTGCTGGTGCTGAGGATGCAGACGATGGCAACTTTTACATTTGAATTAAACTCTTCGATCCGATCTATTAGGTTTTAGCCCATTTCCATCTGTTTTAAAACTAAAATGAAGTGTTACTTATTAAACTGTTCTCGGTATTGCTTTTTTTGTTTGTTTTTATCGAAATAGTGCTAATTTAAACGCAGTATTATAACAGATAAAATGAACGTATGTTATGCTAGGCGAGGCATTGGGTTGAGTTAAAAAGTTTTGGAAAGTTTTTCCTCTCTTCGTGATGTCATCAAGGGTGTGGGCGTTTCTCCCTGAAGAACGCGCCTGCGCGTACATCGACTTCAGCGAGAGCAAGATTGCGCTTCATTCCGCAGTTCGCACATCATTTGATCCTGAAAAATAGAGCGACGCCAGCGATAAAAATAGATCCTGTTCACTGTTCAGGATTGGAGACGGTAAGTGAAACGCGATCGTCGACACTCTTTAGCTCCGCCCAGAAGCTAGGCTGTTTTATGGGAATCGTAAAACTGTATCTTCTTTCAAAAATTTTCTAAAACTAACGTCTGGGTGTAATAAAGGAAGTACTTCCTTGTAGGTACTCAAGAATAATTAAATTGGGTGTGTTTATGAAGTTACAATTTGAATAAATAAGACGAGTGAGTGAGTGTGTGTCATGAAAGAGTGGCTATCGGAAAAAATCGTGGTAAAAATGCCACTAAATTGAACGAAATGCACCTGTTAAGAGCGTGGGTAACAAAGTAAAAATGAATAAACAACGACGATTGTTTCACCGTATTAAGTTTTAAGCGTTTTAACAGTGTTGCGCATTTTAACCAATCGCACGCAATTCTGTTGAGCTTTGGAATGCCACGACCAATCAGAAGCGTTCTCACGACTAATCACTGAAAGTCATCAGTGCGTGCGTTCGCTGACAGAATTCCGAATTCTCTCACCATAAGAAACAAGGCGGGCATAAGTAAGAGATTAATTGCACGGTGTACACAGCTTCATTAATTATAAAGATTTTTTTTAAGAGTGCTTAAACTCGCTGTTGATCAATGTTAGTGATAATCAATGCGCATTCAGTCCCATTAAAACATATTGTATTAGCCTACGTGATACCCATGTCTGATTCTTTTCTAAAAGTAGAAGGTTTTATGATGCTAATACATTTGGCTGCTTTTAGCCTTGGTTCACCCTGGCCTATGGGTGAGTCGATGATTCCCATTAAAAAAGGTTCTAACGTCGCAGAATGAATCAAATGATTCACTTATCAAGACTGCGTCCCTATGATTATACTATACATCCTAAATTATATGTGATATTATTAATTTTCAGTAGGCTACTATTTAGGGCAGGTGGGGTGGTGTGCACATTGGGAATTTTAGTTTCATATTTAAGCTCAACACAATTGAGAAAATCCTATAGTAGGTGAATTGATTATTGTTTGGACAGCGCTCAAAAACTCACTTTACACAAAACAATTAAATGCTGAATCAGAATTCGTCAGAAGTGAATTATGGTATTGTCGGTACAAGTACACGAATGACACCGATGCTATTGCTAGCTAAGGAACTGCTGAATGCAACTTTAGAGGAACAATTATAATCGTGATTAATTGACTCATCCTTTGTTAAAATAAAATGCTCCACGAACAGTTTATGAGTGCAGACGTTTTGAGGACAAATAACCAAATTCTGAGAACGTACCCTGTTAGCTGGGCAACCAGCGAAAACGCAAAAGTGTCAAATTAAAAGTGAGCAGTCGGTGAGAAGTTCTGTTTACAAGTACATTAGCATTCACGAAACAACACGCATTTACATACGTGAAATTAGATCGAGTTTAAACACGTAAATGAAACGTCCCAGCTCATTTATGCAAGTTAAGCGAAGGTGTGCTTGAATGCAAATATTGATCCCTCCACGTGTCGCTAACGAGAACATATGGGCGTCTTCGGGTACGAGCACATTAAACCGTATAACCATATGCACGCTCGCATGCAAAGTGCCACTGAATATTTTATTCCGCTTCGTATTCGCAGGTGCATAGACAAACAAAAGTATAAATTATTAATTAGGCTGTCAAGGTACTCGCTGTATGTTGGCATCATTTCGGGTAAGATTCCCTCACGTTTGTGTCGCGTAACGATCGAACGGCGTTTACGCACCCGGTCTGAGACGAACCCAGACACCAGCTGAACAAACACACAGTCACTGGGCGCCTTTAAAAGCGTAAGAGTGTGTGTATGTGTTCGTGTGTGTTTGAGCGTATGAGGGTTCTGCGCTTTATTCACTTGGGTAATCTGGCGGCCAGTCCTAACGAGGTTGTCACAAACCCCCATAATGAGCCTCAAAAAGATGAATGTAAAAATGCATCCATTACCGGGCCTTCATCTTCCTGTTCATTAGCTTAGCATAAGGTTACAATACATTACTCTAGCGCCTAACAACACCTCTCTCTACCCCAAGGAAGAAAAACTCCGTTGAGTGAGTAAGTCTGGTCTCGTGAAACGACAATATGCGCATTCGGGAATTATCATAACGGCGCTATGCAGATACGCTGTCGCTCTATTTCTCATCTTTCTATTGTATCTCTTCTTTCTTTGTCTTGGTGTCTTCTTTCGCTGAGCGGAGACGGTATGGTTCGTTTTGGCAGGCGGCCTCTGTTTCCACGGCAACTTTATAATTGCTTTGGAAGCGGTCCAGACGCTACTGGATGCCGAGGAATTATTGATGTCAAAAAGAAACATGTATGAAATGAGGAAATATGTACGCAGCCATATGGTCCTGTGCACATCCATGTACAATGAAATCGTAGTGTTGCCTTCGCAATGTTTTTCAAAGACAATTAAAATGTCACAACACATGCTCTGCAAAATGCTTAAATGATTTGGGTGTATTATGGCTCCATTAGGGCATTTTACTTGTCACAATATTACCTCACCTGATCTAACTGTGAAATCTAAGTCTTGGAGTAATGATTGCTGGATCTTTGTTACCGTAAAGGTGACGCTTTGTGTGTGTGATGATGAGAATACTGTACACATTACCAGTTTTGTGTCAATCCAAATTAATTTCAAGAAAAATTGTACTGCACCGTGCATGTGAGATTAAAAAACATTCCTTGAAGTTTATATATATATATATATATATATATATATATATATATATATATATATATATATATATATATATATATATATATTATTTTTTTGTTAATAATACTTGATTGCTATACAAGTGATATAAAAGTTTGTTAGCTTAACGCAGTAGCTTAGCAATAAAAAGAGAGAATGGAAAAAGAAAAAAAGCTAGCGTAAAGGCCTTTACATAATATTTATTCATCTTAATAGAAAAATTAATATGCGTTATTTAATGGATCGCTAATGCTATCGTAAACTAAAATGGATGCATTTGTTAATTGGAATAAATCTGAAATTAAATCAAGCAAAAAATATTAAAATAAAAGATAGTAGAAATGTTACATTGGCAGCCAACTGAAATAAAGTTTAAGATGTTTATTCCCTAAAAGGAAAATGATTTAAAACGAACAAAAAAAAAAGATTGAACTATAGAGAATTGTATAACAGGTATTAATGCGATGACAAAAGCGTGTAACAAAAGTTATATAATAATAATCACACTGTAATGTGTCAGTATCAATATTTCATATTATATTTTTCTCATTCTGATTAAGCTATTGGAATATTAGGCCACGAGTAAGCATATAGCTACTGCAAAGGTTTCCGGTTTGATTTGCGTGAGTAATTTCCTCAAGAAGTAGGACAGTGCTGGGTTGATGAAGAATCTTCTAAGTTGTATCACCTCCTCTGTAAGATGTTCCTCTTCTGCCCAAATGCTGCAAGAGTCATAGACACATTAACCAGGGCTCTGGTGACACTCATTAAAGTAACATATCGTGTCCCCAGGTGAATTAGCAGGCAAATGTTTTATTGCTATACATAGGTGTGAGAATATCGTTATAGCGTGAGGGGGGGGAAAAACATGCAGTCCCCTTTGTCTTCGATACTGTGGCTGTTTTCTTATTGTGTTATGAAAAAACATGTGCTAATAGGAGATGGAAATGACTTCCTGGCTGGTCCTTTCCCTCCTGTTTGTCTTTGTGGGGTTAATTTATGCCCTGTGAGTCCCTCTTGGGTGAGAAGAGGCTGAGATTGGTGTGAAGTTTGCTGAATGGAGCAGGGGCCAACGGACTTGCCAAAACACACACACACACACACACACACACACACACACACGAGCGCTAACAGTACAAAGACAGTATTCACAGCTGTGGGCAGAAGATGCGGGCTACGAAAGAACTGTGCTAAATATCTGAACTCGTCAAGATCACGCCATATGATTAGTAGTGTTTGCTTAGACAAGCATCACTATTATTTGTTAGTATTTTAGACTGGGAAATTCCATAATAACACCATCATTTCAGAGTTGGACGGGCCATAGCTAAACTTTAAACATCGCCGCCGTCTACGACACTCCAGCAATTACATCACTTTGTCTCAGGCACGGTTCAACGCGAACGAAATCAATAGCATCCTCGGTTAAAGCTGTAATGATAGTTTTTTTTTATTGCAAATTTGGCAAACAGTTCAGTGCGTTACGGTTTGCGTACTGGAGATCGAATTCTATTTTGACGTATTTTCGCTGCGTTGAGCAATGTAGCGAATTACAGACGTCTGTCAAATTCTTGAATCGGAGGCTTTTAAGCTAGAACCCACCCACCACACAAATCGGTGGAGTTATATTGTTCACGATCAGCACGAATCGTCTCGTTAACTAAGATACCCATTGTGAAGCGCATTACTTCATTTAATGTGAAGTATCTTTGGGAGATCGCTATGAACTAAGATGGTGGAATAGAGTCCTATTTTGTTGTGTCGTTAAAGGTGGAGTAAAGCGTATTTACCTTCAAATTAACAATCATTTACAGAACCTACGTTTTATAAACTGTGAAATAAGCATGTATTTGACTGAAATTCCAGAGTTGTCGGCTAATCGGCTATCTTACACTGTGAATGTTTATGATTGTCGACCAATGGGATGCTACATTTTATTGCTTCTGACAGCGGAGAACTTGAATGGGACAAGCTCGTAATGACGCCTTCATAAGTCGGAAACAGGAAATTATGATAAATGTAGCGTGTAGCTTTAGCATCAGTTTGTTTTACTATTTTCACCTGGTGGATACTAAAATAAGTTTAAAATCCCAAGTACCTATTATTGTTGATTACATTATCGTCTATGTAAGATACGGACAGAATGTAAATTTTTAATTACTCACCGACATGTCGTTCCAAACCCTTAAGACCTTTGTTCATCTTTGGAACACAAATATTTTAGATGAAATCAGAGAGCCATCTTACCCTCCATAGACGGCAACACAACTGAAGTCCAGATACGTATTAAAACATAGGTAAAACTGTCCATGTGACATTGGTGGCTTAACTTCAGGAGAATTTTTTTTTGTGCACAAAGCAAACATTTTTCAAAATAATTTACTCAACCTTTCTTCTCCCCTGAATTACGTCTTACTATTAAAGGGGACATATGATGCAATTTCTAGTTTTCCTTTTTCTTTGGGTTGTTACAAGACTGAAGTGTCAAGATATTCTTTATAAAAGTTAAGTGTCGACTACACCCCAATAAAGGGCTCATTTAAACACGCCCCTGTCTACGTCACGATGTGGGAATATTTGCATAACACAGTTTAAATGTTTTAAGCAAAGAAAGAAGGCGGAGCTATTGTTCTTGCTGTAGTGCTGTTGCAGCCGCCAACGCCATGTCCTAGAGATGCTGTGTTTTCTTGGTGTTGTGAAATTAAACCACTTTGTTTGGGCTTCCACAAGAGGACGCAACTAGAAATCAGTGGTTAAGTAGTATTTACGACCGTTCCTGAACAGTTCAACCCAAATATTAGAGCGCAGCACATTTTACGGAGGACTGATTCTTGAAACTCGGTAGCTTTTATAAAGCGAGGCAATTCCAATTTTCCGAGGACAGTCTGCCTCGTTCAAAATGGGTTTTATTGTTTTTGTGTCATCACACCGGGACACTGCATCATATCACGGTTAAGGGGCGTAACATTTCTGTATTCGACCAATCACAATGCACGGGATAGCTGGCCAATCAGAGCACGTCTCTCTTTTTTTAGAACGATGAGTTTTGTAAAAATCGACCCGTTTCAGAAAGGCGGGGCTCAGAGGAGCAATAATAAAGTACAGCATGTGGAATATAATGTGTTTTTTGAACCTTAAACCGCATAAACACGTTGCGTTAAACCAAATACACAAAATAATGTTATTTTTAGCAACGTCATATGAGCCTTTTAAACGAATGTTTATGATATTTCAGCAACTATACAAAAGAAAGAATAAAAGTTAGGGATTGTTTAAGAGGCTAGAAGCTATAAATAAAAAATTATGCACTTCTTAAAGCTTTCCATTAGTACATCAATAACATATTATACAATATATACGCAGCATTTGGAACTAATGTCCATTAAACAAACGTTTTAAAGCCCTTGCTGTTAAAGTTCTAGGTTTTCATTAAGTGCTTTTAATTACATTAAATGTAATTTCTATCGAAGGGGATCCGACACGACAGCCATAATTTGTGTGAAATTATAATTAGTGTTTTAGGTTACTTTACTACCACTAGCGTTTATTTCAGCCGGAAACCGCTGTGAATTGTATGTATAAACGTATATATTTATATTACTGTCCTGGAAGGCAAATTCGGTAATGCGATCAGTTTGGATGTTACTGCTCTGAAGCAGTGAAACTGTGAATCCATTCACAAAGACAGTTACAAATGAAGTGAGAAGAGTATCAAAATACACGCGCTCTTCTGAGCCCGCCAAAGCCAATGGAAAGGAAAACAAGCCAAAAGCAGATCACCTTTGCAGAGGGTTCAGTGGCTGCAGGGGACCCGCTGCGGCACGGGAACTCTGGCCGTCAGGAGCTCGCTGTCAGAAAGCGGTTATCGACTGTCAGCCGCAGCTAAAAATGATTTGGGAATCGGGGTTAGAAGTTCAGCGCTCTGCTTCTCCCCATCCCTCCCAGACGGCTGGAAGGGGAAGCCCTGTCACCAGGACTGGCCCTGTAGTGATTTATTCACCTCCGCACAAACTCCACAAGCCCGCCACATCATGATCTGCTCTTTTAGTTTTTTTTTACAAACCGCGCTCACTGACACTTCTGTATCGATGCTTTCAGCTGTTTTGAAAACCTTGCGTCTCCTTTCTGCCTGTGTAATAAACAGTGTAATAAGTGTGAAGAACAGCCTGTAGTGACAAAACAGAGCCACAGAACCGTTCTTATTAAATCTCTCTCTCTCTCTCTCTCTCTTTTTCTTGAATTTTTAATTGGACGACGCTGATATCTAGACAGCAGCTTGGCTTGATAAAATTGCAGTATAATATACAAACAAAATGTACACCAAATTGGTCTTATTTTATAGAAAATTATTAAATCATCAGTCAGTAGAGCGGCCAGTGCGTCATCTTATTATTGATGCAAATATACCATCATTTTAACACTGCTTCTAATGATAATAACAAACTACAGTTTATAATGATTTTTGGACATTGGCTAAAGTAAAAAAAAATGTTATGGTATGACAATAATAAAGTTACATTTTGGAGTGAGAACTATTTTTTCTTTAAAAAAGTAAATCAATAATTAATTACATCAATCATGTACGCATCTCGTGTTTATGTAGAAGCCCTATATCCAACCGAATTAATTTGCATTTGTTTACTTAGCATTGCTGCCCCTTTTTTGTATTAATGCCTAAAGCGATTATATTATTATATAATAAAATAAATAACTGAATGCCACTGTCCATAAAACTGTGCTGTTGACGAGAAAGTTTAATACCGTATTATTAGTTCTGTTAAACCCATTAATAATTAATAAATAAATAAAAATACAATGCATATGTCGTCCATTGCTTTTCCAGCTACCGCAATAAATAATAATGATGACTTTTGTGGCAAATTAGTTTTACGAATAAACATTTAAAAAAAATTTGTTTTGCTATGCACCTTCAAGCACTAAATCTTGACCGGCAGAGAATATTTAAACAAAACCTATCTATTAGTGTTATTATTTGGCAGGGAAAATCACCTCTGAAGCGCCAGTGGCTCTCCTCACACACAGGAGCTTCACAGCGGTCATTCCCCGCTCCCAGGACAACTTGTTTTCCGTGATAGAGGATGATATTTTGGCGTTAGTTCAAAGGCCACTCTCTTGTCTCTCTCCCGTGTTTCTGTTCAGCCGAAGATTGCCGCGGTGGCTCTTTCTATGCCATCTGCAAACCACGCTCCATCCCAAACACAGGGGATCACAAAGGTGTTATTTTTCAAAGCAGGCCCGTGCGCCTCCTGCTGGGCCGGCCCAGCCGTTCTTCAAGGGAGAGGAGGGAAACTTCTGAGGGCGTGTGGCCCTCCCTGTCGCCCGCCTCCTCCGGGGCAGCCCTTTGAGGGGGTCATAACTGTGGCCTGTATAACATGGGTTACTGCTGATGCTGGTTGGTCACACTTGATGAAGCCTTTAAAGAATTCTCCCTTTCATGCTTGGTTTCTATTAAAATTCTGCAGCGGCGGATCGAGGGCCGGCTCCCAGACGGCTGAGCTTCAGCTCGCCTCAGCTAGGGGTCACTGTCTAACCACGTTTCGTCGGTTCGGCTCTCACCCGCTCGCCCCGAGATAAAACGAGTATCCACTCTCCATTTTAGTCGGCGTGGAAGTGCGAAGATCCTCGGTTAGCGCTTCACAAAATGAGCGTCTCTTTCCTCTCGAACGTGAGAGAAAGTCCAGGCCTCTTCAAACTCGGATGGAGGGCAGGACGTAATATGGAGCTCAAAATTGTTCATGTTCACGAAGGAAAAGGCATTTAGTATACGTGTGTAGTTATAATATGGAGAGAAAAAAGTCGGCGTACACCATAAAAATGATAAATCGCGTTTATACTAAAGGTTTGTGTTAAATGCATATTATTACACACTTTTTGCGCTTGCTTAAATGAGTACATATAAAATATTTAATAGGATTTTGGATAGGGGAAAAATTTTTTTTGCTAAAATTTGTGATATGTGGCATTTTTTTTATGGTTGCTTTAGACCCAGCTACTACTGTTAATAATAATATTTCTATTATCATAGTCGTAATATCTGTGCTACTATGATTATGTTATACATTAGAAAAATTATTTCAAATAAATAACTTTTTTTATATTTTAATATTTAAAATCTGCTAAACTTAATTCACAACAAAAACATAATTCTTTTGTTATTATTAGTAGTAGCAGTCATAATAGTAGCGTTTTTTTTTATTTTTTATAAATTGTAGATTTTGTTATTATTTTCTCATTATTGTATCGTAGTCATGTGATCCTGTACCACAAATGCATTCGTAAGTCGCTGGGGTATATTTGTAGCAATTGCCAATAGTACATTTTATAGGCCAAAATTATTTAAAAAAAAAATTTTTTTAACAAAAATCATAAGGATATTAAGTAAAGATCTTTTGTAAATTTACTACCGTAAATTATATTTAAACTTCTCTACTAGCGTTTCTGTTTTTGTTTTTTGCACTTTCAGATTCCAGACAGTTGCATCTCGGCCAAATATTTTCCTATCCTAACATTGCTTAGTTATTTGAAAACATTCGAGGTGCTACTAATAAAATGCAGCTTGAAATGCTCTTGCTAATTTAAAAAAACCTAAAAATAAAATTATACGTGCTATTTTTAAAAAAAAATAATAAAACGAAGCAGATATCTCACGGCGCAGCTTACTAGAGTTGTAAAGCGAACTTCCTTCAGTCTGACAGGACCGTAGCAGTGGATCAAAAGATGATAATATAGCTTAATCGTGCATCGTCTGTGCCAAACATGTGCTCTTCAGTCCAGCACACAGACAGAAGAGACAGAGCCAGCACAACGCTTCACTATTCTGAGTTTCACCACTTTTCCAAACAGCACAGCAAGACGGGCAGAGGTCGGTCCCAGCCTGGCTCTCCCGAGACTCACACACACACACACACACACACACACACACACACACACGGCAGCGAGCAAACGCTGTGCTGTTTACCCTGACATACTGTACACACACTGCAATGTGCTGTCAACACCCTCTAACATCACCAGAGTCCATTTACATATTTACACACTCAGCGTGAGGCAAAAATGATACTGCGCTCCAAATGAATACAAATGTGAATTGGAAGAAGTTGTTTTTATTATAGGTGAATACTTTAATTATATGTATTTAGTAATAATATTTAAATAGTGGCAGTATTACCGTCACTGAACTTTTACATAATATTCTGTTTATTATTTTTAGCATTTATTAAAATACATTTATATTACAAGAAACATTTTTTTTAATGCCTGTATTTATATTTGATATATTTTTATACATCAATTTTTTTTAAAGTCATAAAAGTAACATTTTTGAGATAAAAAATTGTTTACAAAACTTTTCAATTTTTTTTATTGTTTATTATAATTATTTTTTGTTAGTTTATTTCCCTATTTACAAAACAGGATATCACGTAACTTTCATAAAACTTAATCTAAAAGTTTTTGTAAACTGCATTGCCTCTTTACTGAATTAGTTCCAGTAAGGCCTTTATAAATCCAAACGAACGCGCACGCACACACACACACACACACACACGGAATTATATGAAATTTCACAAAAACGTATCTCAAAGTTGCATTTTGTAAACCGACTGATTTGCTTGAATAGTTTAGCTATATAAATAATTAAATAATATCCCACTATAATACGAATTGTTCTTCTCATGAAGTGGCCTGATGTGAAACCCGAGAGGCTGAGAAACTGACAGTTTATTCTGCTATCGCTGGATGTCAGGCATCCATCCACCAGTGTTATTCCTTAATCCGATTCATTTGGCCTCAGCGTGGACTGGCGTTGTGTGTTTGGAAGGGGTTCATGTGCATGATGGATGTTATTGTCAGAAATGCCAAGGTCAATACACAACGCTCATGCAAAAAAAAAAAGGACTTACTTATTTCAAAAGCACCTCCCATGTATCATCCTTGCAATCTGACCTTGCCTCCTTCTGTAATAACATTCTGCGAGAGGACAACTGCTGGGATCATTCTGCGATGCTGGCGTCGGTCTGTAAAACGGCTCTTAGGCCAGCTGAATAGGCCTGTCAGACACACACACACACACACACACACACACACATAGGGTTTAGATTTCAGAGATAGGCCAGTTTTGGTGCGAGATGAAGAACTTTTGCCATCATCATGGGTGAGAACATCGTATAACTTGATGGTTTTAGGCTAAAATGTAAACGGCTAACAGCTAACGCGCGCACACACACATTCTCACGCACACAGTATTTTACCCAGCATGTCTTGTGAAAACATCATGCATAACTTTAATGGACTTGTTTCACAGTATGTTAGACTTTCTGGCCAAAAACGGGATCCCAGTAGTGGTCAACACTATATCAGATTGATTGACAGTGTCACTCACGGTTAGCTTAGCGATACATTAGCTCCTTGTATACGCCACTTCTCTGTTAACGCTGCAATTCTGTGGTCATCTGGAAAATTCATAGCCTGCGTCGGGCCTCCTTATACAGCCGCGGCCGGCTACATCGCAACACAAAACGACAGACTTTCCTTTCATAGGTACGACGTGAAACCGCATACAAAATAAACATTACGAATGTAAGAAATAACAAGAAAGAGAATATTTACCTTTTACAGTAAAATAATTATCAGTGTACATTTATTTATTAATTTATCCATTCACTCATTCATTACTTTGTTCATTTAAAATGAACTTGTGTGTGTGTGTGTGTGTGTATATATATATATATATATATTTCAACAAGGTAACATGAAATAATATAGAGAACAAATGACATTTTAGTAAAGAAAAATAAAGTGTCAGAGGATTCTGGGAAAGTCAATATACTTTCTTTTTTTTTAACACATTTTGAAATGTCCCATTGGAGTTATTGTAACAGTTTTTTTACCGTAGCGTTTTACTGTTAAAATTCAGTTCATTTTAAAAGCGTTACAATTTTGAAGAAACATTAACTCCCTGCTGTACGGCCCCAAACGAGCGATTGTGAGCAAGAATCAGTGGTCTTAATAAGAGACACGAGTGCTTTTTTTTTTCTATCCGGAGGGCAGCCACCGGGGCCGCATCCTTGGCCCGTGTCGCCCCACGTAAGATTGACCTCTCCAGCTAATGGGAGGAAACACTCCAACAGACAATTAAATGGGCCACTTGTGAGGTTGAAAATGGAAATCTTCTATTGAAATTCAGCTTGGAGCGCTCTGAGTGCTAAGTTTCCCTCCAGGACAAAAGAGGGAGCGAACTACCCCGGTCTAAGAAAATGACTTCAATTAGCCATAATGTTAATCACCATAGCTCAGAACAAAAAAGTCAAGCTGGGAAATCCCTTGATGGAAATTGTTATAATTGCCCCTAACTACAGGGAAGAATATTTCCCTGCTCTTAATTACATGTGACTTAATATTTAAATATACCATTTGCCAGGGTTTCAAAGTATCTTAATCATGCCCATTAATTTTTAATATCTAACATTTGGAGTGGCAGCGCGCGCAGATAAACACCTTTTACAGTTTGACTGGTTACAAGCGGCAGGTAAGAGTAACAGAATGTCAGCCTTTCATTATTCATGAGGCCTCACTGACAGAACGGGAACGCTCCGACAGGAACAGGTAATTGTGCCATCCACCGAGGTGGTAGGGAATAATCAATAGCGTGCAGACGTGCTTTCTGATTCCATTCAGCTCAGCTTCATTCACTATAGATGCATGAGGGGTAAAAACCCTTTGCCTGGGCTTGTTTTGCAAAAGGCACTTACTGACCTCACGTTATTCCGGTATTATACGGCTGCTTAGCCTATGCGTTAATAAATAGACTTGGGAGTATTGATTCGAAGTTATTTTTAATATGACGATAGTGATGCGTGTGACTGACACACGCTGGGAACTGGTTGCCTGGGACAACGGTTCATAGTGCTCATTATACAACGGAGTTCATTATTCAACGATATTTGACCGCTGAATGCTGCATCCATCGCAATCGAGCATGCTATAGAGCTGTGCGATAAAACTGTATAAAATATCAAATGGAAAGTGTGTTTAGTTCAGGTATGCATCGTGGGAAGTGTACAATGATTGACCAGCTTCGGACAAATTAAATTATTAATAAAAGTGAAATGGTTGTTTCATAGGAGAGAGAGCAAATAATGTTTTTTATTTATTTCCAATACTATTTATGTATGTTTGTCTGTTTTTATCCTATTTTACCCTACAATCCTAGGATATTTAAGTCGTATGGTCAGTGTCAAAATGTTATGTCAAAAATTAAATACATAGTAGTTAAGGCCACCTAATATAAAGTGTGACCAGTTTTTTTTGTTATTGCGTGTTCGGATAATTTCTTTAGAGCAGTGTGTTGAATGACCCACGAGCGGATCACGATCAAATACGTAAAGAACAATGGGCACATGTATTGTGATGATCTCTCTGTGTCTTTCTCTCTCAGGGGTCATTACTGCTCCTGCGCCTGCTGGTCATTAGAGGATCTCTGAGTTCTTTAAGCTCTGTAGCAGGGGTTCTAACCCCAGAGTCCTGGCTAAAGTCCAACGGTGGCTCTTTCTCAATCTGGCCACCTTAATCATGCCCTTGTCTAATTGGCTAAATTAGTCAGTGCCTCTGCACCCCAGCTGCGTCAAAGCTCGAACCTGTCGGCCTAATCCAAACTCTGCGCTGCGCCTGTAGTTTAACGAAGGGCTTTCTCACAAGGTTGGGTCTAGGTAATTGAAGGTCAGAACACAAATAACATGTTTTGCAAAGGCTATTGATGAAGTGCCCTGCAATTCATTAGAGCGAGCCTTTAACAATATGAGGAACAAATGGCTTAAAATCATATTCTTCTAAACTTAGCGATCGAGCTAATGCTAAGCAGAAGACAAAGGTCAGAGTTTCACGGGCGGCCCCTAGGAGTTTCGGTCCCTCGCGCCATTTCCCCTCGGCTGTTGTCTGAAACTCGATGGAGCACCGCTGCGAAAAACTCTGCAAGGGTCTCTCTCTCTCGTCTCTGTGTTTCTACGGTTGCCAGCGGGCCGGACTCTCAGTATGCGTTCAGCCATAGGGAGCACCTGGGCCAGAGCTGCCGCTTTAATTGGCTCTCATTTACACAGTGGTGAGGATGGAGTCACCTGACTTATTCATCAGTCTGCGATTTTCTTTCTTCTGGTGCTTTCTGCGTTGATCCATTCTTTATGCTTTTGGCTCTTGGCTCGACGTCTAGAGCTGTGTTCCTTTGATGGAAAGCACATGGTCAGATATTACCCAGTAATGTCGGGGACGAACATCTCAGCAAGCTCAAAACATTTCAAAGTGTTGCATTATAGTTGCGGACGGGTTACCTGTGCATTAGAACAATTGAAATATCGCTAGTGATGGGTGTAACCCAACAAAAATTAGAGGCATGTTATGTATTTAGGTTAATAAAAATAACGGCTACCAAACTGCTGCATTAAGAAAATGCATTGTAATGTTTTGATACCTGTTAGGTTTAAACTAGATTTAGAATATAATGTTTTTATAGTGAAAACAAAATGAGGCCAAACTGCATTTTTTTTATCGGGGTTTAAAAAAAATACAAACATATTTGCATAATATATAGTGAGTTAATATATTAAGAAAAATACTAGATATTTATGTTAGTAATTTTCTTCCTTTAACGTTGGTTAGGGTTTTGTAAGATAGGGAAAAAAAACTAACAACATTTAATCTAATATAGAAATTATATACGTTACATATAATAATGTAATGTTTGTGTATATATAAATAAATAAATTGCTTAAAAAAACAAAAAGTAAAATGTTTCACATGGACTTAGCTCGACTGCTGTTTTCACTTAAGAGCCAGTCTGCATATTTAAGTTGACAGATTTTACAAATAAAATCATGTATCGTGTATTTTAAACACGGACTCTGGTTTTCTTGCTTCAGACTACGAATCCGTCCAGTCAGAATATACCAAAAATGACATTTTGAGACAATTACAGAGCAAGTATTGTTTTCATTTGTCATAACTCTCGAGCGCTCGTTTCTGTGGGAGTTTGGCTCAGTGTGTTTCTGCGGAAGGTCTGGTGGACTCCTAGCGCTTCTCTGCGACCGTTTCCAAAGTCTGCAGGCGTGCGATGCCTAAAATCTGCTCAAGTCATGTAGTGTATCCCAGCCTTTCAGAAGCCACCGTTTCAGAGTAGCTTTACCAGCCATTACCCTGTCACGTTGAGGCCTTATCTTTCAAAATTCAAGACATCACCAGTAAGTGGCGTTTGGGGGTGGAGAAGAGAAGGAAGGAAGAGGACGAGAAGAGTGGGGGATTACACCATTCTCTAATCAAACTCGCCTCAGTGCTCTTGTTCAATCAGACACCTGCTATTAAGTTGATAAATACGCTTTTCACAGTGTGGGGCGGCACTCGTTGAGTAGCCCTGGATACGCCGCTGCCTTCCTAAATCCTCGCGGGCAGGGTTCTAGCCTTTATACACCTCTTTTCCTATTATCTCACATTTCACAGACAGCCCCAGAATACGAGCAAATGCCTCGCCAAACCAGGACGTCGCACCATATCAGTGGCGCACCACAATCGGCCTGAGTGCATCTGAGAGCAGGGGTGGCTTTCGCAACTCCATTAGTACTTTGTCTTCCCCTTTTCCCTTTTTATTCCTTTAGTGGTAATGAAGGAAAAACCGTAGAGTGTCTCTTTATGGGGCGAGATGCAACTCGTCCCCCTTAATCTCTTGTCTCGGCTTTTCAGCGACGGTGGGTGCCCTGCGCCACGGCGGCCCCGAGAGGATGCCCACCCGCTGGGAATCTTACTCAGCCCACTGCGGCGCCTGATAAACACTAAATAGGCACCGACGCAAGAGTCTCCATGTGTGCGCCACATTTTGGGGTGCCGCAGGTACAAAAATGTCACTCGGCTCCATTGTGTAGAGAGGTCCATTGTGTGGGAGCATTAGCTGTCCCGCTTCTCCGCAGGGGTTCTGAGACGTCCCCTTGGGATCCATCACCCCTTTGGACACGATGCCACCGGCGGCGGCCGTGTAAAGCCGCTCTGGTCGCCTGTGCCGTGCGACGCGGGGTTGCTTTGTACCGTCACAGACGCGAGATCTTCGCTGCGGTGAGCCATGTTGTGCTTTATCTGATCGGCGTGAAACGTCGTCTCAGGCTGGTAATCTTGCATACTCTTTACATGCAGATTTCTTATTAAAGTGCAAAAACGGTTTCCTTGTATCTGATCATAGGATTAAGCTCTTCTGATACAAGAACAAATTACAATGATCTTTCGCCGCGATCCAGGCACCTGAGTCGGATCTTTAAAATACGGAATGCGCTTGTCTGCACCGTGCATCTGGATATATGCCTGCTTATCGCTATCTTTTGATGAGTTACCGGTGCCATTATCAAATGAAATATGTAATACAAACAACTTTGCTAAAATGAAATTTCGTGTATTGGTAATACGTCTGTGAATAAGGCGGAAATGTATTTTTTTGGTCGTTTATTTTAAAGACTAATTCTCAGTGTTAACTATAGCGTGCATGTTAATGGCATATTAGCTGTTTATTAAGCACATATTAATATCTTATTGTGCATATTAAGAACCTGTAACACTGCCCCACCTAAAATAATCAACTACCTAACTATTAATAAGCAGAAAATTGAGGCGAAAGACATAGTTAATAGTCAGAATTGCACATGAAAATAATGTTGTTGTTTTTTTAAGTGTCTCTTATGCTCTTGTTGTATATGGGTTGCATTTATTTGATTAAAATGCAGTAAAATGAATAATATTCTAAGATATGATTACAGCTATTACATCTGATGCATTAATCCAGTCTTTAGCATCACATGATCCTTTAAAAATTATTCCAGTGTGCTGATTTCAACTCCGCATTGTTAATATAATTAACAATATTCTTCTTATGATCATCTTATTGATCACAGGGTTCTGAGACAGTTCTAAATAATTGTTTTTGAAATCAATATTTTCGTAACAATAAACACTTGTACAGTCACATTTGATAAATTTATTATATTCCAATAACAAATTGATCAAATAAATAATAAACCTAATACAATTTTACATTTCTTTAAAATAAATAAAAAATCTTACCGACTTGAACAAATGTGTACGCCAAATATCATGACGGCCTATCAAGAAAAAACATATTTTAAATGATCTTTCTTGCATATTTCAGTGACTGAATATGATCTCTAGATATCATAATACATAATAAAGTTTAAAAGTTTCAATATGCAAGAAAGAAATGTTTTCTTAATAGGCTTATGTATTTGCCGTACACATTTGTTTAAGAGTTCGGGTCTGTAAGATTTTTTATTTATTTATAATAATTTCTTTATTTAATTTGGTTGCCCACCCTGGGTGTATTTTTATAAAGAGAAAAAGTAGTTATTACAAAAAATAATAAATCTTTCTTTAAATAAAGATTTTTGGTTTGCACATTCTTATTTTTCAAAAAAAAAGAAGAAAAGTATAATTTGCTATTGAAAGAAATCTGATCGGTTTCCAGTTATCCTTTAAGGTTGTTATTACTTTTCTTGAGGAATACTGAATAAATATTTAAATTCGAATCGATTTCAGTCAAATCCCACAACTGAAGCCATAGCGGCCAGATCATTTCAAGTGTTGTTTCAATCGTGCTACTCTTTACATTTCATAGTCAAAATGTTTTTCTCTTAAAAAAAACCCTTTAAACGCCGTTTGGAAAGAGGCAATTTCCCTTGTTCTCGGTGAAAACATAAAAACAAGAATATCAAGTGTCCGTCGGTCCTCTTCAGACGTTCTTCACATTCTCCTGTTGCTTCAAAGCCAGAATTCATAACTTTGTGGTTAAAGTTCAAACCCTTTGGAAAAAAAAAAAAAAAAAATTGTATTGGAGCTCAGAAGCTGGAGTTGGCATATGTCACTGATTGAGTTGCACAGTCGAAGGGAGGAGGCGTCTGGCCCATCAGGAGTCTGTTGGCTGGATCTGCTCTCATACTTGAGTGGAATCCATCATGCGTGGAGAGGCCTAACTGGAGCGAGCTCGACCCGGTCCGGGCCAGACTTCAGATAAGTGATCAGCGCCGGGTCTCGGCCACTATATCACCAGCACTGAATGAACAACCCCACGTTGACCCATCTAGGGGAGGAAAACACATGTTCTCCGGCTCGACTCTGGCTGGCTACCTGCAGAGAGGGCTGGGAATTCCTCCAGCAGGAGGCCAAGGGGGTTGCAGAGGAAGAGGAACGCTATCCCTACCGCTCGCTGGGTAGCCATTAGTGTGTCTGTGTGTATATGTATGTGTGCGCGGAGAGGAGAAACACACGATGCACATTTCAACAACAGCTATTCACCCCGAGCCCAAGCCGTCGCTGGAGTTTAATTGATATTTGCTGTATGAATTATAGGAGCAGGGATGATGGGAAGGAACAGAATGGAGATGAGGGATCGTCCTGCGCGATTTATATAATTTAAAAAAAAGATCTTGGCATCTGTATACATATAAGGGCTATTCTAGTTTTGCAAATGTCACTTTTTATTTAGTTTTGCGGTCTGATTTTCAGCTTTAGTTCAAATTATTTAGGAGTTTTTGTGTATTTTTAGTTTTTGTTGTTTGCTTCAGTATTAGATATATTTTTCATTCCTTACGACGCAGTTTCTAATGATGTATGTAGTTTTTGTTTCTAACTTAACACTAATTTTTTTATACACTTTATTTTTATTTTTTGTCATTTTTGGTTTTCTCTTTTATTTTACATGACTGTAATTAGTATTTTTATCTATACCAGTAACACACATTGGTTAGGTTGAGGAGGCTTTAGAAATTCAGTTTATTTATTTTTTTATATTTTTACGTTAATTAATTAGAATTATTTTCATTAATTTCTTAATTTTATAACAATTATATGCATTTAATGCATTGTATATTACTGAATGTAAAACTGCTTCGAATTGCTGTTGGAAAAAATAAAATAAAATGACCAAAAAAAATCTGTTTAAATAAGTAACACATTTCCTCCGATTTACAAAATTTACCCACTAAAATATAACTCTGTAACAATCATATCATGCATATTTAGAGCAAAAATCTCTTGACAAATCACTTTCACCCCTCATCACTTTTTTTGTTTTGTGTATTTGTCAGTAAGATTTTTTATGACAACGTAACATTATTTGAAAACAGGAAAATTTTATTCTCAAAAAAATGCATACACTTTACTTCAATTTAACATGCTTTCTATGGACGTTATATTATTTTTGTGAATTTCTACATCTCAACGTCTTTGATCTTTAAATATTTTTCCAACGTTTCAATACAACTACTTTTTTTATCTTATTCCTGAACAATAAAAGCTGTTAGATGTACAATGGAAAATAATCACTACATGTGGGCACTTTTTTTTACATTTTCTGAGCTGCTGGCCTATATCGCAAATCATGTGTTCCTCTTTTGCTCTGCTCAGTGAGGACCATCGTTACCCGTTGTTTTTTTATTGTCCGTAAAATCTTTGCCACCCTCCCAACATATGCGGGAAATAAAGCTGCTATGTCCATCACTGCCTCCATTTTGGGGGTTTTTCTTTTATGGGGATATCACTTCCATTTTATATCGCAGTGGCTTAGATCGGTGTATTGCACGATGCTGAATTTGCAGCGACCCCCAAACAGGATAAATACCTGCTGGAAAAATATGCGTCTGAACGGAATAGAGCAGCCGCTGAAGCGAGAGTCATGGTCGAGCGGATGTGTGTCAGTGGGTGGAGCTCAGAGAAGGGGCGGGGTATTGAAATGAGCCCCGAGAGAGGGAACGGGGAAGGGGGGCGGTACCTTCAACCCCGGTTATTTACTTTGACCCTCAATCAACGGGGTGTACTCGCAGGGCACATGCCAAACTCCCCAGGCGGGCGAAGCAGCTCTGCCCCTTCCTTCACCTCGACATGCGTGTTTCCATCCCAAACACATTTACAATTCCTCCTAATACCTTACGCAGAATTCGCCACTTCAGGGAACAGCTAACCCAAACCAGCAACCCAGTCCCATCAGGCGCTGCCGTTTATTTCTGCATTTGCACACATTAGCTTCAATTAGCGTTATGTTTCCGCGTTGACCCTATCAAAACAAACCGATGACTTATTTATTTTTTTTTAGATCGTGTCCCACTAATTGAGGACCCCTGGACTAACAAGCCTCACGATATTGCCGAATAAACGTAACGACTCCAAATGCGCGTCGTTAGAGAGTTTCTTAGAAAGAGGTTAATTGCTTTGGGTACGGCGTCTGCGGCAGAGTTTGAGGAAAATTGCGCATCCGACGCCGCGCTGTAGCTGGAGGACACAATTATCCGAATCAATTTCGGCAACAAACTCGGCTATTGCGGGAGCCATTAAAATTTAATCCTAAATAAACTTAACATTTGTAATTCGCCGAGACAATTTCATAAACGCGTGTAAAACTATCTGATAAATTATGCATGGCTTCAACTTCGACGCATAAATAAACGGGCAATTAAAAGCAGCGTTATGTAGAGGGAAACGGAGAGCGAGGGAAACGGTTTTAAGATGTTAATTATTCAAATGAGGGACGGAGCTCAGCTCTACCTGCCTGCCATTGATGTGATCAAGGTGATTAATATGGCGCTATTAGTACAGTGATCCCATTGCAGTGGCAAGGGACGGCCTTGATTTATTTACTTTGTACAATTAGGCTATGTGATTAGGAGTGCAAACATAATTGGATTTTCAAGACCCGTACGCATGTAATTAGAGCTGCAATGCATCTTCCTTTGTGATCTGAGCTGACGGGCTACTGGGTGAAGGCTGAGTTTAACCCCTGTTAGTGGCGGAAGGAGACTCGCGAGCGGCGCCTTGAACGGGGATCAGAGAGCCGCTCCGTGCCGCTTAATTGATTGTACAGTCTTGTCAGAGTGTCACGGAGGCAGAAAGAGAGCGATATGAAAGCGTGGGAGAGATAGCTGCGGGGGGAATTGCGTCCGCCACACGTATCGCCCTCGCCGCGGTTAGCCGCGACTGGATGCGGGGCGGCCCGAAGCCCGCGTTAGAGCAGACGCCAACCGCCTCCGTGTCATTTCAATTACCACCTCGGAGGTGCAGCAACCTGAGGAGACAAGGAATCAATGTTTTCACTCATTTACTCGTCCTTAATTAAAACACTGTGGACCTGCAGTCAGCATTGTTTGCAAAGCTTCGTCTGGCCCTCTGTTGTGATACAGAGCCGGTAGTGTCATGGGACTGAATTAGCGCTGTAAGTATATACAGTGGTGTTTACCAAATAGTCCAAGGTTCTTCAAAGAGTGTCATGGTACTTGATATATACCATTGTATGTCATGGCAGACCTAATTCAATGTAAAGAATACCACCGTACTGCAATAATAATTTTATATATACTCTGTGGTACTGTGATATACTGTGGTAGGCCTTCCCTAGGGTGATTAAAAAAAAAAAAAAAAAATGTTAACCCTGTTTAAGTACCATGGCACACACGTTGCTGGGTATGTACAAAAAGAAATAAATAAAATAATAATATTAATACAAAATATGCATGTGCATAAATACTATAAATTGGTAGTATCTACTGTATGCTGTTCTAGTAATAAAAACAAATAACAACAAAAACAGTGAGTCGATGTTGCCATGACAGAAAATAAAAGTAACGGTACTTTAATATTTATCATTTTATCTACATTAAGTGCCTACTCCAAAGCCTACCATCTATAAATAAAATATTTATTTTGGGTATCACTATATATATACTGTATACTGCATTTGTATGTATATATGTGTATATATATGTATATATATATATATATATATATATATATATATATATATATATATATATATGTGTGTGTGTGTATGTATGTATGTATAATGTGGTAAACAATCAGTTTTAATTGACAATATATATATAATGCAATCAAAAGAATACCAAGTTTTTTTGACGTTTGCCAATCATATTATGGTAATGTATATTTACCATATTTAGACACTTTTTGCATTTTATTCATTATTGACACCAAAGTATTTCATTGAAGAAGTTTCATTGAATACCACGATATGACTGGTACTTCTGTCAAAACAAACAAACAAAACATGCAAATACCATGATTCAATGTTCAAAAACATAATATTGTCAGACTAATTTGATAATATACCATGAAAGTAAATTAACATACTTATGTACAGTTTATTTAAAAAAACGTAAAATAATCGCATACGGTTAACGTGACAAATGCCATCGTACTGCTTTGTTAGCGTGCATATTCACTTTTTATTAATTTTATTTAAATTTATTTTAAGTAAATAAATAGTTTTACGGTGAATGGCACTTTTTGTGCTAACCTCGCAGTATGCGGCGCAGGAAGTAGAGGTTTGCGACCAGCGGTTGAGGGATTGGACACATTTTGAGTTTAAAGAGGGCCGGCTCTGAGTCAGCTGGGCATCCAGTGTGATTGCCGGCCCCGGGCCCTCAATGGAAAGTTGTGGAGAGAAGCTGTGGTTGCCAGGCACCTCCTGAGGTGACTCTATCAGAGCCAGTCAAGCCTGAAATCAATCACTCAAACCTATCAAAGGCTGCCCTGCCCCGCCATTGTGAACCAGCCATCTGGGCCTCTGCATACTGTCTGCGTTAGTTTCAGCATATGTGTGTGTGTGTGTGTATCTGCATGTGTAACTAAATGAATAGAGGGGGTTTATGACAGTTACCGCCACAGCACACAGGTTTTCGCGTCCGTCAAACATTCGCTTCGCGTTTTCACTCACGGCTCTTCTAGGAAACGCGGTGACATAACAGCCGCGGTCGACGTGCGTTAGGAACCCCAGAATTTGGCATCGAGCTCTGCGTTCGGCTCCCTAACCAGCTGCAAGGGGTGACGGGGCCGTCCAACGGGCAGCTCTCCCAGGCCAAACGAACTAACTGTCCTGCTGCAGAGCATTCGGGACGGGGCTAAACGCACAGCGTCTGCCATTGGAGGGCAGTAGAACACAGAGCATCTATCAGAGCGTCTTTCTTCGCATTGTGCTCTGACTAGGGGCCGCTCACAGCGGGGCCGAAGCCTGGGAGGACCGCGGAGAGGTCAGGGCAGGAGGAATCGGTCTGCGAAACCGAATCGAAATGGCGTTTAGCATCGCGGCTTCGTTCGAAGAAATAGTCGGTTTAGTGGGTTTCGTGTGCAACATTCTAACCTCTTTTACGCACGTTTACGAAACAACTCGGCAATCGTCCTTGACATTTATAAAAAAGGGTTTAGTTTTGTTTGAGCTGGATGGATCTGCATTTTTATGGCATTTCCCGCAGCTCCAACTGCAATCAGAAAATGCTAATTTTATGACCAACTGTATTTTCTGCGATGGCACTTGGAAAGATCAAAGCTATTACAAAATGAACCGAACGCAGCGGAGGTGCGCGCAGTTTATTACTCCGCTCGGAATGTAATGTAGACAATCCCTCAAAACCTCCCTAACGCACAGACGGACGCGCACATACGCACTGGATTGAAAGCGCTGCCGTCCCTGATCAATGATTCAGTGAGTCTGTTCCGGGTGAGGACACCTTTCTGCTCTAATACCTGCTTCCAAAATCCCCTTATATTCATTGGGCTGATAATCTATCATGTCAAAAATTGAGATATAAAGCCTAGTTTATCTCTGTTCGGAATTGGATTACTCGTACACGGCCATGGCGAGAAATCTCCAATCTGTCAGATAATATCAGCGTTTTAATGGCAGATCTAATTTTATTCAGCAGTATATGTGTTTAGTATGGATCATTAAGAGACACCGTGATCCTGAAACGTCCTTCCTTTTTGCTTTCTTGAGAAAACTTTCATAGTTAGCATAACATAATCTATCTTTATATAAAGTCTGTCAGATTCTGCAGCCGTCGATCTATATCTGGCTAAAGATTTCATTCTAGAGAAAAAAATTAAGTAAATAGAAATGAAGTAAATAGATTTTCAATATAATATTTAAAAATATGAAATATTTAACTCTTTTGTTTTTACATTGGTAATTTTTTTGTAAAATTTAAAAACAATTAAATAGAACTGTTTATTTGTTGTTGCTGTATTTTATCAGAAAATGCAATTGCTAAAATATAGTTTTTTGGTTAGACTTTTTTATATTTCAGTATTATGACGTGCATATTTGTTGTCATTCTTGAATTTAAACCAAAGCTTTTAAATATGCATTAAATATTTCATTTTACCTTTTCCCTTTACCTCTGAGGGCTGTAAGGATTTTTTAAATAATATAATGTAAGTAATTTATAACATATTATATTTTAAACACTTTATTAACATTTAACATTAACAACTAGCATTTGCAAAACTACAAACATATATTTTATTTTTGTGTTTATGAAAGTGGTTACAGTTGCATCTTATTTAATGTTAATGATGAATACAAAAAAAAAATTCTATAAAAAATTGACAAATGCATAAAGTATCAACTTTCCTGTGAGCTCAAAGCGATAGGCAGAAATTAAACAAATAATAAAGCTTTTTCACTTAAATTTAATTGAAGTAAAATACGCTGTCTGCTCTTGTACATGTGTGTATATATATATTTGTCTCGGTCCATTTTGCAGCGTGTAGCGTTAAGCTGCGGCCCGTTCAAAGTCCCGAGTGCAATGTTTCAGAGCTGACCTGCTCTTTTATGTACACGCTAACTCCTCGCTGTGAGGGGGTCCCAGAGTTAAGAAACTCACTTAGACAGACTTCGGTACACTTTCAATGAACACTTTATAACCAGAATTCACCGTCCCAATGCCCAGCCGCAGTTTTCTGGAAGATTTCATCGCTATTTGTTGTAATGTTTTTACTTTATTCAGTTTAGATTTATAGGGACAATGCAAAAAAAAAAAATAATAGAAAAAAATTTATATATTTTTTAAAAATATATATATATATATATATATATATATATATATATATATATATATATATATATATATATATATATATATATAAAATAAAGCAATAAATATATTCATACAAAGTTAGAAAACTAAACATTTAAAATTATAAATAGGACGGTTAAAACTGGCCATTATCATATGCAAACTTAAGCATAAGAATACTTTTAAGAACACATCTTACAGTTTTTTTTTTTTAAAGTAAAATCAATTACGACTACAAGAAAAAGACGGCAAAGTAAGAAGTTCTGTGTGAAAGAAAAACAAGAAAAGCGTCAAAAGGAAGAAAACCGAGAGAGTGCGAGAGAAAGGCAAAACCTGTGTAATAAAGGCAACATTTTCAAACATGGTTGCCATGTTTACAAGTGCCAGAGGGCAAAGCAGGACCTTTATTTCCCTCCTGCTAATTGTTTGATTTCTGTGCCACTTGAGAGTCAAGCATTGCGGTGAGGGAGCGGAGGAAAGAGAGCGAAAGAAAAAAGAAAGTGAGAGAGAGAGCAAATTTGCAGAGATCACACATTGCCCCTTCTTCATTTGTCTGTAACATGACGATAGCTTGAGGCATGTTTCTCTCTGGAGCTTTGCAGAAATACCAAGCGGTGAAATCCCCTGTCGCTTTGCCTCTCAGCACACACACACACACACACACACACACACACGTCCTCGATGTGCCACAAGCGCTTTGTTCTGATAGCTACACAAACTCGCAACACTACAATGCAACCGCGGTGATAACGAACTACGGTATGAAGTGGAGGTTTTGGTTCATTTCATTAAGAGTGCTTGAGATGGACTCTTGCGCACAGATGCATGTTGGGTAGACGGCGGAGCTGGATGCACGGCGTGATCTTTAATGCTCCACGCCATCTCCCCATGACATTGAGGCTGTCATCGGTCTGTTTCCGTGGAGATATTGTCGTCTCCTCCTGCGCTGATCTTGGTTTCTGCTACGGCGGGAGGTGCCTCTTAAAGTTCCTGTTAGCGAGTTACCGTGCAAGAGACAACACATTTAAGACAATCCACACAGCTGGACGGAGAGACAGGCCACTGGAAACCGAAAAGGAAAAAAAAAAAAAAAAAAAAAAAAAAAGAGCCAGGAAAATCCTGGATATGAAACGCGCCATCTCCACGGAAGAAAAAGAAGGCCTCTGCGGTCTTATCGTCTTGCGCTTATTATCATGCAAATAAACGTTAATCAAAAGACAAGGAGATTGTTTTAATCGGATTGCACTTTTCTGAAGCCGTTTTTGTTCGCCGCTGCCTTTCGAACCCGGGGAACAAAAAGCTAGCGGTGGGTCGGAGAAACTCCAGGCGGTTTTCTCTTGTGTCGTGCCCGCGAGAAAATCCCGCCGCCGCTCACCTCCGGACCCGAGCGCTGTCTCTTTAAATTAGCCGGGTGGGAGGGGACCCTAATGACAATCGGTGGGCCTCTGTCTGTTGCCCCTGACAAGCAGAACCCTATAGGAGATGAAACGGAAAAACGAACTTTTTAGCCTCGCTAAAACAACGCGATAAAGCGGGGATTGTGGATTAGCGTTCGCTCTTCGCCGACGGAGCATCCACAGTAATTAAAGCGGCAAATGAAGCAGCGGGGGAACTGAGAATATAGATAAATAAATGTATAGCAAACACACAGCATCAATCTACTGCAATATGTCTATACCAGCGTCGGGGGAACCGCGACTTGCCAAGACAAAAGCTATTTATAATTCAGAGCAGCTAGCCTAGTGAGAACGTTGCTGTAACAAATAATAAAAAAGAGAGCTAAATTAACTAATTTAATATTTGAGCGAGTAATATATTTTTAATTGTGCAGGTTATATAACGCATTATGTAATTCAGATTAATAGTGAGAGTTGGCTGCGACAGTGTGAAACTTTATTCAATTAAATAAATCGATTTATGAAAAGTGAATAAATAAACTTTTCATTTGCTAGAACAGTGATACATAGCGGTATTACGTAAATTTGTACCAATCCAACAGGGACTGGATAAACATGTAAATAGAATGTAAATGATTTGCTAAAACTAGAAGATTGTGTTTGTATTTGGTATTGCGACACTGGTAATATTAGAATGGTTTTCCTCATTTATAGCTTGCCATCGGTAACTCAATTGAGAAGTGTGAAGTTAAATGCAACTTTCGTTTATTTGGATCAGAAATTTTGGAAATGGTCATCGCAATTGTGAAACTATTTAATAATTCTCATTCCTTAACAATTCAAAAATAGTTATTTTAGTAATTCTGAGGAAGCCCCTAACCCAGTAATTGGATCTATTATATATTTTTTTATTTAGTTTTATTTATTATAGGGACACACACATTCACATTCACACACACACACATATATATACCATTAACATAATTTGTTAAAATAATCTATCATTACATTATCATGTAGCCATGTAGCTATTTGTTTTGTCATGCTACACTGTTATTGGAAAAGTTACAGTCATTGAAAATATGATTGAAATATGAAACTATTGAAAAATGTTGCTAAGTTTGCAGTATTGCTTTTAGCTAGTTCCTCCCTAAAAGCCTGCTTACAACAAGACAGGTTTGCTGTGACATTCACGTGCAATTATTCAATTCAGATCATTGCGAAAAGAAATAACACACAAAACCTTCCTGACATTGTCACACACTATAAAGGAGCCCAAGCAGGATTTAGGCGTTTTTAACAGTCCTACGATACGGTGATGTACAAATTATCTGGCAACGTTTCTTAGTTGCGTGTGAGGTATATTCTAAGAAGAGCCCTCAAATCCGATATGGACTATGATTTATCATGTTTTTGTTCCTTCTTAGCAACTATAAATGGACATTTTGTATAAATGAATAAATAAAAAGAGTGTCAATAATGACAAAGGCTAAATTTCGCGTTGAAGTATCTCCAGATTTTAAACAGTAGTGAAAACCAATGGTCTGAGGAAGGTAAAATGTAACAATAACATAGATTTTTCTTTTTTTTTTGGTGCTTTTTTGTGTTGATGTGTTTGTTTGTGCTTTAGAAGGTTGCTAGCTGTGACTGACTTTAGCCATGTAGCCATGGGTGCCGTGCGACAGATGCCCCTGCCAGTTTTGGTGCCTGGGCCCCGTCAGCTGCCAGCAGGCCCCTAATCCTTCCTAATGGGGATTGTCTTTTCACCGCTAATTTAAACCCTCAAACCACGGGACTGCCTCAACCTGAAGGCGCTCAATCCCAGCAGCCCTCCAATACCCTAAACCCCTCTCCCCTTCGCTGGGCCCAAGCTCCACTCAGGCCTGGGGCCCTCCTATGCCTCTGCAACAACACCACCTTTCTGTCATTCCACACGCTGATTGTATTAATCTTATCTCCGTTTAATTACATTTTTCAGGACTCTTGCCGTCTGCCATCTTTGCGCGCAGTAGGAGTCACCGAGGGGCCCTCATTTCACATGCCATCTCATTTGGGTTCAAAAATCCCTGACACAAGACACCCGACCTCACTGGAGAAGTGAATTGTTAAAAAGTGTGAAGTTCAACATTAAACTTTATTCCATGTTTACATGCATAAATGCACTTTGTTACAGTACATGTAATTACAGTGTACTTCCTCAAGAAAGTACCGGTAATATGAAGTAACTACATGAGGTAACTACATAATGGTATTAGATTTAGAGGTAGGTTCAGGGTTGATACCTAGTTGTAATTGTAATTACTACAGTAGGTATGTAGTACGTACGTGACGAACAGGACTGTAAAATAAGGTGCTACCAAAATTTTATTGTAAATAAATTTCAGATCATTTAATGATTATCATTTAAGCCCATTCATGCATTCAATTATTAATTCGATTTACCTTTCTAATCGACACTTCCCTGAAGTTGTTGTTATTACTATTGTTATCATTACATTTTAAATTATTAAAATTTCTTTAAAAATTCTAACATTTTAGTATTTTTCTAGGACACCTCTAAGGCAGTTATTGATTGATTAATTAATTCATTGACTTTTTTTAATCTTAACCCAATATTTTTGCCACAAAATTATTGTTGTTGTTGAAGTTGATGATGTTATTGTCTATTTGCACTATTTATGATGTATTTTGAATATTAAATATGAAATTCATCAAAAAATATTACATATTCAATTAAATACACATGTTCTTAACTATCTAAATCGGAAAACATTATAGACTTCTGTTGTTTATATACAACTAGTTAAATACTATAACCTAACACTAATCCACATTATATCCCTAAAACAAAAAAAAAACTGAAAACTTTGTACAAAAAACAAACAACAACAAAAACTAGTCAAGCCGCATGTATTCACACTGTCAACATTGCCATATAAATAACCTTTCAGTAACTACACTAATGTATATGTCAAACTCGAGTTAACTACACGGTTACCAGTTAATTTCAAAGCGGCCACATATTCGCTTAGAAAACCCGACTGATGTCATAAACAAAAATGAGTTTTTTTGAACGAAAGAACCATTTAAAAACATTCCTTATTAAAAATGGAAATGGAAATAGAAATAGGTTGTTTCACTCGGAAGCTGCATTAAGTCAACAAAATTTACCACAGATTCATAGTGAGTAATGACTTGGGCATCTCTAATGTACAATCTGTGTACAGTGTGTACAGAAAAAATGACATTGATAAACAAGGCGACACTTGAGTGCTCTTGAGTCTTTCATTTGAAGACGCAAAGGCAGATTCTGTGCAGCGAGACAGGTGGGTTTAATTGCGTGATGTCTAATTTGGGCCTGTTAGAGGAACGTGTGATGTGTCAGTGCGTGTGCATGTATGCGTGTGTGTGTGTGTGTGTGTGTGTGTAGTCCAGATTAACACGAGCGACGTTAACAGGTGTGCCAGTGATTTACGCTTAGCCTAATTAACCCGTTCCACCAAGGAGAGAGTCGGGAAAAATCTCATGATTACCATGCAATCAGAAATAGTCTATTTTTCCCCCTCTCACTCTTTTTGAGCAAATAAACAACCCGTCAGTTTAGCAGATGCAGGAGAATATCGGTGATTGCAACATTTTATGCCACGAACATTACTCTAGGAAAAGTGTGCAAACATATATGGGATGGTTTCTTTAAAAATATATCCAATTATAGAATACTAATTGCTAAAATTTAATATCTTTATCTTAATCTTAATCGTAATATCCCAGCATGAACGTAATGAAATGCAATTACTTTTAATTACATATCGAATATTGCAAAACATACGCATATGAAAATGCGCAGAATTCGCAGATTGCAATCGTAAGTGTTATATGAAGAAGCGTTTCCGATTTTTGTGATTGTCGTGAATGATGCAGCAGACTAAGGCTGCACAATAATGAAATAAAATCGATATGTGGTAGTCAAATAGCAAATGTGATTTAATGAAGTATATTTTATAGTATATATCACTTCAGCTATCATTGCGTGTATTTATTTCGTGATAAACGGAGAAAGTGAAAGCTCAAATGGTTTAACGTTGGGAAAAATAGTATTGTTGATATTACTGTCGTACTACTGTTGTACTAGATTTTAATAAATACTTATCTTTAAAGTATTATTGCAATTTTTATTAATTATTTATTATTTTATTAAATTTTTGATTTTATTATTTGAATTAAAATGCATTTAAATAAAAGATTGCAATTAGCTTTATTTGTTTATCTTTTTGCGCAACTCTTAATTGTTTGTCTTACAATTCCAGTTTGTATTTTTTAGTCTCCCTGTGGTCCTGTTTGGCGTCACAGCTTGGCTATTTAACTATTGACCGATTGATTGTGGTATATAAAACTGATATATAAAATGTTCAACCTTGCTGCACATTTAACCGCAATTTCAAAAAATGAAATGTGCTAAAACACGGGTTCAATACATGAACCCTGGCACGTGTTTGAAATGGGTACGTATCGTGGTGGTTCAGAATCGAAATGGGCTTTTGCCAAAAGCTGTTGAATCATAGCTAGATGAAATTGGAACCAGAGCTCCTCAAGAAGTAGATCTCTGTATTTCGTGAGCTACCGTATAACCTACCGTCTACGAAAACTCATAGATATGAAGCTGGATATGTGTGATGCTAACGTTCAAAATCGCCAGTTTTCAAATATCCCAGCATGAGTTTCACAGCCATTTCTTTTGGAAACTCCAGTGATATGTACTTGTTGGTACATATTTCGTGTCTCTATGCCATGAGGCGAGTAGAAAACGTTGCAACGTCAGACTACCGCTATCTGCAATAATGTACTGTGCAACGTCACATCATTTGATAAGTTACTGGTAGTATGAAAAATGTACAATGTTAAGTTGATTTGAATGTGCCTGACTCATTACAACATTACAAAGGTAATGGTAATCTGACTGTTTAAGGTAATCCCGACCAGGCTTTCGTATTATTCTGTTACTCAAATGTTACTCAGCAAGCCCGGATATCCTACACCATGTTGCACAGACGAGTGAAATAACGTGGCTAATGGCATCGGCACATGCTCTGATAGGAACTAACCCGAAATTACACTTCATAATCATAGCCATTGTCAGAGGTGTAGCAGCACAGGAAGTGTGAAGACGTCAAATTCCCCTGCCACTCAATTGTCAGACGGGGTGAATTGGGCTCGTGATGCGCGCTTAATGCGCCGAAAACTAATATAAAGGTGCTAAGAATACAACAAGCAAATATTTACATAAGCATAAAGACGGCGCAAGACATCCCTAATGGTGTTGATATTCTGTTTAAACCACCCCCCCCCCAGCCGCGCAGACTGACCGAGGTTGACCCGTAGAGGCCTAAGATGTTATTCACTATGCATATTTTGAGGCCAGATGATTTATTTTATTTATTTTCTCAAAGATTGCACCTCTCCTCCCTAGGCATCCATGAAATCACCTGACAGACAGGCGGAAGACGGAGGTCTCCATGGACACAGTGAACGCTGGTGTAATGGGATCCAGGTACGAGCATGTGGCATGCTGATTACGACTGAGGTTCTGGGGCCGGCGGGCCACCGTCCAAATTACACAGGATTTCATGCACTCGTTCAAACCTGTGCCTCAAGTGGAGCTGTGAAAAAAGTGCGCCGCTAGCCGGGCACATTTGAATAATTTGTCAAGGGATCGCTGAGATATGCTTTTGAAGACGAGGTGATGGGATAGTGTGCACTAGACAGGGGCCGAGGGGGGTCGGGACGAGGACACGGCATCACATGAGGGCCCGACAGCTTCAAAGTTCCTTTTGTGACATGAGAGGAAAAATCTGATAGGGTTCTTGGCAAACTCGCTTTTTGTATAGTTTCTGTGTTTTATGCTTTTACACAAGTGATTTATAAGCTTTTACGCATGTGGAAAATAAATAATGGATGTTCTAACTGGTAGGATCTAATGCATAAATAGTAACCGATGACAGGTTGAAACATTTGAAACAAAATGATCTGATTACTAAAAGCAGCAACATATTCTTAGCCTCATATGAGGACGTTATATTTTAGTGAATTTCTCTGGGACTATCCGTGCCACAGTTTTAAGTCCTGTACAGAACACATTCAGGACTTTTCAGAGATACCCAGTGATTGGATCTCTCTTTGGTCTTTTAATAATACGGGAATACAGTATTTTGTAATTATCAATTAAATGTACATTGTTTAATTGTGTGTAATAAATCAAAATCTTAGGAAAATGTTATGGGGTTTCAAAAAAATGTTTATTAGGCATTTTGGGAGTTGAATAGGGGAATAAATTATTTCAATATTCCATTAAATATTATATATTATTATGAAATTCAAAATGATTACCCCTATTATTACACATATTTTTTATCGTATGTTGCCCACATTGATATGAAAATTAGAAAAATCCTGTTTATGACCATTTTACACACATTCTGCAGGAATCAAAATTGTATATCAAAACATTCTAGATGAATCTCTATACAATGTTGGTTAAACAACTAAATAAATAAAACAATTAACATTTTAAAAAGTAATAAAAATGTACTGATGATGTAAAAAAACCAAAAAGTTTATGTCTTTTTATAGTTTAAGAAATCGAGTCATGATACCATAGCATAATTTATGAATCATTAAAAAAAGCACATTATTTTTAATGCTCTAAACAATGTAAAGATATGTTTACTTGACATGTCACGTCCCTGCCAGTGGATCCTCTGCAGTGAATGGGTGCCATCAGAATAAAAACTGAAGTAGAACGCAGAAGTAATTGGCCTTACTCCTGTCCATCAGTTAAGTGTATTGTAAAGCCAAATACTGCAAGCCAACATTAAGGCTGGTTTAATTACCTTAAAGCATCAGTTCTGATTATAATACATTCATATAGTTATTAATTCAGTAATTTACAAAAATAAATAAATAAAGGAATTTTATATATATAAGAACATCCTTGATAATGCTACAAAATCTGTGGGCAAATTATTTCATTGCCTAAGAAAAAATATATATATATATATATATATATATATATATATATATATATATATATATATATATATATATATATATATATATATATATATATATATATAAAATGTATATGTAGCAATTTACACTTTTAAACCCAGACTTTCATAACTCATTTAAAAAAAGTTTTTAAATAAATATACTAAATATATTAACTTTAAGCCTCCTTAAACATCCTTTTTAAGGCCTGCTCTCCACCAAGCAGACTCCAGACATACTGAACAGTTGTTTTTATTTCTCATGTAGTGTATTGCTCTATACTCTTCATGCTATCATTTACATTGCATGTAATGTTATATTTATAATGTTTTTTATATATATATATATATGTGTGTGTGTGTTATATAGCTCCATTATGTCTGCTGAGCTACGAAAGATCAACATTTGCGCAACAGGATTTTCTTTTTAATTATCTAAGGTTGGCTGAGAACTGTGCCATCATCTCCTTTCTCTTCCCTCAGTTCCCTTTCTTTTTCTCTGAATGGCATTCTAGAAACCTCTGTTTTCATTGGAGAGCTTTACGGGCGAAGACGAGCCGCCACGTGTGTGACAGTACAAGAGAGCTCCCATAATGCCCCCCTTCAGCTGAAGATCACTGAAAAAAGGATTAACTAATTCAATTAACAAACCAAAGTACTTTATAACTGTTAATTATGTGCCTCCCCTAACTGCTGTAAGGCCACCAGTTTCCTTTGTGTGGAGAAAAGCTCATCTGTCCTAATTGACCTCTGGGGAGCGTTCAGGGGGAGCAAACATCTTACGCAATCCCACCGCTTGTATAAACAAACTGACAATTCACTTTGGTGTGGAGTGACACCCTGTGTAACTGTGACACAAACTCAAATGACCCTGAATGTGCCCCCAGAGAATAGACCTCCCCGTCTCTCTCTCTCTCTCTCTCTCTCTCTCTCTCTCTCGCTCTTTTAAGATGAAGAGTAGAGTTAAGAGCACAACAGATGCTTTGGGTTTATTGCACTTTTCGTTAATTGGGAACAATGTTCGTTTCGGATACATGAAAGTTCCAAAAGCGTCCTGTTACAGAACAATGGAGAGAGGATTGTTACACTGTACACTGTTTTTCATTCATTCATACATTCTTGCATCAACTTGCACCGATTTTTACTTTTATATGTATTTATATTTATACCTAGTTTATACCTAACATGTGACACATGCAGGCCCATCAAACATTTGGTCAAGGAATATTCTGGGTTTAAAAATTAACTTAGACATCTGTATTGATGTTTTGTGGGTTTTTTTCAATCCAAAATAGTCAAAGAATGTAAATGGGCCTTTTTTATGATTTAAAAACAAAAATGAGAAGCTTCAAACTTACCTTATTATTATTATTATTATTATTATTATTATTATTATTATTATTATTATTATTATTTCTGTTATTATTAATTTATTCTTTATTATTAATATTATTTCTGTTTTTATTTATTTATGTATTTGATCACTTTGGGTTGAAGGGATTATTGTAATGACAAAAAAGTTACACAGAAGATATTTGATGTAGAAAAAAGCACTTAAAAATTGCTAGTAATATTAGCAAAAAGTAATATTTTTTTTGTAAAACTTCAATAATCCAATAATCATTTTATATAAAAGTAATTTTACATTGTAAGAATCTGGATATTACTTTACGCGGATGTTTGTAACATTTTGGGTTTTGTGTTTTTTTTTTGTTTTTTACATCTTGTAACTGTGCTATTAATATCCTAAATGTAACCTAGTTTTGTGCTTTGTTTAAAAAAAAAAAATCTAAATACATTTTTGTGGTAATAAAATCGCTAGTCACTAGAGCTGTCAAGTAAATAGTTTATTAGACCTTAAATGAGCAAAACTTGTTACAGTTTCGTGTTCTTAATTATGTACTGTATTAACACACGTAGTTCCACTGCTAGGATGCCTGCGTGAACCCGAGGAGAACTGACTTCATGAGTCCACTAAAAATCGCGGAACCAAGTCAACAAGTCAATGCAAAAATGGCTCTGAAAAGTAAAGTTCTCAAAGTAGATACCACTTGGTTCGGTATCTAATGAAATGACATTCAGACAGTTTTAAGTGTGACTTAAGTGTCTAAAACACCTCTTTAAGTTTCATGGGTAACTAACTGACTCTTTCAGTCACCGCAGTCTCGAGCGTGATAATTGTCGTCAACATAAAAGGCTGCATAAGTAGTGTGTTTTCTGCACACAATAGGGGGAGGGTGTGTCTAATTCGAGGGCTGACCATATCCCGCACCATTCTCCGTCCCGTGACCGGCATCCCGAACCCATTACGAATCGTTCATCTTCTACAGACGTCTGGGGTCTGGTTGTCCAGCCGTGTCGCAGGCCCTTCCCTCCTTTTTTCCGAGCGGTCGGTTCACCCGCTTCGTCCCGGATCTCCGACCGTAATGACCTCCTCCACGGCCCATCCATCAGCTGGCAATTACAACATCTGTCGCGGACGGCTCGGTCGAGGTTTCCTCCGCACAACGGCCCTGCCCGGATCCCCCTCGATTATGTCCGCGACTGAAAAGGGTGGACACACACACATTGGTTTTGTGAAGCCAAAAGCGGCAGCCCCACAAAACAGACAGGCATGTTGACAGCAAACACAAACATGACTAAACAAATGGTTCACGCCTACCTCTTTAGATTTCCATTCCAATGCACTTGGCCACTCTGAGAAAGTTCTCGATGTTCAATGAGCGGAGAGGACCCTACCAGCTGCCATCGGCCCTCTTTACTACAAAGAAGAGCTTTCAGCGAGGAACAATGAGAAGCTCACCCCTTTTATCCTCTTAAGTTCTGCTCCGCCGTATATTAACTCAAAAGGCAGATCAATCCCTGACAAACATCTTAAAAAGGCCATTGGCTTTATTTGATTAACGACTTGCGCCGAGGCGCTTTCAAACGCGCGCTTTGCATCTTAATATCTCGACGCTTGTCATAACGTTAAGGTGGAACGTTTCGACGAACGTGGCCAGGGCTCATCTTTCCGATAATCCGGCGCATTTAATCTGCGTTTCTGTGGTTTCAGGTGGTTATATTCGCAGATAATGACTCGCGGCCATCTTTTCAATCTCGTGGTGGGATGACAGTGTGGGACCGTGCCTCCTTTTCTCTCGGCCCTTTAAGAGAAGCGGCGGATAGATGGCATGACATCACGGGCAAAGCCGGGAACACAATGCAAAGGTCAGGCTGCCCATTGATCTGGGGGCCCCTGATAGAAAACCTGCACATTATGGGCTCTCTCCTCACACACTGCGCCATAGAAACGACCCACAAACCCGGCCTTGTTGTCTCCCTATTCAGCGGCGGCAATCAGCGGATTTACACTTTGATGTGTGGCAGAGAAATAAAACCCTTTGGAGTAGTGACCTTTATCGACGAATGGATTAAAATCCATAGCTGTCTTTCTCTCCTCTTACACTACTACATATCACGGGTACAGTCGGCCCGGCTTTTCCCTTAATACCGAATGTTTTCCTTTCAGAGCCTTTCTTTCATACTTTTTCCTTCTGGCTTTTGTGAGGCACAGCTAAAGTGAAGCATTTGGATCCCCCCCCCTCCCCAACATTTTCTTTAAGAAACTATGATAATGCACTCTACCCAGCAACAGAGTCAGTCATTCCCTGAAGTCTGAGAGATTAAACCAAGAACACAAAGTCACGATCCTCTGCGAAATATCAATGCGATCTCGACAGCGTTCGTATCGGTCGCTACGTTGAATATCTAAATAAGTACTGATAACATACTCGTGCACAACTTTATTATGGATCCTTTTAGGCTCAACGGTATTGAATTTAGAGGATTGTATTTCTAATAAATTAGACCAATTAAACAAGTGCTGGTTAGATTTCACACGTTTTTGTGAGTTCAGATTTCATAATCTGCAGAGAGGGATCTAGTTAATACATTGTTACCGTTTGAAATGTGTTCTTGGGACACACTTACTGTTAAATTCGAGAATTTATGTATCCGAATATTGAACCTGGTCACCTGTGGCGATGCCTTCAGAGAGATTCAGGTGATTTCAGATCCATTTAGTTGTCAGAGGATTGCTGTAAAAGGATATATGTTATTATTTTGACATTGTAATGATATGTTTTAGTATCTGTCATGCATGTACACTTTACATACGAATACCTGCGCACAGAAATAATAGCAGTCTGGAAATCAGCAGAAAAGAGAAATCGATGTAAAAAAGAACAATTCCCACCGTGCGTGCTCGAAGAGTCTTTAATGAAAAGACGTTTTGTCGTGGTTTTGCTGCGTTTATCTCTGTTGAAGAAAACATAAGTACCTAACTTTCCTTATTTTAGCTTTGAAGCCTCGTGGGAGTCTGAGGTTCAGAAAGAAAGGCTTGTGGAGAAAATAGCACAAATAAGTCAGTTATCTCTGTGGAGAACCGCCTGCGAACGGCGAGGCTTTCTTTATCTCTCTCTCTGCATAGCACTTTGGCTAGATGCCGCGGTTATTAGGACCCTCTCCGATGTCTCATAAGGTACTTCTTCCGCAGCCCGCATTGTTCTCGCGCGTCACTTTCCAATCCGGAACTCTTTGGACCACTATTTATGTCCTGTTCTTTCAGTTTATGCGTGCGTTTCCGTAATAAATAAATGCGTGAATGAACTGAATATTTGTGAAAGCACAAAAGCTCACCTCCTTTGAGGTAATGGCACAGTAAGTCAGACATCACTGATAGCTCGCCAGCACTTAATTCAACCAATACCAGGAAAGAGTCGACCTGAGAATACAAGGACTGCCCGCAGAGCTCAGGCCATCAGAATTAAAGAGCATTACTAGTGCAATTTAGCCATTTCCCCTCTGAACACAGAACGAGAGAGAACATTTCCTCAGCAGAAGCATTTGGAGCTAATGTCCATTAAAGCAAATGTTTCAGAGTCCTCGCTATTAAAGTTCTAGGTGTTGATTATATGGTTTTCCACCATTATCCAGCATTTCGAGTTGTTTTTTTTTTAGATCTTCGGTATATAAGATGTTGTGTAGAAGAAAACAGCGTCTACTGTTGTTAGTTGTGACACAAATTTAGCATTACATCACTTGCTCACCAATTCTCTGCAGTGAATGGGTGCCAGCAGAATTAGCGCCCAAACAGCTAATAAAAAAAAAAAAACAAGTAACCCACACCACTTAAAAGTAAAGGTTCTTCACATAGATGCCATAGGAGAATCATTTCTTTATTACCTTTTTATAATCTGAAGAACCTTTCGCCACATAGAACCTTTTGTGAAACAGAAAGGTGAACCATTTTTTATGGAAGCATTTAGACAAAAAACTAAATCTTTTAATTGGTTTAACTTTGACTTACTGTAATAGCATTGCTGTAAAATCCAGCAAAATATTTGTTTAGAAATGTTTTGGACCATTTTAATAAGCAAGCAGCGCTTGATCAGTGCATATTTCAAAATTTTTTTTAGCAAAAAGCAACAGTTCAAATTTAATAAAAACTGAAAACTGGAGGATAAAAAAAGCAGTTTGGACTCTCATTCTGACGGCACCCATTCACCCTAAAGGACTCATCGGTGAGCTAGTGGTGTAATGTGTAACTTCTCTGCTGTAGTTCTGGAAAGAAAAAAAAACCTCTACATTTTGGATTGCCTGGGGGAAAGTAAATGTTCAGCAAATTTTCATTTTTGGGTGAATCTTTTTATTTTTTTGGCTTATTTAATACTAATGAAAAAAGGCAACATTTTATTTTAAGGTGACTTTGTTACACATTACACGTATATACTATTATAAAAGCTCAAAATCATGTTTAATTAAATGCAAGTTAACCTAAAGCAAACACTATTCCTAACCATATAGTAAGCAACATGTATCAATGTTTAAATGTATAATTACACTGTAACAAAGACGAATCAAACTAATTTTAACCAAATATAACCGCCTATATGGGGGTTATTTTTGGTTACACTTTATTTTGATTTGCAACACATGGTAGGTACCAGAACATACATAATGTTATATATAGTAATATAAAATAGTATGTGCTCATAATATACTACATACTATTTCAGAAATAAGCTAGCATTCAATTTCCGTAGTTTCCTCTCTAACATTAGCTTTAAAACAATGTCAAAAACATTGTGTCCCCAAGCTTTCAGGAGTTTGCGACGTGAAGTAAGGAGACGTGTTTCCTCTGATGAACATAAGAGCTACACGCTCTATTCAGACAAATGGAAAGCCAAAAACATGATGTTCCGCTCGTGAAAAAGCCAGGGAAAAAAAACATCACCGCATGAAATATTAATCAGATATTTACTCACAGACATGTCATCTCAAAACAGTCTGAGGAGCACTGGGAGAACGCTTACATGTGATTGACGTATGCCTGGAAAAGTGCGTGCGTGCGTGCGCGCATGTGTGTGTGTGTGTGCACGTACAGTTTGTGATTGTACGTGACGAGAGGCTAGGGGGAGGGTTATGTTTGGAAGCACGGGGTAAAATTAGGACCAGGCCAAGACCTGCTTTCTGGCTAAATATTCCAGCTGGCAGAAAGGTGAGCATGTCTTCCCTGGAGAAACAGCTTTTCTCTGAGGGACACTACATGCCTCGGCCCTTTGTTTGGCATACGCTGACATGCTTTAGATTTCAGACTACGGGCAAGTGAGCATTTTTTCTTTCTTGTTATGTTTCTATCAATAGCTAAATAATTGATTCAATCCTTTAGTGCTTGTTATTTTGCCTTTGTTCACAATGCTCATAAACCCAGATATTTAGGACCGCAGGTTCTCACTGTTCATAATCGCATCCGTTTTTTCTTTTAATATTGGCTTTAACTAATTACTAAAGTGATGATCTAAACAGCAACACAGTGCCAACCCTTATGAAAAAGAAAATACATCAAGTCATTGCATTTTAATAATTTGTTTGTTTTATTAATGCTTGGAAGAAGTTCACTTATTTTGATGTTGACTTTCATGATTACCCTAGCTTGTCAGTATATTAAACCATATTTAAAACACAATATATGCATTTATTAAATTGCATAATGTTTTACTCAATGTAAAAAGAGCAATATAAAGTTCAGCTAATTCCATTTAATAAAAACACAATCTGACGTAATACTTTCTCATGCAATTAACATTGAACATAACAGTTCACATATTTTTTGAAAGCATATCATATTATTATTTATTCATCTTTTATGTATGCTTAGATGATGGCTTTTCCGTCTAACTAAGCGGTGAGTGTGGAAAGAGAGGATAAACATTTTGGAATTTCTTTCTTTTTTCTTGAAAGCACAAGAAAGAACGTTTTAGATATTCACACTAGGTCCAAAAATGCTGACTCGTTCGCACATTTGTTCACTGTTTGAGACTGTTTTACGGCCCATATTCCAAACGGGAAAAAGTAACAGAATTCCAATCGGACCAAACAATCAAATCCCGTTTCAACTGGGTTTCGTATATTTCTACGGCTTTTGCTCTTCAGACCAAAACAAATGAAATCGATCAGAGCTGTATATGCCAAAAAAAACGAATCCGAACCAAACCCCAGACACGGACAGAAGCGGAGCATCCGAATGAACGCACTGAGAATATATCTTTCTTCTGTCGTATTTATATTCCCTTTCCGTGCAACCACGCACTGTCTGTCAAACTTTCTTTCTTTCGCTGTACCCTGCTTTATGCTCTAAATTTCAGCCTCTCTTACCTAATTCTGCAGCATATTTCTTTGCCACAGGAGGTGGTTATGACAAATTAGAAGTCTACAAATGTTCTGATAGTGTAAAGACTCCAGCTGTCACCAGGGAGATGGTGATCAGGTTTCCAAGCCGCATGGTCTCCTGGCGCCACGAAGAGTTCCATATGGTCATCCAAATGCTGCGCCTAAATACACACGTACACAGACGTACACACACACACGCACACATGCACATTCACATAAACACACACAGACACATGCACTTCCCTCCTCGCTGCAGCAAATTTACTAAATCAAGTCATTTCGCTTCTCAGTGATACCTCTTTATGTAAACTCACAGTTTTATGAGTGAGGAAATTAGCTTTGGTCTTTCAGGATAGAATAAATCAAAAAGAGGTTAATGAGCTAATCGAGGTTGTTCGTTAATGCGATTTTATAACAGGTAAAGAATAATGTGGTCTTATTGCTTTAATAAAAGTATGGTAATATCATTTTTAAAAAAGCAATTTCTATAAATATTTTTTTTAAAAATTAATATCAGGATAAATGTTGAATGCTCAGCCAGTTAGAATCAGTATCGATGAAATTAATATTAAGTATGGTGTTTATTATATAATGTAATACACTTAATTAGGTTTTTATTCTTGTATTTTAAAGTTTTAATAATTTTGAACTTTTTTACAATTATTTTAGTTATATATATATATATATATATATATATATATATATATATATATATATATATATATATATATATATATATATATATATATATATATATATTAGAGATTCATATAAATTGTAAAATGTTATATAAATGTAAAAAAATTAATTAAATATGAAAAAAAAAATATATATATATATATGTATATGTATAATATAAATCATTTTGATGTTCAGTTCAATATGGTACTTGCTGCGTTTTTGTAATTGTAAAATTTACAGCAATTTCTGAGTGAAAGTTGCTTCTACTTCATTTTTCTTTTTCAACACGCTATGTATTCGCTGCACATCTTGAAGCTGTATATAGGCATGGCGGCGGTCCAGCCTTGCCGTTAGCCTGTCTCATCCGCTGTCATTGTGTCCCTCATTTGGGCTGTTTTGCATGTAAAAAGGCACAGCTACTGTAATTGCTTGCATCGCTGCAATAATGGAAGGTCGTGTGTAATTACGGCTCCGTTGTAGCCCTCAGCCATGTCTGGCCCATGCCGGCCTGTTTGAAGGGATTAGCAGCCATCAGCGTACAGACAGACACAGTCACACGACCCCCTGCGCATCCGGACAACAACCTCCTGCTTTTCCAGCTAATATCAGAGAGAAAACGCTGAAACAAAATGGAGATGGGGAGGAAAGAGGGTACAGACTGTAGATTTAATAGCCGACACTGAAGGTGGCCATATTTGGTCTGTCAAGGAAATTAAAATCACATTCGATTTATTTGAAGGTATTAACCATAGTTTTGGTATTTTTAGAGAACATTGGAAATCAGAACAACATGAAAAAGACGTCATCCTTTATTTGGTAACTATTTAGTATAAAGACCAATTCTCACTGTAAACTAGTTGCTTATTGGAATGCCTATGATTTACATAATGGCTGTTTATTTGTACTTATTAAGCGCATTTCTGCATGACCATATTCTGCAATCTAATCTTACTCGATACCTCAAATGAAAAACTACTTTACTAACTAGTAATAAGCAGCAAATTAGGAGTTTATCAAGGCAAAATTCATAGTTATTAGCTTATTAACAGCAAAAGTGTGAATTGCAACTTGCTATGCTGCACCATTTTCCTGGAAAAACTACACATTTTAAATGTTAGTAACTAAATGCTAATAAATGCTGTTATCACATGCTGTTAGAAATATTAATACAAATTCAGGAGGCATCAATGTGCAGCCTTTAAGTAGGAAACACAGCAGGAGCAATTTATTTCAGTTTCTATAAGAAATTGTATTGTTTGTACAATCGTACAATTCGTGTTCATTTTCTCGTTATCGTTTTTAATGCATTTTGCATTCACTTTGTCCCAAAGATGGACATAAATATGTTTTAGTCACACAAACGAACCAAACGAACAGCTATAGCAGTAACTGGTGTAGCTTAAAGGCTTTCGTTTTTGAGTGACGCACGTATTCGATTTAAAAGGAAATGCATGTTCTGGAAATAAACTTCCTGGAGGAAAGGCCGTGAACCTTGTATTCATTTAAATGGTTGCAAAATGTCATCTGTTAGTAACTTGAAGAGTAGCTGGATCTATTTGTTAATACCTTATTGTAATTACTCCTTCTTATAATGTATTTGCATTGGCTTCCACAGGAAAATGTAGTTAAGCAATACCTCAGCAGTATTTTGGAATATTTATGTTTATTAATTCCTATAACAGTTTGTCACTCTCCAAAATGGTGCTATGGTGCTGAATTATTAGTGATCATTTTTGCTTTTTTTCCGTATTCTCGTTGCTTCATAGCTTTACGGTTGAACCACTGATGATAGATGGAATATTCAGTCGATGTCTTTCATACTTTTCTGGACCTTGACAGTCAAAAGCCTCCTGGTTTTCATCCAAAATATCTAAAGGACTAAGCCTTTAATATAGCAATAGCACAGAGCTGAATAATTATGCAATGTCCTGCTATGTAAACTATAAATGCATTATTTATTTAGTAATATGCATTACTTGTTGTATTGTGGATTTGTCTACTGATTTCTTAAACTACATTGATTCATTTGGGTGCTACTGTAAAAAAAAAAAAAGTATAATAATAATGCAACTATAAAACTGACAATTTTCAATCAGAAATTGCTATTAAAAATAAATCCTATACAATTTCCCCCACTGTAGTGTTGCTATAGAAATACACTCTAGAATTAAATATATATTCTGTCTGGCTGTCATCAAGTAATTACGGTAATTATAACATCACGTTTACCTCAGCCGTAGTTTAAATATTCAAATTTAGTTACCTGTATTTAAATGTATAGCTAAAGAATGACTGATTTCGAGGTTAAATGCAGTAAGCATGCACTAAACGCGCGGGATCTGGACATGCTAACATTTTAGCATGCTAAAACCGTAGTTCAAATGGCCGCACTTGTCGGGTGTTGTAGGGTTGAGCTCTAGAGGACTATAATTAAACAGCGCTCGCTGCTGATGTCATTACCCCAGCGTGGAGGTGGAGAGTGGCCATGCCAAGGCACCTGTTGTTGTGAAGAGAGGCATCTGATATCATTACCCACCCAGCCGGATTGCCACAGTCTCCCGCTGCGGTGAGAACTGTACCAAACCCAAATCCCAAAGCATGAGCTCCAACACTTACCCTGCCAGGGGAACACATGGTAATACGGGTGGCTTTTATTTTGGAAAATGCCAGCATTAATATATTTATTTACATTGAGGAGAACATACTGCAGGATGAGCTCACTTTTGGCGCAGGAAGGAAGCTCGACTGGACCATAACGGTTCGTGGTAGGACGTAAAGTAGCCAAAGATTAGCCTATTTACAAGAACAGTCGTAGTGTTGCGCTAATCTGTCCTGCGGTGTTAAGAAGTAGTTAACTAAAGTAGCGCAGTTTTGAACATGACAGTAGCTCGGCTCGAACACTTTTTTAATTCATTGGTTAATTCGTTTTACTTTGACCTTGTAGTGTTTATCGCAAAGTTGAACCCTACGTGGAACTGCGCATAGTTTGATGTCCCATTGATATTTCATCACAGAATTTTTTTTTAAAACTGCACGTCTATAATAATACTAATAAAATAATGAAATAAAGCACATTTCAGTTTCTATATTCTCAGTACATTCAACAGTAAATGTATCCATATTTAAAATAATATAAAAGTAATTAGGAAATTACATATCGAAATATAATTAAGTTCTAAGCTGATCAAAAAAGCGGTATGAGGTTCAACTAATGTAATACAATAATATGCATCTAATTATTTAAAACTAGTACATTCAGTAGCACTATTTTCTTTTAAAGTACATTATTTGCATAATAAGTTCACTTTTTAAGCAAAAACGTAGTTGATTAATTTGGAATTATATTGCATTATATCACTATAGTTACTGGTTAATAAACATAAGTGATGACTGCTGATTTTTTTACCAAAATAAGGTATCTTGGAGGTAGCGCAAATCAAAAAGGTTTGCTACCTACGGCATGTTTTAACAGAGCAAATCATCTAAGAGTTCATCTAAATATTGATAGTTCAATAAGAGTAAAAGTGCTTCCCTCCTGTTTTATAACGTCCTCGTTCCAACTTTATCGTAGGCCATGTCAGCAATTACACGCAATGATTGCCGAGAATCGAGACGTAATTGTTTCAGATCTCGCTTCGGTCTCATGACCATGCATGATAAACTCACGTCTACCAAATCATAAAACAATCCGAAGATGACAGCTTGTCTATTTCCTCCTCATTTAATCAGCAATATGCAAATATGAGGCTAACAATGGGGCTAATATGATTTTTAAGATGCAATATTCTCCGAGGGTACACCCCTCTGATAAGACAATCTCTTTGATAGTATTAATTCTATAAAATTCATTTCCAAACATCTGCGAGGAAAAACATCTCACTGCGCCGTTCATTTGATACCTGTTTCTTTTTTTCACGACTGTCTGGAAAATCATTAAATAAGTGTCATAGCTGAAAGTTGGTATCAATTACCCAAGTTGCTATTGTGTCTCTCTTGCTCTAATCGGTCTCGAGGGATGGCTCTCTAATGAGTATGTTGTCTTCTTAGCGGCTAAATCACTTCGACTATTACATCTGTCAGAAAGCACAGCTCTATCTCTCATGGAGACCCCCCAACCCCACCCGAACACGACTCTTACTGGGTCAATCTGCCAACCCCATCCCACGCGAAGTATTAAAGATTAATATTTCTCCCTTAGCATAAACAAAACTGCTCCACCTCATTTAGTAGGGAAACGCTCGCACTAATATCACAATAATTGCACAAAATAAACTCGGGAGCTTTTAAACTCACAAAAGATAAATACACTTTGCATTTCAATAAAACGATTTGGAGTCGACGTTCAGCGCTGTAGCGATTTGCAAAAGCACGAAAGATAAAAACTTCCTACCTCTGGCAGAATTGGCAGCACTTTATTTCGATAGTCCATTTTAAACGTTCTGCCGACCGTAATTACATTGCAACACGCTATCTTGAAGGGTTACTCCACCCTAAAATGAACATTTTATCATTAATCACTTTCCCCCCCCATGTCGTTCCAAACCTGTAAAAGCCTTGTTCGTCTTCGGAACACAATTTCCATTGACTGCCACATAATGAACACTGTCAAGTATCAAAAATATCCCATCTGCCATTAGCGATTCAACATTACGAAGCTACGAGGATCCTTTTGTACACAAAGAAAATAACATTTTTCAACATTTTGTCATCACCGTGGCGCCATTGTGAAGTTCGCAAACCGCGTATTTCAGCCTCAACACAAGCGTGCTCTGATTTTGTTCCAATCAAATCATAAATAAATGTAGAAATACACATAGTAGGTTACATTTACATTACTTGGTAAACTGCTTTCCACTTCAACCTTTGGTGTAAGCTTTACGTGACAGGGTTGGCTTTGCTTTGTTGGCCATTGATGCAATATAAGCAGATCTTTTTTTTTAACGCATGTTTGTTTTGAAAGGGCTCCGAATAAGTCCAACTGCTTACGCATTCAAGCCGATACGGTAGCTACTACCGTTATGGGTGGAAGAAGTCCTGAACCCGTTGGTTTGGGGTGAAGAGCGAGTCAGAAACAACGCATTTATGAGGATGCTCTTCAAAATTAGCATTCTGACATAATTTTGTGCACGTCTGCTGATAGGGACACGAAAGAGAGTTGTGCGTGGTCTGAGCTTTCTTTTTTCGTGCGTGTTCACGGAAATGCTTTTACAGCAAGTGAGTCTCTTTCAAGCTGTCTTACGCTTCAGTGGTTTAAAACACTGTTTAAACTGACAAGACTGAAAACACAAGAGAATGATAAACTTTCGATCAGATACGTGATTAGACTTAGAATCCTGTTAACAGCGGGTAAGCTAGTTGCTTTCATAGGTGATCATAAAATGTTATGCACCGGTACTGGTGAACGAACCATTGTAATGCAAATATGTCTGAAAGATATAAGATGACATAACAATAAGATGCAACATGAACGATATTGTATGAAGCGTTGCTTGTTTACATCACATTGCCTTGCTTTATGAAAACAATGTTTCATTGTTTTACCAGGATCAAAACTTAGTGATTCAACAGTTCAATGTTGAATATTCATCCATATAATGGTGCAAACCAAAATGTATGTGTTAAAATAACATTTGTGCGTTCAAAAAGTAAAAAAAGCTTGGATTGTTTCCCTTGCTGATGGAGCAAACTAACCCTGTGACATCACATTCTGTGGTTTTGCAAGATCCAAAAAGCTTTTTAAAATTTTACTCCAAAAGCTGCATGACATTTTTTCCTTAAAATTGTTATATTAATTGTTATATATATTAAACCTAACTGATTGCTTTGCTTCCACTCTAACTCTAACCAGTCTGGTAATACTGTAAAAAGTTGACAGATTTGAGTTGACAGATTTAATGGAAAATTGCATAGGGAATGGTTACAGACATTTTTTTTTTTTTTACTTCAGACGCTGATTCCATACAGTTGGAGTATCTCAAAAATGTTTCATATTTTAAGCCATATTTGGAACGGTCTTCATTTGTCTCGCAGGTCCTGGTTTGTTGTGATTGGAATGACTTTAAAGTCTGGTAGTTAATGATCCTCAGTCCTTCGGTGTATTACGGCCAGTTTTTACTACAAAGACGTTGAGTGTGTGATGTTTTTCCATCCTTTTTAGATTTTAAAATTCGTGTAGTGTTTTCCAGCCTTTAGCTTTCTATCAGCATTGAACATTTAACACTAATGGAATCTCTCGATTCTAGCAAATGTTCTTTGTGGTGGGAAAAAAAACAGTTATTCAGCATATTAAAAGCTAATTAAAATGCTTCTTTCTTTTGAAAAGCTTTATTTTTAAGATGTGTGGCTAACGATAGTTTCCCTAACCCTAACTCTATTACTAATAAGCTAATGAGAGTTATAGAATTGTAGTTACGGAGACGTGTAGTTACAAAGCAAGTTATAGTTAGTAGAATGTCTAAAGCAGACTATGAGAATTAAGTAACCATTTGAAGTCTTGTTCTGTGATGTTTCTTTATGCTGAGTGGTCAGTCCAGGCCTCCGCTGGGGAAGTTTTGGCCACAACATGTTACTGCCTGACAGACTTGAAAAATTGGCGTAAGTGCTGTAGCTGTAATGGAAACAGCGCAATCTCCTGAGGCCGTCAGTCAAGGACAGAGGGGAAATAATATCATAATCTGCTTTCAACCACTCCCCTGACCCTGAGGTAGAAGCCGGCGTGCTCCCATGATCCTACTGTACACACTTCTACATCTGGACTACATTGTGAGGTCCGCTGGCCTCCAGTGGTGGTGCATCAGCGGTCGAGCACGGGTGAAAACCAGGGCGGCATGCACCATAGTGGGAGCGCTCCATCACGCCGGCCCCTGGCTTTGACAGGCCTGATCTTGGAACGCAGGCAGAGGCATGCTGGGAAGGTATTCTGTATCAGCTTAATGGAATACTCACCCACATCACCTGTCGGACTGCATTCTCCTGACAGACGAATACACTCTCGATCACACAAACACACATTTGCACGTTCGCTCAGAGCCAGGTCAAGGAGCCCGACGCGCAGTAGGTGTGACAAGCATCAACAGAAACCCTCTTCACACACTTCGCAAAAACGCGCTCGCTCAAAAAAAAGAGAAATATTATATTTTCAGATTAAAAGTGATGCGTGTCTCCGTTTCAAGTTCAACATAAGTTAAGCTCATTCGACGGCATTTGCAGCGTGATAAGTGTTTAAAAGGAACATGCGGTTTGTATTTGTTTAAAAGCGCTTGTATTATTTTGTCGCCGTTTAAACTTGTGTAATGACTGAGGTATTGTTATTAACAGTTTATGGTCATTTTGGCGTTTGGGCAGTACATTGTTGTGGCAAAAAAGTTACGACACTGATGTCATTTACAGAGAAAAAGTTATTTTTCACCACTAAAATCATGTTAATGTGCATATTGTTTGTGTTGTTGCCACACTGCTGAAACAGTGTAACGTTTACTCCATTCAGCTTCACTGCAAGTGCCTCACTTTAAACCAGAATATCCAAATTTATTTATTTATATATTTTTTTCATAATCCTGGAATATTTAAAATACATTGCTAGATTCCTGTTTGTTAGCATCCCAATCATTATCTCATCCTTACAATAAGTAAACCAATACATGGTTTATTAAATCAGCTATTTTACATTTTACTGAAATTTTTGTTTGTTTTAGCAGTTATGTTATGAGCATTTTTATGAGTATTTGGTATTAATATTAATATTTAGCTTTTTTAGGATTTAGTTTTAATAATTTGGTAACACTATAATTTAGGGTCTCAATTATTCACTTATTAACAGACCTATTACAGTAATTAAGAACATATAAATGCCTTATTCTACATGACCATATTCTACATCCCCAATCCTACCCAATACTTAACAACTACCTTACTAACTATTAATAAGCAGTAAATTAGGAGTTTATTTAGGGAAAAGTCATAGTTAATAGTGAATAAATGTTTCCTATTCTAAAGTGTTACCGTTAATTTTACATTCCTGGTAACACTTTATTTTGAAAATCAACTTTTAAAGCAGTCCAGATTAAGTTCTAAGCAATGCGTATTATAATCAGAAATTAGGTTTTAGTATATTCACGGTAGGAAATGGAACACGATCTTTACCTGATATGCTAATGATTTTTTGACAAATAAGAATAATCAATCATTTTGACCCCATACAATGTATTTTTACTCATGACTGATTTTTTGGTCCATGGTCACATATAGCACATACACAAAGATTTTTTTTTTACTTCAGACGCGCTTCCATACAGTTTGATTCAAAATTCTACTTTTTGATATTTTGAGCCATATTTGGAATGGTTTGTTGTGATTGGAATGACTTTAAAGTCTGGTAGTTAATGATCCTCAGTCCTTCAGTGTGTTACGGCCAGTTTTTTCCTACAAAAGATGTTGAGTGTGTGATGTTTTTCCATCCTTTTTAGATTTTAAAATTCATGTAGTGTTTTCGCTGTCTACCAGCATTGAACATTTAACACTCATGGAATCTCTCAATTCTAGGAAATGTTCTTTGTGGTGGAAAAAAAAACTGTTGTTCAACATATCAAATGCTAATTAAAATGCTTCTTTCTTTTGAAAACCCTTTAATGTTTTTTGCATCACAAAGAAGGAAAACTCATTTTGAAACCTTTATTTCTGGCTATCCTGTTGAAACAATAGTTCTACAACCCTAACCCTAATGCTTTAAAAAGTAGTTCTCGTTCAAAAGATGCAACTCTTCAGAAGGCAGTCATCGTTTGTGTCATTCTGCTCAATAATGCCAATAGCGCATTGCTAATTGGCCTTCTAATATAAGCCGATATCATTATTCCACTGCAAAAATATCCTCTAAAGTTGCAACTCAAGACAAACTCTCAGAACAAGTCATTCATCGTGCGGAAAGGCGAGCGCGCTCACGACGTCGTCAGTCTCTGCCGCGCACCGAAAGGTCACGTCTTTTTCCTCATCATTTACCCCTAATGCAGCCGGAGCGGCGGAGGGGTCAGGTGTCGTGTGGTCAGGATCGGTGGGCAGGGAAGCGTGTGGCCGGTAATCAGCATCATGCATTAGTGTCATCTCTAATGACCCATTTACTCGATGCGGCAGAAAGACCTGCCCGGGAGACTTTACTACGTCCCCAAAGGTCTCCGCTAATGGGCACCTGGGAGCCGGAGTCCGGGGAAAGGTATTGTTTTTGTTCGCTGGCAATTCAGCCTGTAAAAAAAAAAAAATGCGGTTCTCGGGACACGTACGCAGCAGTCGTCCGAATCGCGTGAGATCGGTCACGGTGAGTAATAGACACAGGGTCAAGTATTGATTTAATTTGGAGCGCTTCCCTGAGGGAACGGCTTGCTTTATTATTGCTATGTAATAAAGTCATTATGTACATGGGTTTGACAGGGGTACGGCAACGCTGATGGGTATCATGCTAAGTCGATGAAGGCTTAATAATGGATTATCAATGATTTCGATGACGCGTCATAGATCAGAAGCGGTGAAAGTGCATGAAAACAGTCGACCAGAAGTGAAAGTGTTCGCGTGAAATCCATGTGTAGTGTCTTCCTTCGCCGCTTGCTCACGTAGACAAAGCTGCATTAGTGCAAAGTTATATTGAAGTAACCTTTACATGAGCATTGATATTTCATGTGCGCTGCATTACCTCCGCATGTAACCTGCTTGTTAACGCAGTCGCACCAAAACCTCTTCCATCAGGCCACGTCTATTAGCCTGAGCGCAGTATCAGTCAAACACACTCTAAAAAGGACAAAAAGAAGTATCCATCTAAGCATAACCTTTCCAGCTTTGATATTTATGATAAAAGCCATTAGGCCTAGGCTGAGGATTTCTTGAGCAAGGGCTGAAAGTTCAATGCTGAAGATGAGGTGTTTCCCAGAGCTTTTGTCCTTCTGCTCCTACAGGAACATGAGCAGATCGCATAAGCAGCGTCTTCGCGAAGTTCTTTGAATTCTGGAGTATTCCTGAAGGGTTTTAAAAGTCAGAGACAATTAAAGCAACAGTTGCGTGCTTCGTACTTAGTCACTGGGTATTTTTCAAAAACATGTCAGTTAAGTTTTGTTTGTATCTTTTTATGGCAGTGGTCTTTACCGCGCAAATGTAATTTTTGTTTAGTTCAGTTTTTTTGTTTGCTTACTGATCTCGTTGTAAAAATTATATTCACAGCCATATGCACATCCACATCGATTCATCAGAAATGGTCAATCCCCACACTATTCTAAAATTATTTTATAAATTATACTTTTTATATATATATATATAATATAGTAAGTGCTGTCTAAAGCAGTGAAAAAGTAAAATAAATAATAAATGTGTGTGTACTGTGTAGATCTATAATGTATATTTTAATACAAACACGTGTGTGTATATATATATATATATATATATATATATATATATATATATATATATATATATATACATAAACACACACACACAGATTTATATATACAAATTATATATATATATATATTTGATAAAATATACTAATAATATTTATTCCCAAGATGGCAAAGCTGAATGTTCCACTTCAGAAATGATTCATACGTGCTGATTTTTCGGCAAGAAACAAATGTTGCCTTTTGAATAGAATAGCTTACCCCAAAATAACACAGAATATAATAAAACCATTTACTGGCCCTCATATAGCGCTTTTGCTTTCCTTTGTTCTTTAGAGCTTCATAGTCCTCGTTCATTTGTATGGCATGGGCATTTCAGATATTCTGCTAATTCATTTGTGTGTGTGTGTGTGTGTGTGTGTGTGTGTGTGTGTGTGTGTGTGCTCTGCAGCTTAAATGAACTTGCAGTTTCCGAACAGGTTAAATAGCGTTTAATAAAACCCCTTTAAATAAGCGCCTATGCACGTGCGCAGTGAAAAGCACCTTATCTTTCTCTCTGCTGTCTAAAGGTCCGGAGGTCTTCCTGAGGTCTCGCTCCTGTCAGTGGTAGGTGTGGAGTGCAGAGATTACTCCGGTACAGTCGACTGTGATGCTCGTCTTCACCGCTGTGCACTTACCTTCAGGACATTCTATAAGTAACTTCACATAAGCGGAGGTTAAGAGCGCTCTCGGAGCATGTGTCGTCCCCCATTCCCATTTACAACAAGCCATTCGAACAATGTTTATAGAGGACATCAAGCACTTTATGGTTCTGGGACCAGAGGAGGTTAATAAACAACATTTCGATAGTACTTTGCAAGCGCATGTCAACTTACTCTACCAACCCTAACCTAACAGTCTAGTAATACTCTAACGAGAGTTAGTCGACACGTAGTTGCAAAAACAATTGCGGAATGAGGTGTCCATAAAAAATAACGCGGGAATACATTTAGAGATATTTTAAACAGAATATTAAACGAAAGGTAATGATTTGCATTTGTTTACCCTATATAAAAGCCGGAGAAATGAGATGAGGTATATAAACATTAATAAACACAGAGGTGTGTTATGAATTTCATGAGCCATTTATATCGAGATGACAGCTTTCCAGAAATCCGGTAATTTAGATTTAAGTACATTAAAGTGGCATCATTTGAATAATGTCACATTTTCATTTACGTTTTCTCACTCAATATTCGCGATTTAGTTCCGACGTCTGACCGCAATGAATGCATATCGAGTATGATTGCGTTTTCGACAGCATAACACATTATAGCCGTTCGAATTGTTTACGACGAGAGAAAGTGTTTCTTTAAAACGTTATTTTCTCCGGAATTAGCTCACAGAGTGAAATAAAGCTATATATTACGCCGCCGACGCAGACATGATGAACCATATCAATAGCGTGCCGTTCTGCCTATGAATGTATGATTCCGGAGCGTGACACTTTCTTTGTCCCTTCATTTTTTGGGGAAATGAATCTGAGCCGTCCGTCTTTACGGCATCTCGGAGAATCTCGTCACGGAGAGCCGTGCGCCGACTGATTTTTTTTTTTTTGGGGTGGGGAAATGTATGTACCTCTAATTTATCATCCTCTGCCACAGGCGTTCCATTCCCAGACCGGGAGAATTTCAAAAGCCGTCGAACAAAAAGAGAACTACGAGAACTTTGTCCACTCAGTCAATCAGACGGAAGCCCCGCTGTGTCCAAATGCAGGGATGTTGTTTTCTCTGAAGCCTTCAAACAAGTGTCTTTCCCTTTACCCATGTAAATAAACTCTCTCGCTGTTTGCTTGTGTCATTACTGGAGTTGATATTTTGCCTGTGGCCCTGATCGGTGTGGGACACAAAGTGAACTTCAAAGCGAGGGGCAAAACTGAGATAGTGTGTGCAGCTGCTCAGGGTGTGTGTGTGTGTGTGTGTGTGAGGTGGGGGTGCGGAGGTCTGTTTGAGGAACAGACAGCGCTCAGCTGCCCAGCTTAATAAAGCTACAGGGGAACGGGGGTTTAAACCGAGAGACGACCGCAGACACACTATATCAAAGCCGTAGACACTCGCTAATAAAACGCAGTGTTGCCCATCCTGCTCGTATTTATCTCGTTCTCTGCAGTCTCCGTGTAATTCTAACACTCATCATGTATCACATCACTTTCACCTTACTTTAGCGCCCCGAGCGCACCGCAAACTCATAAACACAAGTATCTCTGGGGTATCGTTGTCCAACCCCTTTGTGGGGTTATGGGATAGCATTTCAAGGGAAAAAAAGACCTTCTGTAATACCACTGCTAACCTCTAGAGTGCGTTTGAGAGCAGTGTATTGATCAGAGTGTCTAAGGTCCTCCACACATATTCCCCTGTGGGAGGAAGAAAGGATTCTTGGTTTTGAAGTATTAATAATTTTGTTTTTGTATATACACACATATTTATTTTTAGATTTAATTTTAAAACGTATATTAAAATATGATTATATGATGTAATATTATATTATGGAATTGAATTAGTATAGAATTTTCATTTACTTTCATTCATTCAAATAATCTATTTAAATAAAATTGTAGTCTTGTTATTTGGATATATATATATATATATATATATATATATATATATATATATATATATATATATATATATATATATATTATCTGTGTGTGTGTAGATTTATTTCTTTTTATAAATCAATATATTAAAAAATATTAGATTATGTTATATGTTATGTTATATTAGAATATAATTCCTATAAATAGAATTGTCATTCATTTATTTTCATTCATTCGGCATTCAAATAATAATTATCTTAAAATAAAAGTCTCATTTAGTCTTTGGAGACTAAACACACACACACACACACACACACACCCAAAGACTATAAAAAATAGTTATTTCAGTGTATGTATTTATTTATTCATGAATAAATGAATGTCATATTTTCTTTCTTTTTCTTTTCTTTCTTTCTTTCTTTCTTTTATTTCAGTTTTACTTTTAAAGCAACCTCACAATTAAAACAGCGTGCATTGTGCCATAAAGAGAGAAAAAAAAGTCTAAAATGCATAACTCGTAACAGCTGTTCTACAAAGTTTACAAAATAAAGTAATAGTATGTTTTGTGGAATCATTTCTCAACGTGGCGTTCCAGCGCACAGAGCGCAGTTTAAATCACAGTGATGTGGGAGAAGAAGATATATTGCAGGTTAATGCTCAGAGTTAGATTGATCTGGCAAAGGGCATTACTTGTCTGTTCTAATCACATTAGCCGGCCATTACTCATGTGTCCATTAATTCATTACTTCATTTGTCTCCATGAATATTTAACAATGTCTTGACATCTTTATGGACTGCTTGTTCTGCAGGGCGATTAAAAAGAGCACTGTCCCTCAATAGCCACATGCTCGCTATCAAGCGATAATTCGCCTCTTGAATTTATGGATGGGTAAAGTAATGTGGGGCTGACAGCTGATTTTTTTTTTTTTTTTTTTTTTTTTTAATTCAGCTACTAAATTGAACGCAAAAATGTGCTTCAACAATTTTTTCCACTGGTTAAAACAGTACTGGTGACAGGATGGGAAGGTGAGGATGTAGCACTGTCTTTGTCTGACACATTTGATTGGTTTCAACACCATCTACTTTGCAAAAATAATCAGGCCGCTGCTTCAACCATCACCTGCTCTTGACTCGATATCGATGAAGCTTGGAAGCTAACTAGCGCCACAGAACCACAAAGCCATAAACACTCACCAGGGTGGCAGAACCTATAAGATCCAACGACGCTGAAGCCTTATTTGCATGATACCAGCAGCCGAACAAAAGTAGAGTTTGACCACCTGAGGTTATGTTCTTCCTTGATTGGTTTCATCTTCAGATACATTACGGGATAGTTGTTCTTGGTCATCTAAGTCAACCAGAAAGGCCTTTGACTATGGTGGTGGACCAGCACCAAACCAACATAAATTCATGTCAGTCTAAACTGGCCTTTTTTTTTTTTTTTCAAGCCAAGACTGCTTTACAACTTTCCTAAAAACGAGTCACCCGTCGCAGCTGAATGACCTTGGAACTCTAAAAGAAGTCAAAATCAGCTACGTTCAGAAGTCAGAAGTCTCCAGAGGAGCAATTTTGGCCAATTGAGCCCTCAGAGCTCCTCTGGTGTGCACAAACGGGACTTTAAATGACAACCTAGGCTTGGAGCTGGCCTGGTGAGTTTTCCAGGATTGGATTAGAAAGGCCGGCTCTAATGACCAGTGCTTTGCTCGCTAACCGGTGTCCTTCACAATGCCGAGGCCTTTCAGGACCGGAGATGGTAGTCAGGGTGACCTACGTACCTGCTGTGTTTTTTGAAACCCAGACATTTTTCATCCGGGACTACGCCCCCTCTCCCCTGTTTCAAATAGCCCCCCGAAGATTATCTTGAGTTCATATCACCAATTCAAATTGCTGGATAATCAGCATCAGATCAAATAGCATTCACTCCCTTTCCTCGTTTCCTCACTGCATCATCTCAAATGGGTTCCTTGTCGATCACAATAAAATGGCCTTTTATTGTGTCTTTATTCTTCACAGTCATTATCTCTCTTCATATTCCTTTTTCCAAGAAAATATGCAATTTGCTAACATAAAGAACATGCATGTATGAGCGTGTGCGTCCTCTTTTCCTCTTTTGCTGTATTGATGAAACGCACTATCACAGTCAGGACGCCAGAGTCTTTTTCTCTTTGTCTGACTGCTTTGATGAGAACATTTGTATAAGGCCTTTGATATCCGCGCACTTTTAAATGGATTTTGTGTTCCCTGGAAGACGCACTGGCTGATCTGGCTGAATTAGAAAGAAATTAGGCTATGTTGTGTTCGTTGGAATTTCCTTCATCATAGCAGCACACCGCACACTGTAATAGATTCTACATCTTATAAGTATGCCTTTTCATTTGCACATTTAAATCGAGTTAAGGGTGTTCGTTGTTTGTTTGTTTCTTTGTTTTTTTACTAAAACTGACAAAAACCTATGGACCTCACTCAGGGTACAATTCCACACAAATGAAAATGAAGCCAGAATGGCAGAGATTCACAGTCTTTGATAGGCTTGTAGTGTTAAGATTCATGTTTAAATAGATTTTCCAAAGCTTTACATACATTGAAAACTAATTAAAAACGCATTTTTAGCAAATATTTGTTTAATAGATACAGTCACGTTCAGAATAATATTTTTTTTAATAAATATATACTTTAAAATAAATAGCTTTATGTATAAAATAAATTTTCGGGTTGGAAAATCAGATAAACAGTTACTTTGGGACAGTCTACAATGGGGGTTTTAAAATAGTTGTTTGGGGAGATGTTCTATATATGTAATGCACTAATTTCTGAGTCATTTAGAAGACTGCTTATTACTGTTTAATTTTATTTCTAAACAGAGAAATCATGATTAATCATTAGTGTCAACTCTATTTTTTATACAACAGCTACTATTCATGTAATAGAGATCAACATATTAGTTTTGTTAACAGTTAAGATATGCAGTATTTTGATGATAGAAACACTATATTTTAAAGGTTTCTTATGAAAATTCTGTTGACAATAAGTAACTTTGCACCTACATGTCAACTAACTGTAATTAGAGTATAAGTAGACTATTAGCTGCTAACTCTTTATTGCGATGATCTCCCAAAGTACATTCTACTGACTATAGGTAACTTTTTTAAGGACATGTCAACTTATTCTAAACCTAACCCTACCAATCTACTAATACTCTACTAACACTCTGATGAAAGTTAGAAGATCCAGCAGATACAGTGATGAGTTACTGAGCTGTTCTGTCTACCCTGGTCTGCTCAGCACATTTAAGACATGTTTTGCATTCTGCTGGGCCTTTTGAAATCGAGCCAGTAAGATGGAAAGCCTTGTTCCTGAGCATGTTTCAGGCATTGAACAGCCATCCCCACTGCAGGATGTTTTCATTCTGATGACTCTGTCAGAGAAGAAGGGTCAAGTTTGGGTCATGAATCAGAATACCTAAAAAAGACAGATGGTCATCTCCTACATGGACATCTTTGCCTTCCTTAAAGTACGTTAACTTAGTGCATTTGATATTCCTCTTAGGATTTTTAAGCACAAACAATAAACCAAATTGAACAGTTTAAGATCAAAGACACTGGTGCATTCTCACTATCTCTCATTTCTGACGTCACGAACGTCACTTTCACACACTGTCCTGGTCTACATATGTTCCGACACATTCGGATTCATCTCAAGCATTTCTCTTTCAAAGGCAGGAACCAATGAAGCGGGGCGTTTGTGTCTAGGGGGCAACGATTCAGGGCGCACCCTCCCGGACGTTATGGTGTTATTTTAAAGTAGGGAGCTGCAATTGTGTGGAACAAGCCCGCATTTTTTTTCAGCGGGTCAAACCGAGGACAGCCCCCACAACAGCCATCCGATCCCTGGCCGGCCTCCAGAGGTGGCCCTGGTCTGAGACCTGTTTGAAGTTCCACCTGCTGAGAGAACTTCACTCAAGAAACATTGTTGGACTCCTCCCTCAAGGCCGGCGGGTTCAGGAGCCAGGGGCCACTGTGTGTTAAAGTCAACAACACAGAATCAGGGAAGTCTTTGTGCTTGGGAGCTTTTTTTTTAATGTGAGTTTTTGAAGCTGACCTTTGGTAGGTCAACACTACAGCCCCACATTCAGGACAGTGACCCTAGTGAGAGTGACTGAAAAACTAGTTTTCTACCCCTTTTTTGTTTTTCTTCACCGTTTGAGTGACCTGCTTTGGCTACCAGTGAACATTTATCAGTCTGTGACTTATTTCACAGCTTAAAATGTCAGCCCTGTTACATTAATAATTAGTATTTTCATGATCTTAAAGCAACACAATGTCAATTTTGGCTCTCTATTTTCATGCGGAAGAACATTGTGTTGGTTGTGCTTCGACTATGTATGCGGTTAGGAAATCTAAAAAAGATGTCATTGGGGCGGTTAAGTCTTACGCTGTTGTTTTGAGTAATTGGAAACATTGAGGCTTTTAAATGAATGACGTACAAAAGTTTACAAGTTGTCGGCTCTGAGCCTCAGACCCGAAAGGCAACCAAAACACAGGCTCAAGAGAGAATCAGTTTAAATGAAAAGGGTCGCAAGTTGACTAATTAGACAGCTGAGGATGTTGTTCATTTGGCAACCCATTAGATTTATAATTGATTCTAAATTGGTCCGTCCTTGAAATAAAATCCAGACCAATACTATAACGACCCAAAATGAAATGGCCCTTTACAATATCTAAAGTTCCTTTTAAGGAAAGTCTATTTACTTGGCGTCCATATTTGTAAATCCCCAGGCAGTTATTTTGGTTATGCAAGTCCTGTCTAATTGAATAGGGAGATCATGAAACCACAAAAACTGCTTGTTACGCTTTTTGGTAACACTTCAGTTTAGGGCCAGTTCTCACTATAATCTAAATCCTGATTAGCATGCATATTGGCTGTTTATTAATACTTTTAAATGACACAACAATGAATTATTCTGCTTATTACTATTAATAAGTCGCAAATTAAGAGTTTATTAATATTTACCTCTAGATGACGTGTATAGTAAACAAAGGTTGGACTGTATTTTAAGATGTTCTTGCTATAGAATAGTTACACAAATGAATGCTATTAATAAACGATACGTTGAACATAGGTTTAGGAGTAGTTGCTTGTATTTTACTGTTTGTTACTACTATAATAACGTAACGTGTAACAAGGACACTTCAAAACAAGAATTACCTAAATAAATAATAGCTATTGAAAATTTGGAATTTGTAGAAACATCACCATTAAAACCTCTAATAACCACCTTAGTCATGACACTGACAAAGCTAGTAATGTATAATCAACTGTCAAACTGTCAACCTTTGAATTCATATTTAATTGTGAATGTGTTTAAATTTGCTTTGAGATGGCACAATGTAATTTAGTAGCACTCAATTCGTCTAATGGAATATTTGAAGATTTAAAAAAATTCAAAAATACTGGAAAATAACCACTTTTAAAGAGTTGTGCTTGTTTTTCAGCTATAATACACATTCTTGAATACCGAAAGAAATGCATTAAATGTTTCTAATAAATATCTTTTAGAGTGATCACAAATGCAAAAATAGTTCTAACTATAAAGCAATCATTTGAAAAGTTAAAACGAATGTAATCGAAACAAAAGCAGAAATCCTAAACTTTTGGAAAACTCTTAAGACATTCTTCGTGAAAAGTTTTAACTTGCTCAACAGTCTAAAAAACATACCCTTCTGGAAATGGAAAAGGCATCCGCTTCACACAATGACCCCTGTATATTCTGAGTGTTTGGTATGATTGGTCTGACTGCACTATGCTTTATTTCCTGTTTCCTGTTTGCAAGGAGTCATCTATCAAATCCAAACAGACAACAGAATTTGGCCCCATGCTGAATCCCTGAGAAGAGGAAGCCATCGCTCATGACAAACACACAGTAACATTCATTCAACATGTGTGTTAAAACCTAACATGTCTGAGTGTGTGTGTGTGTGTGAGTGAGTGTGAATGTTCTTGGCTGAGGTATTCATTTTCTCTCATTCTCTTTGATGGCATGTACTGGACTTCCAGCCCCCCTGTTACGCGGCCTCCCGCGGTGGGGTCAACTCCAACAGGCCACGAAGAAGTCTCTTAGTCTCTACGTCGTTCTCTCTCGCGGCGCTCTGGGCGAGTTCGGGCTTGTACCGCCGCCAGCCCGAGGTCCCGTCTCTTTTCTCTTTAGCTCGCGCTCGTGTCTTGACTCTAATGGCTCTCTTAGCACGCTAGAAGCGCTGAGGTGGAACATGTTTAGCCCCTTGCTGTTCTCAGGTTGGACGAAGACAGGACACACTCTTTTAGGACCCCCCCTGAGTTTAGCAGGCCACTGCAGTGCCTGAGGTAAATCTATCTGCTCCCTGTTATCCATCTCTCTCATCTGGCCCTGTTTATCCACGTGACACAGGAACGGGGCCCGCCGGTGTATGTGTTTACGGCTTCGCCCGTGTTTCCTCTTGATACTGGGAGCCAAGCACATAAGGGCATTGCTTTAACACCTCAGTGCAGCACTACAGGCAAATTGAACCATCTGCTTTTGTTTTCTTTATTTTTATATTTTAGCATCCATTTCAGGCAGGCAAATGTTGATGTTATGGAAAAAGAATAGAGTGAAATGCTGAATGCTGTCCATTAAGTCTGAGATGAGATGTAGAAGTAATGGAGAGGTTTTTCCTCTCTCGGGGGCGACTGACGGGAGATGTGAGGTGAATACACGTGAAATGCAGTGACTGCGAGAGAAACGGGGGTAATGAACATTGCCATGGGCAGTTAGGTCAAGATGTGAGGGAAACGATGTCAATTAAGGTGGGCAGAATGACTTTTAAACAATCTAATTTACAGCCTGGACAAGCGGAGGGAAATGCAAAGCTCGTGAAGCATGGCAAAAGAAGAACGGTCATTTGGAGGTAAAAGTCAAACACCGACAGCTTGTTTATGGAAATGCAGAGTAGTGTGGAAATCAACTTACGGAGGATGTTAAAAAGTTGCTTTATATTGAATATAAAAGAATATTAAAGACCCCTTTAAAGTGCTTAGTTTTCATTCTTGTATTGACAAGCATCCTGTTGAAATTGTAGGTGCTATAAATGGGCATCTCCTATTTATTTATTTTTTTATATATAGAATTTAGTTTACGTCACAGCTGTAAGCCATGATTTTTTATTTGCTAGCAGTCAGTGACAGATATGGAAGTCTGCAGTATCTAAGATAGTTTTCCGTAATTTTTTTTGCGATTTTATTGGCATGGCCTAATTGATTAAATCCAGACTAGCGATGTGGCCCAATATGGATATCAGAATGAACGTTTAAAGGCCCATTCACGTCAAGCACGATAACTATAAAGATAAAGTTAATAGCCTACGCACCAGCAAATTATATTTTCTGTTTAATTAAGTGTATGTGTTTCTGCCGCTTTAAATTCTCAAGCTCATTATAGCAGGATGGATTCTGATTGGCTGCCGATGTTTGTTTGTATCAGATGGGTAAAAAAACTATATTGTTTCTCTGTTCCCTGCTATTCTTTAATTCTGAGAATGATTTTTTATTATTGTATTCTTTATAGTTATCGAAGAGGACTTAACGCTGTAAAAGAAAACTAAAGTGGTAACGTAATTGTAACAGTCAACAACGGCAATTTCTAACGAAAACCATTTCTCTCTTCAAAAATATTTGTATTACAGTAATATCACTATTACTGTATTGTATTATGTTCTGTCTTGTCTATTCTGCTATAATGTCTAAAGTTCTCTTTGGGGATAAAAAGAAAAGAAAAAAGTTTTGCCGGTAGATTTTTTTCACTTGAATAAAGCCAGTTCATTTAAATATGACCCTTTTTTGTTGTATTACCGAGAAGGATGCAAACCTCTTCAGTAAATATTTCTTAAAATAGTTTAACCAAAGAAAAGTATCTTATCCAAAGTGTTATGGTTTTGGAATGACATGAAGATGACTAAATTAAGACTTGATTGGCATATAAGTTAGTCTCAACCTCGTTTGTCATGCCCGCAAACCATTGGCTGAATGTCTGATGTGTAAGGCGCGCGAAACTGGAAACACTTCAGGAGTTTGCACCAATCTGATTGGTCGAATTCCACTAAATTTCCAGTAAACGCGTGTCACATGCTTTAATGCGATGCGGTGGCGCCAACGAAAGAAGAAAGCCGCCATGTTTACAGCTGTGACAATGAGCGCTTATCAGGATCAACTAAACGCTAGATTTTGAAAGTATATTAAATATTTAAAGTTCGCAGCATGAACTCTTTAAGATACACACTGGTCTGTTATCGTGGGGACGTTTCCACGTACCTAAACGTGACGCGGCACAAAACGATACGTGATCGGTCGCCTTAGTCTAATGGCTTCTTGGGTGGGCATTGACCATTCAAAGCGATCCTTTTGCCGTCAGTCTGAAAGTCTGGCTAAGCGAGAGACTGCATAAAAGCTAACACACTTGAGAATAAAAACCACAAAACCCCAGTGATTTTATTTTGAACTATTTTCATTTACCTGTTCAGACACAAATTGTACAGCTTTTTGTTTTATAACTGGAGCCTCTTTTGCCGTAATTAGTTTCCAGCATCTGTCGAACTTTTGAAGTGTATTTGCTATTCAGATTGAGCTCCTCAGTGCCAATGAGCAGTTTTTAAAAGGTCATGGTTATTTGTGGTCACGCTGCTTTTCACAAAACAGATGGAGACCATCTGAGTCGACATTTTTCAATTATAAAAGGAACACAAACAAACAACGGGGGTAGGACATATATACTCACATATTCATACAATATGCAAACGCTGAGTTTCGCACACGCAAGGCTGGAAAAGCATAAATAATAACTTGGTCTGTGAAAGCGCTTTTATTAGTTGAAGTTTTACTGTTGCTGTCTCCGAGAAAGAAAAGAGGATCGATAGAGATGAAAGATGGCCTATTGCAACACAAAAAGTTGTTTTTGACTTATAAACATGAAATTATTGCTGTAATCTGTAGAATGTGTGCTTAGCTCAAAATCTATAAAATGTGTTTGTATTTTAAATTCTAAACCGATGTCTGATCATATAACATGCGCTGGGATTCATGCAATGCGCTTTTATCCGCTGATGGTGAATTGAGAACCCATGTACAGTTTTATTGTTAAATATGACTAGGGCAATATGACTAAACAAGACACACCTGAAAGTAATGAAGACAATGAACCAGTTGCACCAAGACACATGAAGCACATGGCGATTTCATATAAGGGGGGACAAGGAATCACAGCAAAACGAGAAATATCGTAATTAATACAATTCCGGCAACTCTACTCAGAGCTGTTCCCAGTCCTGGGAGGTAGCTCTTAAGTATGTGACCCTGGACCACAAAACCAGCCGTAAGTAGAACGGGTATTTTTAAAGCACGCCAAAAAAACTGACATTAAGTTTCGTGGTCCAGGATCACATATGAATCTGAATCGGTCATTTGATAGTGTAAGATGCACAAGAAGTACGTCACATGTTGACATGCCGGAATTATGGTAATTACGACATATGGCATGCAGCTATGACTATGACAAACTTTAAAATAAAAGACATTTCTGCTAAACTTAAAACAGATGTGACAAAATGTTTTGTTTTTGTGTTAATTGAGAGCAGCGAATGTTTTACTCTTTCTTGTAATATACTTGTTTGGAATTAAACTGGCCCACGTTTTGTTTTAGAAAAAGTGTGCTTTGATTATGCTTCCAATCTATTTTTATTCATTTTTATTTTTTTTCTGTATCCCAACTACACTATACTGCAATATAACATATACTCTTAATTTACTAGATATATACTTTCATCCAACAGCTTATACTTTGACATACACTCTCATTAAACTACTAGATTAATGTTTTTTTTTATTATACAGTTATACCAGTAGGTGATCTCTACATCATAATAACGTTTACAGTTTATATATTATTTGAGCACTTCAATAATACCGTATTATACTTTTTATGCTTGAATTTTACTGTATGTTTAACTGCTTTAATAGGCTTACACACTAACAGCAGATTTATGCCAGTGGTTTGTTTATTACACAAAGAGACGTTATTGTTTCTTGATGAGATTTAAAATGATATATTCTTGTAAAGGCTTACAATAAAAGCCAGTAGCCTATGAAACACGTCTGTTGCAATACTGTTACACCTTGTAAAAATGTCAATAAAATCAGCCAAATTTGTTTTTGTCTAGTTTAACCGCACAACATACATAAACACATGCATGTGTCACGAGGCAGTTTTTAGAAAGCATCGCATGATACATAACCATTTATGTGAATATGTACAATTAAACACGCGAGATCCGCCTCATATTCCATCATGCAACACTAGCCCCCCCCCCGCACGCCATGTATGCTACGAACATATGGTAAAACGCTGCAGTCATCCTGCATATGGTCACCCATGAGATTCATGCGCTCTTTGCCTTTCTCTGCAAGACTGGTGCAAAGTAAAACCGGCAAAAAATAAACAGTCAAAAAAGAGAACCCCCCCAAAAAAAAACGACCTTTCATACAATAACAAGCCATGTCAGCCATTTTGAGTGACAAATCAGCATGGTGCATGGTGCAGGTTTCCCGAACGGCGGAGGAAGGATCTGACAGCCGTTTGAAAACGTCCTCGGAGAACGGCTTCCTCCCTCCGCTCCCCCACTCGTACGGGGTGCTGGGCCGCCGCGGCCCCTCACAAAGGGAGAAGACATTATGTTCTGTTCCAGTCCTCTGTCAGAGCGCAGAGTGCTGATTTAGACATAACGAACGGAGACACAGATGCTGGAGTCAAGCTCTTCCTGTGTATGACAGAAGGAGGAGCAGAACGCCAAGCAGCCAGGCCGGAGCTGACGCTGGGCGACTCTCGGATCTGCCCACGATCTGCGCGCACTGGCATGAGCGTGAACACACAACACGCGTCGTATGTTTTTCGAAAAATTCGAACATACCAAAAAATAAATAAATAAATAACCGTAGTAGGCCGCACGACACGTAAATCCACAAATGTCTCCATATTCAAACACCATTTAGAAAGACGTTTGGTAATATTGTGGTTATTAGTATTGTATTATTTATATTTTAAACAACAGTAAAGTCCTCAAAATGTGAAATATAGGTTAGGAAATAGTTTAATGTATAATTTTGTAATATAGAGTTATACATATACGCTACTAATAAAAGTAATTGTGGTTTGTAAGAATTTTCTATTAAAGAATTATTTTTATTCAGCAATTCAGTCGATCAAATGTGACAAAAATATCAACAATGTGTCTTGTATTTCAAATAAATGCAGTAAATAAATAAGCAGCAATAAATTACAATTTAAAATATATTAAAATACATTTTTCAATTGCTATAATATTTCACAGTTTTTACTGTATTTTTAATGAATCAAATGCAGCCTTGCTAAGCATAAAAGTTTTTTTTTTTTTAAAAGCAATACAAAGTCTTACTGATCTCAAAACTTCTGAACTGTTGTATTAGTGTTGTATGTTAAACTGCTATATTACCGTTTTTATTATAGATGACATTTTTTATATTCGCCCCACATTATATTTGTATACGGCATTAAATGCAAACACAGATGCGTTTTGTTCTATTAATTTACAGGAGATGTAATTTTACCTCATTAGAAAAAATGCAACGATGGATAAAAAGTCGCGAACGTACATGCGCAAATTGACCAATTGCATTTTACCGTTAAAAAAGTTGCGTAACGCAGCTACACACACACACCACAGACAGACATGCGTGAAAAGACATACACAGAAGCGCGTTCCGTCCCGTGTTAACTGATTCATGCAGCTCAGAAACATTGTTAAAACATTTACAAACCCATGACGACTCAATCTCGAGGCTGGTTACTCATTGCTGCTATAGCTGGCATTAAAGGAGAAACGCTGTGAATAGTACCTCGGAAATAACTGTAACAAGCATCCCCCAGAGGACTCACTCTTATTTAACTGCTAAATTGACCCGAATGTCATCTGGCGTCTCAGAGGGAATCGCTCTCCATTTCTGAACGCCGCGCACACGCTTGTAGCTGCTTTGCTCTTCACAACATCTGCGGCTGATGCAGCGGAGCAAGTTTAGCTCCACCACCCAGCGAGAGGCGCGCAGACCCCATCAGTAAATCTAACGGCTCACCGCCATCAGAAAGACAAGTTACTTACAGTCAGGCCAACTGTGCGCGCGTAGCGGATGTAGGACGTTACAGCCAAAGAATGTCCCGGTTCAAATCTCGGCACGATCCAAAAAGCAATTGAGATGTCACATCAACACACCAATTATGATATAAAACATCTGTGAGATGGAAATGTGTCATAAAAAAAAAGTTTGTTTTTCAGTTCGCTCTTCTGAAATATTTGGTGGTGAGGTCCAACGGTTTGTTTCCATCGTAACTGAAAAAGCGTACTGTACATAAATAAACGAATAAAGAAATGCTCTTAAATAAAAAAAAAGGGAATTTCTGGGAATCACACTGCTTTGCAAAGTTTAAATGAGCAAAAAGATAAATGCAAGACAACTTTGAATCTAGAAATGTGTAATCATTTGGTAAAGAAAGGCTTCGTAGCTAATATGTTACGTTAGCACTAACTCTTGTCTCTTTTGCTAAGACGTTTTTTTCCTATTATTTTTAAGTATGTCAGAAAGGCAAGCTTGTCAGTTACGCACTGAGATGTCTTGCTGTGATGTCTAACTTTCTTAGTCTGCTGACTCAGTCAATTTCTCTGAAAAGGCTTCAAGCTGCCCAGATAACGTTGACGCTAAAACGGCAGTTTTGACATGTGCGGAAATATTTTTACAAATTATCTAATGCACGAGTATATAGATATTCTCAGCGGAATGCAGCGTTTGAAGTTGATTGCATGTTAAGTGAAAAAAATAGAAATGCAACTCACCGTAATTCTCCTGCCTTCAAGTGCATCCAGAAGTTGAGCGGTGTGTCACGCATTCAGGCTGGAAACACGTCACTGAAGTATCCTGAACAAAACAACGGACGGGCATGTTGTGAGCAATAAAACCAAATAACTAAAAAATCTTTCAAAATTCGAATTCAAATGACAATTATTAATTGTGTCAATCGTGTACAGTATGTAGTGTATTATAGTAAAAAAAAAAGTTCACATTTATTCTTTTATATACACACCAGTGGTCAAATATTTAAAATAAAAGTGTCTTTTTGGTTATTTATATATATATATATTTTGTAAAAGAAGGCTGAACTGATAAAAAAACATTAGTTTGTGAAATAAATAATACACTTAAAATAGTGGATTTCTATGAAATATATTTTAAAAATGCTAATTATTTTTTGTGAATGATGCTAGATAGTCTTCAGTGTCACATGATCTTAATTATTGCTTAGTTATTATCAGTTGTTATTTGTGATCAATTATTACTTATGGTTCTTATTATTATCAACACTGAAAACCTTGTTTGCATGATATTTTTTGAGGAAACCGTGATACTTTAACTTATTTCATGATAAGTCCAAAGTTAAAGAATATAATTTTTTTTAAATATAAATAATCTGTGATACATACGCATATCTTCACTGCCACTTGAATCAATTTAATGGCACTTTTTTCAATAAAAGTATTGATATATTTAATCTTAAACTAGACCGAAATTATGAAGAGGCACAAATATGTTCAACATTGATAATAATCAGAAATGTTTCCTGAGCAGCAAATCAGTATGATTTCTGAAGGCCCAATTGAATGACAACATAAAAAAAAAGTCTTCTAGAGTCATATAACAAGATTTATTACGTTAATACATATTTGGCCACTCTCATAGTTACGATATTTCCATTTCAACTCGAAGGTGACAACTTTTTGAGAATATTTAAGAGAAAATGAATCTATCGCAACCACTGTAGATATAAACGGAACGTCCAGAGGTAAAAAAGAGGTGTTACAAGTACATAATACGTTAAGAATCTGCGCTCGGATTGAACTAAACTTGCATTGATGAAAATCTTTGAATGTAAACATTGTTAGCGAGAACGGGAAAGCGGGATAAAAGGGTTAGGGAGGGAAAAACAAGCTGTAGGAAATGAGCAAAAGAGAGAGAGAGAAATGAGAGAATGTAGGGGAAAGAGAGACATTAGTGGCTTCAACCAGCTGCCAAATGATGGTCGTGATTGCCGGAGTTGGAGTGTAGAAACAGAAGGTGTGAGGGGTGATTATCCAGCCTCCATCCCTGATGAACAGATGTTAATAACAAAGCAGCACATTCATTGTGTTTAATAGCCAAATGCAAGAGGCTAGGCTGGGCCTATCTCTCCTCCTCTCCCAGAGAGATGGGCTTGGTGCGCTCGCGTTGGCAGCTAGCTAGTCGTAATGAGCCAGATATTTGCAAGAAAAGGTAATGATAATCAGTCACAGAGCTGAACGCAAACGCAGATGATGGAACGGTGGAACGCGAAGACGACGGAGATGCAGACGTCGTGCCCTTTCGTGCTTTTTTTTATCGTCTTTAGCCACATCCTAAATGATAAGTTGCAAAAACGGTGGTTGCTAATTGTAGCATTCACATGGAGTTGCTCGCACCGTGGCCCCGTGTCGGGAATGACGTCAACGGCGAGTTATCTTCGGAGGCCGAGCAAGGACGTGAAAGCAAATGGGTTCGAAGAAAGAAAAAAAAAAACGACACGACTGATGCAGGCAGGCAGGCAGGCACAACGAAGGGTTAACAGGCTGTGCAGAAACGCATTACGGCAGCATCCGTGTTTAGCTTGTTTATGAAAGATAAAGTGAACACCCAACAGCTGCGAATGAAATGCCATTCCGTGTTCCATAAGAGTACACAATTTACTTATAAAACATTAAAATGCCACCAAACGCCATGAATTATTGAAACGGTGCAGATGCGGCAAATTGAAGAGCTTTGCTGTGTTTCTCTGAGCAGGAAGGCCCCATTCATCATGCAACTATTGTGTCTTTGTCTTGTAACTCAGCATTTTATTTGCTGTACTAGCGTAGAGGCGAGTTTCAATCGGTAGATTGGCTTCGGATGCCGCTGTAGCTTGAATGCCGTGCGAGTCGTTTTATAAATGCATCCACCAAACACGTCCAACGAAGCAAAAGGAGGTCTGTGGCGATGTCTCCTGACCCTCTGAGGTAAAGGACATTCGCAAGGTGGAAAGGCAGTATTTTATGCCTGACGATCCCACACTTATGCTCTTGAAATGATGCCTCGTATCCAATAAGAAGAGGCCGTGGTAATGGCTGCACTTGAGAGATAAGGAGGCAGGGCAGGCGTTCTGACTGGTAGGCCTTTGTAAGGGCTAAATGTCCTTTATTGTGTCAGTCAGATTACAGAGTGTGAGGACCACAGAGAGACGGATGATTAAATGAAGGACTCATGCCTGTCTAAGTGTTTCTTCCCCGTGACATACAAAGGGCGCTCTAGAAAATGCTAAATGTTTTACATAATGATTTTCAATTATGCATAAACATTCAGAATGTGAGAGGGGGTCAGACAGCAGATTTGTTCTGTTTGAAGGTGTTAAATGAACATGTGGCTTGTGTGTGTGTGTGTGTGTGTGTGTGTGTGTGTGTGTCAGAGCCAGTGAGAGATGCTTGAAACAATGTTTCTTTAATCTACACACATACATGTATGCCTGATTGCAGTTTGAAGATGAAGAAGCTGCACACTTTTAGAATCAGGCCATGCTCAGAGAAAATGATCAGATAAAAAAACTATAAATAATATAATAATAAATATATATATATATATATATATATATATATATATATATATATATATATATATATATATATACAGAGAGAGAGAGAGATAGATAGATAGATAGATAGATAGATAGATAGATAGATAATAAATCATATACAATAATTTAATACAATAATCCTATAATACAGTCCTATTTAAAACAATAAAATGTGTTGTGATGATTTGAATAAATCTTGTGCTCTAAAAGACTATCTCTCAGTTTCACAGACAAGGATTAAGCCAAGTCCATCACAAAAACGTAAATCTTGGGTTTCAACTGAAATAACTTGTACTAACTGATCTTAAAACATGTCAGTGTCTTTGTTTTGTCAGACCAAGTAAAAAAAAAATGAATGCTTAAATGCCTGAACTAACTGAACTATGGCCTAATCCTGGGTTAAGCTAAGCCCTGTCTATGAAACCGGGCGTATGACTAATTGATACTAGTGTCTTTTGTGAAATCTATTTAGAAGGCATCAATGGAAAAGTGAAAATCCCAAGAATCACAGATATTTTCTCTGCAAATTAAAATTGCTCCCCTAAACACATATGAACTTTAGTTCAAATTATTGCTACTTTTGCATATTGAACTTTGGATATTGAACATGGAAATGGAAATCTATTAAATGGAAAACTTTTTGCATAATTTTTTCTTTGATGAAAATAACTGAATTCAGCTCAGGACATTTTTACCTTGTTTTTATAGCTTTTTGAGGGTTAAATATTTTTATATATATATATATATATATATATATATATATATATATATATATATATATATGAGAGAGAGAGAGAGAGAGAAATTTCATAATGGGACAGTTTGTTTTTTTGTTTATTCAAGAATTATTATTATTTTGAAAAGTTAAGTTCAGTTAAGACCAACTTTTTGATAGTAGAGTTGTCACTCATAATATTAACTATTAACCCCAACTGTGGATAAGCAGAAAGGAGATTAGAAGCAAAGTATGCCACAATCATCCACATCCATTTCATTTCATCCATTTGTGGCGTCAAAAAATGGCAGCACAAACAAAAAAAGAGATAGAAAGAAAATGGCATCCTTCAACTGTAAGCTGCGTCACATCGCAAAGGGCGCTTGTAGCGTCGATAGCTTCGTTGATTTTAATGCGTGCGATCTCGTTTTGTTGCGTCGCGCTGCTCGCGTTCGCAGTCTTAACGACTTCACAACTGTGTTTTTTTTTCTTCCGCGGTGCCGAAGAACATTGAACGCACCGCAACACTGTAACAGGGGTCATGAAACATGAATAACCCAGAGCAGCACGGAGCCATTCCGATTTCATGATGACAACGAGGTTTCTCTCAATATTCACACCAATACAATTGAACAAAGTGAAAGAGATGAGGGCAAGGGGAGAAAAAAAGCACCCTGATGAAAGTGGAGGCCGTTATTCGAAATTGAAAGAATATGAGGATAGTTAGTGGCTGTATTCCCAGCGGATGCCTGGCTGTCACGGGTGTGGAGCTCCACTGTTTAATGTACACTCATGCTCCATCACCCTTCCCGTTCCATTATTCCAATCTCCAAACTGCCGTTTCATGCACACTTGGGCCGACCCCATGCTGCTCCCGCTATTTATTGAATACATTTTTTACTCCAAAAACATTTTTCCACCTGAGCTGCCACTTACAACTTCCGTGGCCACGAGAGCATGCAAGAGGGAGAGAAAGAGAGGAACAGATGAAGAGAGAGGCAGATAAAGAGAAAAAGAAGGAGAGATGAGGGAGCAAGACGGATCCCTCCGCTCAGTGACGGCGTCCATTTGTTTGACTCGCATCTCGAGTTGATGCGGGTGAGCTAACACGGAATAAACTAACAGAGAAAGTCGTTTATTTCCTTTTTTCTTTTTTTTATGTATTGTAAGAGGCCATCAACGCTCTCTCTCTCTCTTGTCCTCATGAAAAATAAAAGTGGGGAATAGGTTGTCCCCAGCTGTGAGGAGATGTTCAGAAATCATAGAGAGGGTAAGTACACACAGCCCGGTCCATTATTCAATACCAATGCACTAGATCAATTTTAAAGAGCGCTGATAATAAAATAAAAACAACAACAACAAAAAAAAACACTTATTGTGGATTAAGCCAGAAACGTATGTTTAGTGAGAACGCAAACTCGATGTACACGACGGTTGTTACGGGCCGTGACCGTGACAAACCCCAGGACTCAACGGGGGTGGCAGACTTTCCTTCAAAGGACAGCGACGTCAAACCACTTATCATGCAGGTAGCTGTACGCTCGTAGTTTTCGGTCACTTGACCGGTTCGAAGATCTGGAGGGAAAAACATCACTAGCCTGTCGGCCGCAAATATTTAGATAACAATCAAAGGTATGTGAACAAAATTGTAGTTTTGGCCATTTGCAGTCCATAGTAAGCCCCCGCGGAAATATTTCGATCACTAAACAGCACGACAAAACGTTGTAGGAACACTTAAAGTGCTGTAATATGTTTAAAACTGTAATAATAAAAAATCAAATTTGGTATCCACCATATTAATAATGCATAGTTCATATAGACAAGCAGATGAGGCCGGAATACGAAAGCAATCCACTTGAGGGTTAAGTGTTTTCCTTTTAATGGTTTTCTATGGGAAACCATTTAACGAGAAACTTTGCCTACTGCATTTATATCATGAGTTGATCTTCTTGCCTGTACGCAATATACATCGTCAATAAGGTGTTTACAAATTCCGGCTTTTAATATCTGCGTTTTACAACACGATTACTAATGCGATCTGCGTAAAAATAACCGGCGGTCAGTGGAGCAAAGCTTCGTTTAACCCGCCAGGTGGGCATTGCTATAAAGGTCTGATGCCATGTGAAAACTATCAATAGACCTTTCAATAGTTGCTCAGCAAAGCATTCTTCAAACTGTTCCTCAGAAAGTGAAAACAAACCAACTGGTGAGACAAGCTGCAATAAAGTGTTTAGCTATTAACTATTTTAAACAACTTAGCTTTAGGAAACTGTTACTTTGCCATGTCAGTAGACAAATCTGATTGTAGAAAACAACAATTTTCATTAAAATGTTAAGCTAGTTAGGCTATAGCACTTCACATGTCGGCAGATTGATTAAATTAGTTTAGCTTTATCCAATTGAACATTTTTTCAAACTGTTTCTCCACCTTGACAGTATCCGAGTAGCTAGCTGTAAACCTGTTGGAAGTTTAATTAACCTAGCTTAGCTCTAACTACTAAGTTAACCATGCTTGGTTAATTAAACTGTCAACCGGGTTATTAAACAAGCTAATTTTTGCTTCTCCACCAATTGTGCAAAAAGAGAAATCTGAATTAAATGAAGTAAACACGTCAACAGTTTGCATAATTTAGCTTAGATTTATCTACCTTTGTAAGATTATTTTTGTAAGAAGAGCATGAGTTTAGAATGCCAATTCAGTCATAAACATGTTGTTAGTCAATTAACCTAACAGTAATAATAATGCAATAATAGTATAATAACTAAATAATATACTTTCAAATTACATTTGCATAAGTGAAAACTTTTGTAATGATTTCGGATGCTTAATTTTATTAATTGCATTTAAATTACGATGTGTTATGGTTCAAATATGTATTAAAATACAGCGTAGGCTCAAATTTGATCTTAAAAGTGCATGTATGCTTAAATCCATGCCAACGCTCATATTCGTAAAAACTAGCTTCACGTCAAGGTCTCATCAGATGAACGCAGTTTTTCTTGTTTGAGTACTGCAGGTTTTGAACATATGAGCTCTTCTCGATTGTTCTCAATTAAAGAATTTGGATAACGACTGGTGATCGTTTGCATGTTAATGATATTAATTAGGATTCGTTTACAAGGCAGAGAGCTGAAACCATTCATTTGTGCGCAAGTTCAAGACCATTTGCGATTTATAGATTTCACATCTGAAAAAGACAAGTATGCGCTTTTTCTGTGCATTCATTTATTTTATGTCGCACATGTATGCATATTTGACAGACAATTGTAAAATTAATTTTGGTTTCTGTGCAACATATAAACCCCTGGTAACCAAACAGCTGACCACTGACCTTTTCACTCACATACTATGGAAATACCAACTAGCCTTTTGAGTGCAAAATTAAGTTTTTACGTAATTACTTCTATTGTTTTTGAAAAAAGTGTACTGCCCAATGTACTGACAAGCGTTTATGATAAACTAAAATACACATTAATATTATATTATAATCTGCTGAATGTCATGTATTTAAAGCTATTTGTAATTACACTTTTGTGAGGATGAATCTGCAATTTTGTACTTTTTAAATTATATTAACCTAAAATTTAATATCAAATAACACGATACACTTAAGATTATCTATCTAAGTTATCTATTGTGCCCCTTGAGGGCCGGGCAGAAAATGCATCTTGCATCGACTTACAAATTGGGTTTTGACACATTTCCAAATGCAGCGAAATCGAGCTCGCATAGCTTGTCGGTTTCATTCGGGTACTGTTGCGGGAGTACGTTTCAGGCCAGTCAACAACAATTTTGCGAGGTTTATTTTGTTAAAGTATAGATGTTATGGGTGTAATTGGTGTGTGTGCTTTGGCAGGTGGAGAGAACGCAGCCTTTCAGACGCAGTCTAACCCTATCACACACAGGTCAAAAGCAGAAGGGGAAAGATGTGACACATATTCCACCAGCGCTCGGCCCTGCTTTGTAATAGCTCTGAAAGCGACGCTTTCCAACAGAATTACACCGGCTTTGTGTAAATAATCAAGGGCTGACCTGCGGGGTTAAACCCCGTAATTGAAGTGATACTTCAAAGCGACGACCACCACCTTCACTAGATACTGTGTGTGTGTGTGTGTGTGGAAAAAGAGGGGACCGTTTGAGAGGGACAGCATCCAGTTTGTGTGTGCACGTGTGTATGTGTGTGTGTGTGTCCGTTTGATTGGACAGGGACGGCTCTGTGGGAAGGTCTCATCTCCCCTACAGCTGCTCTCTCCATATCCATCTCATCATTTTTCCCGCTCTGTCCCTCTTTCTCATCTCCTCTCACTCATTAAATGAGTGACACAAATGCAACATTAAGTTGCGTCGAGGCCACAAATGGATAAATAAAATCAAATGATCTGATGTAATGTATTCTTTTCCACCATTGCACAAATGTGTATTGAGAGTCATTTTCCTGGTTGTGGAACGACTGTCTTCAATGACATTTTCCACACGCATATAGATGACGACACTTTTCCCTGCACGTTAAAACAAAAGTTTTAACTTGTAAATAATGCAGGCTGTATTGAAATGGGGCCTGGGCGCACTTCGTGATCATCTCACGGAGAACACGATGTAACGCCGCACCACTATGTGTTGACAAAGAAACGTCTGGCGTTGAAACGAAGACCTAACACCTTTTCATTAATATTCATCGATGTCACTGAGGGGAATTTATCATCATTTATCAACATTTAAGGCTAATTATTATGACTGACGTGATGGGTAAATGAGGTCAATACAAAGTGTCAAAAACATTACAGACACTGATTTACAGAGGAGTTTAGCATATAGAGAGCTTTTTAACATGCCGTTTCACACAGAGGCCCGGTCAAACACAAAAGCTCAAATCAATAAATGACGTTGATCACCAGCAGCAATAAGCCACGAGAGGCCATGTGTTTCAGTGATTTTACTACAGTCAGTGGGTGTTGTTGGGCGCCAACGCTAAAGCTGTTCTAAAACACCTGCAACCGCAATATGACAAAAGATTCAATTAAAATTAATAATTATTATAAACAGTTCTTCCACCAAGACATTTAGTTTATCAGTTTTACATTTATATCTTATTGGTATGCAATACCTCAGACTTGTATAAATGATTTCTGGTCACAGGTGTGAATATATACAACTTTCGTCCAGTCACATTCCAGATTTTTCAGATTTATTACATAAAAGTCTATTTTATGCACTTAAAATCAGTGGGTCCAATAATGTGACGTACAGCAGGGAAACAGTGAAGGGCCCGGTTAAATCAATTCAACTGTTCAACAGTGTTTTGGCACAAAATCATCTGTTGGTTAAACCTAGCTGGATTAGGTAGATGCCAACAGTTTCAGACTTGTCCTTAAAAACCGCCAACAATGGTTGTCTTGACTACAGTGTATGAATTATTGACTACCAAGAGCAAGAAACCATTGGATATTTTTAGATAACAAACAAATTAGCATCTATGGTAAAACCTTTGATACTGTGTTGGGTCACCACGTGATTCCCAATTTAAAATCTGGGTCCCGAAGCTAAACCGGTTAAAAATTTCCATTTTATTTTGGAATCTTTTCTTTCTGCAACTGTCGGGAGTACAAAAAAAGAGAATGAAGTGGCCCTGAATGCTAACAGTGTTCAGACCTAAATACCTACCCTGTGAACTCCAGATGTTGGGTTATCTCCATTTTCTATTTCAACGATTGTGTCTGCGCGCAATCAAACGCAAGAAAGAAACAAGGTTCTTCAGAGTGAAAAAGTCCAAAACGCCAGTACACAGAGAACCGTTGTAGACAGACACACATCGAGAAGCACATGCACGGATAGATTGATCCCGGGTCCTGCTCTAGCTACGGGCCTCCTTCCCTCATTAATTTTACCGAGTCCTCCAGATGGGAAACAAAATATTAATTTTATTCAGCCTAAGGCGTGGAGCAGCGCGAAGGTGCTTCGTAAATCAGAGGGCTCCGGCGAAGCTGCAATATCACAGGACGACCGCGGAGGCCTACGGGTGGGCAGAGGCTTCAGTTTGTCATAAATGTAATTAATTGAATGGCGGGGAATGATGAATCGATCAGAACACGTGGAGCAGACGTGACTTCCTTAGAGTCATGGCAACCGCACACCAAATTATGCAAATTAATTGGCTCTACCAATGTGGCATAAAATGCTAGTGCTACTACACTGCATGGTACATTAGTCGGTTCATCCAATAAAAACCGCATTCTTTACAAGTGAATCCTTGAGTCACAGTGCTCAGGGAAACTATTCATTTGCAGCACAGATGTGAGAGTCTGGCAGCATTTTGCAGCCCGTTTCTGGCGGAAAGCGGCATGGGGCAAGTCGCATGTGTGAGCGGGGATGGGCAAAGGAAGAAAGAGACAAAAAGAGATAGAAATAGTGAGAAAAAGTGAGTGGGAAAAGGCTAGAACAGATGAGACACTCTCTTGACCGTGACCACAATGACATCTGGTATGGAAGCTGTACAAGTGTTGCTCATTGAAATTCTACTGTTGCCTCAAACTGATCATCTCAAAGCCCTGTGTCCAACTATAATGTCTCTTTTTTTGATCCGCTCAAGCGAGGACTTGTGGGAGTCTATTGGTCACATCTCCGAGACGGAGTATCACTGATTTTGTCCACAATGTTGCTTTACCACCTGCTGCGTTGCTGCCGAAATTGCTATTGTCAACACACGCACACAAACGCGCTCGCGCACACGCTACGTGGCTCTAATTAAAGAGACAGTCCAATGAATGTCAAGCGTGCTTTTCACATTACTGCGTCTGACTTCCCTCGATCGTGATAGACCTTGTCACATGAGTGGATTATGCTAATTGTCCATACATCTAGGGGCTTATATCAACTTAATTTACACAAATCCTTTGCTATGGACCTCTGAATTCATGTCTGTTATGATCAAAGGCAGGACAGATCATTCTCCGAAGAAAGATATTGCACATGAGTATCATGTTTAGGTTGTCTAGAGTTGTAAAGTTTAATATTAATGCATAGCCAAAATGGCTATGTTAAAACCTAAATAAGCCATAGTAATTTTCATGGGGCTAAGATAATGCGTTTTGTAAAAACTGATGTGACTCATTGTTTCGTTCTATTAATATATACGTTTTTTGTACGACCTTTGAGTGATGGGTTGGTTTAGGTGTGGGGTTATGTGTATGGCATCCATACAAATGAATATGAATTTACCAAAAACGATATACATTCTTTGAGTGAGGTTGTACGAATGTTTGAGCATGTTGATATTTCGAGGGTTAAAAGTTAAACATGTGAGTCTGGTACAGCTGTCCTGATGAAGAAAATGTGTGTTATTTAATAGTACGGCTATAGCTACCCTTATGGAAATTAATCTTGGTTGTACTAATAAGGCTGTAGCTACCCTCGCAGAAATTAATCTTCGTTTTACTCCAAAAAGCAAAAAAACACGGTTGTCGATAAAGTTAAACCACGGTGACTGCAATTAACCGTGATTTCTTGTAAAACTGCGGTTATACAAATAAGATTCAATGCATGGCTACTACACTTTTAAAACCATGGTTGATTTTCATAAGGGTACTTAAAAACAGTGTTCTAATTATATGATGATTTGACATTAGTGCAACCAAACACAGTAGAGAATCCACGCTTATCGGTTGGCTCCTTTCAGACACGCTAGCATAGTGCTGTTTGTTACTGTGCATAATTAAAATTAGATGACAAAACATATTTATGTATTGTGTTTTACCAGCAGGCACGAGTACCTGGATGAACAAAGAAGCAGAAAAAGGTCTGAAGCAAGAAGATTCACAAAGTGAAAGTTTGATGATGGAGAAAACCCTGGGTGGTGATGTGTTGGGGTTGGGCAGATAAGGGAATTGTTGTGTAAACCGTCTTTTAAGCACACTAGTATCAGCATAGTTAAACTTATGATTATACGCTGAACCATGTTGATATATGGCAGTGAAGCATCTTGCACTATTGTGGTATCCATAGTTAAAGGTGGGGTAACATGCATTTTTGCACATTTAGAGTTGCTTACATTGTTAAAAAGTTTCTTGTTCTCATGCTACACATGGACAAAGTTTTAAAAACAATGTTGGTCCCAACTATAAAAGATCACGTAATGACTCAGAACTGCAAATTGAAAGTCGGCATCGAATGTCTTTGTTTTGTTGGCAATTGGCGCCAGTGCTCGTCACTCTCTAGCTCCGCCCACACGGCACACCTCCAGGAGCTCTGCTTTTTTCAGAGAGAATCGTAAAGCTGCATCTTTCTTTTCTAAATATGATAAAACTAAAACTTTTTGGAGATGTGAAGGATGCAGTACTACTCTATAGGTACTCAAGATTAACGTGAGATTAGGTGAAACTTATATTTGGGGTGTTATGCCGGCTTTAAAATACATTGAGAACAGATGCTAATGCTAACTACTAAATGCATCTTCAGACAAAACTTCTTTTTTCCCAGTTAATAACTCTCTAAACGTTACAGTTTGACCTTTTTGCCGTGATTTCAAGTTTTTCATAACACGTCAAGTGGTGCAACTTCACAGAAACATTTGAAAATCTCCCTTATCTTGAAAAATGCAGAAAAAACATTTTTCAAATCGTGATTTTCTTGAAACTTAAATTTTTTTAAAATGAATACAAAGAGTAAATACATCTCTAGGAATTTTAAACTATTTCCCACTGACTCATTTAAATTACTAAATTATAATAAGAATGCCTTGAGTTCTTTACAAGTAGTATGACATCACCAATTATCCTTTAACTATTGTGAGCTAATAATTTTAGGGCCCAGAGAATTCTATTGTGAGCGCGACTCTGTACAGTATTGTACAGTTGAAACTATTCAGCAGAGGTTAAGTAGCATTTAACCAAGAATACTTCTTAATATTTTATTGTTATCAGCAGAATAAAAGCCTTAGCGTGAACTAAGATCAAATGTAACTGAATGGATAGCATTTTTTTTTAAACGTGTTTACAAACACTGTAGAACACACACACCAGACATAAGAAATGGCTGAAGACATCATGTGTCACACATCCGTGCCCACACGCTTGTCTTGTGGCATTCTCCCACAAAATGGCAGCCCAAGACAGAAGGAAAGACTGCGCAGATCACGAAGAAAGACAAGAGCGAGTGACATCTTTCTTCTAATAACAGAGAAGGTCCCTTCCAACAGCACTATCCTTCCACGGCTCTCTCTTTTTGAAATACACGTGTCACTGCAAAGTGACAAATAGCACATATTAATTAGGTACTAGACTGGGCGAGATTGCTGTTATTAACAGGGAAGGGGAAGGTCGGATTTAATTGCCTGTGACATCAAAGTCAAGTGACTGGTATTTCAAGCATCATTTAAAATGTTTGATATGGAAGCCATTGTTCTCACATAAAGGAGCGTCTAAAAATACAAAAGGAGAATGATGGGGAGCAGAGTCAGGCGGTTATCTGCAGCCTGACTGCTAATATCACTAGGGCTGCTTGCGAAATGACTGGCTTCTAATGGAAGAATCTGTTTCTTTTCGTTCAAAGCTGCTTTCCTTTGCTCCTTGTAGGGTTTATGCACGATCTTAAAAACATATTTTCACATTAAAGCGCTAATTTACTTCGCATTGTTAAATTAAATGACGAATTTTCGACCACGACTCAACTTGGCGTCCAACAGCGGTAAATCTGGATTTTCCTCCGTCCAAAAAAGAAAAAAAAACATTTCTCCCAAGGGGAAGGTGCGCTGATGAGCTGAAATTATGCGGCTGGAAAGGATATTAATAGTATTGTACATTTACCTTGAACTTTTATTTATTACGAAAGCGTGGCGAGCTCGGCAATTAGACATAAATAAGTGCATCACTTTTAGTGTACAATTAGGTTGATGGCACTCATGATGGGGATTACAGAGATACGGTATGAACCGGCGGCGGTCTGGCTAATGATCGGGAGGGGCCAACAGTGCAGAGAGCACCGCGCGGTTAGTCGTCCGTTGCCATGGCAACAGCACGCTCGCACTCTGTGGTCCCCAACCCTAAAATTAGTGCTGAGGTGCGTAGCTCCGAAACGCATTCCAGGCTTGCCTTGACAGACATCCATTTGGCAAGCCGTATCAAAACCACCCCCCCAAAAAAGAGATCACCTCCGCCATGACTGTATACCAACACGAGACAGACGTGTGGAAAAAAAAAAAGCGTCGACAATAAACAGAAGGAAAGCTCTGACTCGTAAGCACCCAGTTTGCAGTCGCGTTTATGTGCTTTGGGGGCCCTTCGCTCTCGTCTCTGTTTCGAACCCATCCACCATCTGCTAGCCACAACCATTCGGCTTTTATCATCAGTCCCAGGCTGAGGGTTACAGGCCCCTCGAGGAGGAACTACAGTAGTCCATTCAGAAGCATCACATCGTGAGTGTATCCATTTTAAAGCACGGTCTGCCCACGGCTGACGGTACAGTGAAGCCATCTTGGTCCTGTACCATCCTCGATCCATTTCCACGCTGATTTTATTCCGCTCTAAATGGAATGTTAATGCAAACACTGTCAGCGGCAGGTCTTTAGATGTTCCGTCTCATGCATATAACATAGCTTAGCGCTGCCTCCAGAGTCTGCCGTTCTATAAGACTCACCAGGTGCACAGCTCGGCAAATTATCAGATCAACAGGGAGGCGACTACAACATCCTGATGATCGCAGGACTGCGCACCACATCATTTAGAAAATAGCCTATTCGTTTTTCTTGCTTTTTTGCCAGCATTAAAGATAATTTACTGACTTTCAACTCCTGATTTGTACCCAGAAACACTTAAGGAGTAAACCGCCAGCTGAGGTGCACGTTAGCGACTTCGAGTACGGCTGTAACGCTCAAGATGAAATAAGAAACTTCTTCACCTGACTGCAAAGTGTCTCCGAGCCTGTAATCTTACTTTGAAAGGCGCATCTAGCTGTTTTCTTGATCCTAAAACGAGCGATCAATCATTGAGGCTGACTTAAAATTCGTAGCGATTGCAAATGCGAGGGAATTATCAGGGTTTATAAACTTCTGAAATAGATCAATCAAGAGCGTGTTGTCATGGCTAATGTCTCTTATTTGATCGCAATGACTGACAGGATAAATTATGTTGTTTTAGAGTTAGCTGAAAACTCTTGCTTCATCAAAACCTGTTTGACTTGTTCAGAAGTAATAATTCATAACTGACTGTCTTTGGCTCAGCATGAGAAGTTATCAATCAGTATTAGCAAAAATGATACAAGTGTCAGTACTTTTATATGAGTGGCATGATAAATATGGCAATAAGTGATGGCGCTTGTCTCATTTTAAAGCAAAATGAAAGTGTCTTTGTGTAGGCTTTCAATCAAATAATGGAATAAAATGCATTTACGCAATGGGTTAAATGATACTAAATTTGGTTTGTTGTTGTAGTTTAAGATGTTTTGACATTTCTAATCAATGTGCCTCATTGGCTGAATAACCTTGTCAATGGACAACATAGTTTTTGTATTACTATTGTTATATGTATATGTATATATATACATACAGTTAACCCAAAATGTCAGTACCAAACTGTAAAGACCAAAACAGCAGAATGTAAATTTAAATGAAACGACAGACATGGCTCACACCAACTACCAAGACACTGACCCTAAATTTACACTCTTCATCTTGTGTCATCCTTCTGATGGCCATGGGTTGGAGCTGTAATTGCACAAACAGCAAAACACACATCATTCGCATCGTGGCCTTGCAAGGAGGGGTACGGAGAGAAAATACATATTGATAAGTTGCTGTGGTGGTCCCCAACAGAAGCGGTCCCTCGACGAGTCACAGATTGGAATTCTAATGAGTGGGATTACCAGAGCACCCCCCTATCCCCAACACACACATACACATCACCCCTGTGCGAGTGCGCCGCGACACCGGGCTCGGCCCCGCGCGGACGACAGGAAGCCGAGCGCCGGTGAGGAACATACTGACGTTAATTAACAACATCTGACACAGATGCTACGCTTGTACTCGCGCAAGAGGTGGTCCGGCACATTATTAAATTTTGGGTTATTTCCTTTCATTTGGCACCCCCATTTCCACTCTTTCCTTCACTCTCCATTTTTAATCTTCTTGACACACTGTCCTCTCGGTCCATCAGGGATGCGGGAAGCGAACAGGCTTTCGACGCAATTAGGCTTTTGCTTAATTTTCAATAAACTGCTCTTTTGTACCGTCCTCGCCGCAATATTTGCACTCTCACCTTCGTTCGCTCCGATCTGTTTAAATCTGCGATCTTGAAAATATTGTGACATAAAACCTAACTGTCAGGCCACATATGGTGAGCTTTCAACCTCGGGGCTCCGTACGAGATGTACAGCTAGTCTACAGATAATTGATCTCTGGAGATGGAACGGATATTGTACAGTAATACTAAAAAAGGAGCCGGAATGAGGACAACCTTTCCTGTCAATCCATCAGAAGGCGCTGAAACAAAAGGACCACGAACTCGTTATTACACCATACCTCCATAATTAACCCCAACCTTCTACTGTTGTTACACCATGTCAGGGTGAGGAGAGCGATAACATATGTTTAATATCTCCTGCAACTAATCAAGGGACCAAAAACTGAAATAGACGTGTGATTCGACGCGTTGTCTGTAAACGTGTTGATAAGCAGCACATATGTCAAATAAAGATTTGCAGGAATCTTGAGTGTGTGGGAGAGAGACGTGTAGTACTACCAACACTCAAACCAGCGCAGTCTGGGAAACAAAAACGTGCCCACGTGCCTGATCGGAGAAAGTGAAAGAACCCAATGTCACAGATTCTCCACGCTTTTCTCTAAAATGCGCAGTGACCTGAGTTCCCTCTTGCCCTGTCTTGTTAATTACCCTCATACATCACGTCTTAAATGCCACACCGTTTACCTGCTGTGGGTTGGCCATCCCGTGCACGCCGGACCTGCAGAGAGCTGGCCCGGCTGATGGAGATGAGACGCATCCTGAGCGCAGCATCAGGACCGCCGTAACTACGGGAAAGTCGCAGCAGAGGTCAGAAGACAATGACTGCTGAATTGCTCCTCTGTGCATTTAAACCTACTAAATGTCTGGGGGTACATAACCCGGCATATAGTGACATGTTGTCTATATATATATATAGTGTCTGATTTGGCCCGACCGGTGAAATGATGTTTCGATAGCTTACACCATCGGTTTCTGATGGCGTAAGAGCACAAATTAGCCATGGCTGCTTTTGATTTTGCTACGGAGATGTTAAACAATGAAATGTGAATAATTTGGATAGGTAAATATGATAAATCATTGGAAAATGCCATGAGCTTTCAGCGGTCTGGAAGGCAGAAGGGGTGGGGCAGCTGGAACGTTATGCTGCCGCCACCTGCTGGTAATCTCTTTTGATTTCTCCCCCTGTGTGGCCACTTAAAAAACACCCCCAGCCGCCTCTCTCTCTCTCTCTCTCTCTCTCTCTCTCTCTCTCTCTCTCTCTCTCTCTCTGAATTTACCATCAACAGCCTCAGTACAGAAACCGTTGTGAAAGGAAATGCATCCGTTTTATTTCTTGTGCACACTGCAAATCAACTAATGCAATGCAAATAAGAGGTTTTACTGTAAATAGCGAATTTAAATATCAGTGGCTCATCGCACACGCGCTATTAAGATATTTACAGTGTTTGCAAAACAATTAGTACAGACCTAAGCGCTAAGCGTACAGACATAAAAGCAAAATAAAAAAAAAAAAAAAAAAAAAAAAAAAAAGTGTTATGTGCTTTCTGTTTTGCATGTTAGACGATTATACTATTAATCGAAATGTGGAAATGTAACGTAACTTACGTTGGCAAACGTTCACCTTTCCGACCGTCGCAGTGACCTCTCGCGACATTTGCACAGTGAATTAATTTCGATTGGTCCTCTTTCTTGATTTATTTGCATCCTGACACCTGATTGGACTTCCTCGCCGCTGTAAAGAATTAGCAAAGAAACAAACGCGGTTCACTTTAGCTTAGCCTGCATTTCGAGGTAAAATTTAATTCATCAAAATGACCGTATTTCATTTTTCTTCGTTCGAATTAATGCAGTTCCTAGCTGAATAAAATGACTTGTTATTATTTTTATTTTTTTTTAAATAAAACCCCTGACGAAATAAAAAATAGTAGAAATTATTGTGAAAAAGTTAACTGGAATGGTTGTTTTTATTATGTGTATATAAATGATCTCATTTTACTGATAATGTGAATTCTTTTGTTCTTTTGGTTTTCTGCAGGGAATACAAGTACATGAAATGATTAATTTATATCACTGCAATATATATATATATATATATATATATATATATATATATATATATATATATATATATATATATATATATATATATAATTCGTTAAAAATGTCATTTTAAAAACATATTTTGGTTAGCGGCTTGTCATAACACCATAACTTGCATTCATTTTGCGGGCTTCTGCTTTTTTAGAAAATAATTTTTGCGAGCCGTCGCTCTCCAAATTTCCCACCATAATAATAAGATTTTTAAAAGCGAGATTAGGCTTGATCTTTTTAAAGGGCTACAGCTGCCTGGACTCCATGCTGGTGAGCGGTGGTCCCAGACTGGTGGAGGTGGCATTAGTGCCCTCAGCGGTGCAAAAGGGGGGCTCAAACCAGACAATGGTCCGCCAAAAAAAAAAAAAATATGTGTCTGTGTACCTCTTGTTCAAATTGAATGTGGGGTCTGCATATTTCTCGCGAGCCGGATCAGCCATACGGTCGCCATATAAAAATGTACATCGAAACGAATTACGCACCGCGGACCGACTGCGGCCCTAATTGATAAAAGAACGTGTTTATTTAAACTGACGACTTTTCACGGGTAAGACGGCTCGTCCATTGTTCTCCGGAGGGCCCGTCAAGGTGAGACGAGACAGGGGCCGCTCGTTCTTCACGAACAAAAGGAACAAATGAATGCGCACGCACTCCCTAATGGTTTCCCCGTATACTCGGGTCCACGGGAGATAAGTCTAACAAAATTAGTATGCAAAAGAGCCGCTCTCTTGAGGCCTGTAATTTTCTTTGCAAATGATTTCCGTTTTGAGGATGAAACAAACACGACGACGACGCCGTCGCCGGGCTCCGGTTCGGGATGCGCGCGCGCGCTCCTGAGAGCTCCTGAGAGAAGAGGGATCGGGAGAAGTTAACCCTCGTCAGCAGGTGGTTGCTGGAAAGGAGAGTGGGAGAAACGGAGGAAAAAAAACGAAATAAAAGCGGAAAAGATTCATATTTGGCTGATCGCGTTTGGCGTAACGCCCCGGCGAAAAGGGCCCGCGGAATCCAGAAGAGCCATCGCTTTAAGAGAGGCTTGCGCGAGTTCTCCAGCACCATGCTGTGCCATCTTTTTCATCAGTTAACTTAATTAAACATATATCCACCCGAGACCGTTCTCATATTCTTTACCAGTTTAGCTTTTGTTAACCGTCTCCAAACAGTCCCTCAAGCGTAAAACGCTGTTATTTACATCAACTTGCTAGAAAAAAAAAAAAAAAACCCTGGGCAGTCTTGTACTGTACTGCTAACACATCCCCACAAGCTCTTATTATTTTACTAATAATATAACTGCTATTTTAATAGCAATACAAATTTATATTTATCGCATTGCGTTACGCATTCGTTATGCAATCTTAATAATAAAATATTTAATGGCTAAATGGGACACAATTGATATTTTTATTGAGGTTAATATTAATGTTTATTTTTATACGTTTATTATTTTTTGATTTAGTTAATTCATGCAAATATGTTTTTAGAGGACACGCGTTAATCGTAACGTATGAATTATTTATTTCTCTGTAGAGTCGACCCCAGTTTGCTGTACATTTTAACGCACCGCGTTATGGGGAAAAAGGTCGCAAATTCGCAATTATTTGATATAAACATGAACGTTATGTCCGTGTAAGTGAAAAGCGTGCACGTGTGCGTTTATTAGACCCGGAGTCTTTGAATGTTAATTGCGCCGTTTCCCTATCATAAATGCGCGTATAAATCACGGCTATGTATAACAATACTCTGCCTGTATTTTTACGTTCCTAACGTGGTCTGCAGTAGCTCTCCTTCCCAATAAATCATGTACTTACTTCCCGGGAGCTTCCTGCTCTGTGGTGAAGATTAGGACCCCGTGCCTTACTGAAAGCCAGGAGCAGTTTGAAATTATCAAGCGTTTAAAGACATCACAGTTCAAGTTATTTTATGCACTTCTAGCGCTGTGTATTTAACTTTACTTTGTGCCAGTAATCTCTTGCGTTTTTCCATTTTTATTATAAGAGTAGCTGAATGGTAACAGTTTTTTTTTTTTTTTTTTGTATAATAATTACTACATTGATATTATAATGATTTTTTTTTTCTATGAACATGATATTGCTCTATATTTTTATAACATTATTTTATAACATAAAACTGTAATAATGCTTAAGCATTTAATCTTTTAATTATTTAATGTAATAATAATATATCTAAAAATGTGTCTGATGCAATCATATATATATATATATATATATATATATATATATATATATATATATATATATATATATATATATTCATGTTCAAATAATTTTAAGATTTGTTATTATAATTTTGTAATTATTATTTTACAAACTCTAATCTGTCCTATTTGCCTTACGTTTTTCATATAATCATCTTAGTTTTTATTATTATTTTTATTAAGTTAAAAATACATGTTTTTTAATAATATTAATAATAATAATTAAATGCATACATGATGTAAAAAAAATCTATCTATCTATCTATCTATCTATCTATCTATCTATCTATCTATCTATATATCTGTCTGTCTATCTGTCTGTCTGTCTATGCAATTTTTTATTAAATTGATTTCACTTGCAATCAGTTCATCTGGCCAACAGACCTGATAAAAAAGTTTTTTTTTTTTTTTAGCTGGTAAACATTTAAGAGCTCAGTTAGTAACGGGAACATGTTACAGTTAATAACAGTAAAGTTTAGTGAGCATTTACTTAAATTCGCAGGTATAGTAGATGAATGAGAGCATAATTAGTTAAAGATAAGGCTAAAGCAGGACATATTTGAATAGTTTCCTCATTAACCTTGGCTTGGAAATGTAGTCTACATTTCGCCATACCATCTTGTGCTACATTAGTTTTAGTGGCAGTCTGCAAAGTGCTGCTCTCCCCTGGTTATGGAGGGGAAAGTAATGCATGGGGACTCATTTCTGCATGTGTCTGTGTCATAACCCAGGCCAGGGTGTCATATTCCTCTCCTCCCTCATCTGGCCCAGCATGGGAGCCCTAATACACACATCTCCGTGCAGCGCCTCTCCAACTAAATGGACGGATTTGCACATTTTCTGAGCCACTCACACCCAATTCCCTCACTCTGTTAATGCCGGTTAATTTTTTACAAATAATGCCTGGGCAAATCAGTCTTTCGAAGTGTTATATCATTTATTGCAAGGACTTCTGCAAACTTCTTTTTGAAAAATTAATGCCTTTAATTTTGGTTGATGGCAACATCAGCACAGCTCCGTAAATTGCAGTTTAATGAGATTTTGCTACAGGGGATAATCTGCTACTGACAGAAAAACATCTTGAAAACATCTGTAGACCTATGATTTCACTCTGACGATTAAACCCCCAACCCCCCGCGTCTCAGAGCACTGAGCAAGAAAAATGGTCAGTTTAAAAAGTTACACTCCGCCATCCGACCTGATGGAAACGACTTGGAGGAAACTTGACGCTCTTTTACCTCTTATTTGTCTGTGTAATGAACGTCTCTGTGTTGTTCAAGAGTTAACATCCAGCTATCTTTGCCTTGCTGTGGGAGTCTAGCAGCTAACATAATGAGCAATGCTTTATATGAGTCCTAAATGAGCAATCTGCTCCACTAACCCAAGCCTGTAGATGCGATGTAAGGTTCATTACCCTCAAGTGGACAGCAACCTAATGTATCCCGCTCTACGACTAATATCATCATGAGTCAGAGCGTGCACAATGACATCCTATCGAGGATTGTTTGTTAGCAGAGGTCAACCTGCACTTGGCCAGATACCCTAGGCATATTGGGAGTGGACTCATTTGGAAAGCGTTGATGGTAAGAATCGGTCAAGATCCTGCCAAGAGGTCAGCCTTCTTCACACCTGTCATTGTGCAAGTTAGTACTGCTTCCTTCTTAGACCAGTGCTGTTAACACATTTTATTGCAAGGTTTTATAAAAGGTTGACGTTGAAACAATGACTTTGAAACCAGCACGATCCTGTTGCCTATTAATTAAAACATCAGCATTTCAATTCCAGTTTCCGTAAACTTGTTGGCTGCGCTGTGACATTTGAGTAAGCACAGTCAAGGAGGAATGTACACCCACGTCCCTCTCCTCTAAAGCTCATGCACTCCCAGGACTCTGCAATGTAGATTACTTCCTCCAGGGAGTCTGGAGAGAATCCCAATCCCTGCAACTTTTCCAGTGAACAGACAGATTTGGCCCACCTCCAGCAAAAATAGACCATATCATGCAGAGAGTAAGCTACGCCAGAAAGCCCAAAATTATATCTGACACGTTGGGTCACATCAACATGTTTTTAATGTGTCTCACTCTCTGTCTCTCGCTCTCTCTCTCATAGAGAGAATGTGAATCTGTTCATTTCAACAAAAAATGACACAGTCTCCCATTGAGTGCGACCAATTGGAAATTTACAAATGCGCTTTAAATACCCACTCGCGATTATTCAAGACATATTCATTTTTTGGGATTCATTCCCTAATTGTTTCGTATGGGATCCGCTCCTTGATGTAAACCCAGAAACAGCGGGTATAACCGAGAAAATTACAGAGCGACGCATTACAGGAAGCAGAAAAGAAATGCTCTGTGATTTGAGTTTTTCTTTGAAGACCACTCTGGAAATTCCTTACATTTATGGTTGCATCTTTATCCTTTAGCGATGGAATTGATTCTGATGAAGTCCACCTGCAATGTGTTCGTCCAAGTGAAGACAAAGACACATAACTCTTTTGACATCACTCTGACTGGATATTCACGAAGCAAGAGAAATCAAAAATAGAGCTTTTAACATTTTATTAATCAACCCATCTCTGCTCTCTCTTTCAAATCTCAACCCATAAAGCTTTGTTCTCCGAAGTGACTTGCCACGCCATCAGCAGTGATTGGTGCCACGACCGATGCCAGGAAGAGAGCAGTGACTCTGCAGGGTTCTCCATTTTCAATGGCGTGAATGGACACCTCTTGTCTAGCGATGCCACTGCTGCGCTCTTTCAGATGGAGGCACATGTCACACCCAGACTCATCATGCCAGCCACCAGCAGAGAGGCCAGGGCACAGTGCCCATGACTACTCACAAAAAGCGAAGTTCGGCAGCAAGGACCCACATGGAGTAGGCGTAGTATAATATTTAAAATTAGTTTGAAAAAGTTGGGATTCCCAGAGCAAGAGAACGAGCCAATGATTTTCAGTGCATTTGGGGTTTCATCGTACCCATCGGTTGGTTGTTCTGGTCAACTGAACTAGCAAACGCTGAGCCAAACAGGCCATATTTGTGGCAATCTGCTCCAGTCCTCGCAATCCAGAGTGTTACGTGATCAGCTCATCAACACCAACAAGCCACTTCCTAATCCTCAAAACGCACAAGCCGGACACGGAAATCGAGAACAATATGCTCTCACGCACAATGGCATGTATTGGAGACTGTGTGATTATAAGCACCAGGGAGTTTGCCTTCCCTTATTCATCCACAGTCCCGTTTTGAAGAGACCAGATCCAGGGGTGCCAAATTAAGCGGAGTGCTGATCTGTGCTGGCTGCATAGAGTAATGAGCAGGCCCAGAGGATATTTGCAGGGTCACACAAAGGAGTTGGTGTGGAGTGGCAAAGAAAATCGGGCGTACAGCAGGAAGCCGAGCAACTAAATTCTGCAGGCCATCCTCATCTGCTGTCATCAGCCAAACGAGCTCCCCATTCCATCAACAATCGCTCGGCTAGGGGATGGGTCTCGTAGCTGTTTTCCTAGTATTTACCTTATGCCATGGACCCGTAGAAGACCCCTTTTGGGTTGTTGTGCATTCAGCGACTCTGAGAAAGGGAACAAGAGGGAATGCAAGAGTAATGAGAGCCTCGGAGGAAATTGTAACAATTTCAGGCCATTAAGATTTAACAGCATTACACTGCTTCTCTGTCTGGAATCTTTGAGGCCTGGTCCGGTTTAGATCCTACTAAGCCACGCAAGGCATTTATCACAAGGAATCATTGTAAACCACATTTTCAACACTCTCTCTGGCAAGCCCAACAAAGAGCCATTTTACATTGCCACCATGACTATAAAGCGAGTCCTACTGTTTTCCCAACGTGGGGTATAATGGAATTAATAACGTCGACTGCGCATTTGCCGGGAATTCCCATGAGGCCTTGCAGATTTTTATAACTCCGCAGTGTAATGCTAAGGGTTCGGAGGGGAAGATTTACTGGCTGCGAGAATCTAATGATACCGAACACTGACTTTGCGATTGCTCCAGCCAGCTAGTTTGCATGACAATCTGGATAACAATGGCCCTTTTCAGATTAAGTGTGTGGGGGCTTATTATGATTGCTCTTTGTTCTAGCTCCTTTATACTCTCCAAATTTTGATGTTGTCCAATATCGAACAGCTACGTTGGAATAAGCGCACCTTGCTTCTCCCAATATTTGACATCTGAGTCGTTTGTGCTAAATTTAATTACTTTAATGTTTATTACACTGTCCATAAAGACGTTTAGATGTTCATATTTCCTTTGTGTTGTCGCAAGCAATTACAGGTGCGGCCATCTATTTACTTGATGAATACTCTTTTATTCTCCACTTGCTTGATAAATAAGGAAATAAGTCAACGCTCCACTTTATATTCAGTAATTAAAGTGAAAAATATAGTCACAATGCAAATCCTTAATTGGACTCCAAGAGAGAGATTCAGAATTTCTCTTTAATAATAAGAGATGACTGGGGACAAAAAAAAACAAGCTGAAATGTGACTCTGGAAGTTCAATTAATCAAGAACAGAAAACAACCAATTTAGCAAAGAGCTGTTCATTCAGGGAATCACAGGGCTCAGGTAATGTTCTTTTAATCATCTCCATGTGACATTATACTTTTCATGTCACAACAGATGAGTGAAAAAAAACACCATTGCATCTGAGAAAGATAATATCTCTTATGTTGCAAAAACTGGCCGTGTTTAGTATGGTGATTTTAAAGCATGACAGCTAAAGTATCTCTGATAGTGCTGAGGTAGTTATGGTGTGCAGGAATAAAGTAAATAAATAAGTGTGGGGCTATTTAACAAATATCAATAGCTTATATTTTTAGATGTGGATTGTGAAATTGAATTACGATTTTGGAATCTTAGCCACTAAACTGAATTCCGCACCATCTGTGAAAGGCCTCAGTCACACCTGCTCTGAATGCTTTTTCACCATGTCCAGAGAAGCTTCGGTCAGCTGAAAAAGCATTCTGAGAGACTTAACCCATTCAATAACCAATTTAAGAACTGACTTAAAATCTACGGTATGAAATATAGGGATCAAACTGGCATACGTGTTTTAGCATTTACCCCTCGTTTCGACGTTAGCCTTTAACGTTTCTTCACTCTAGATGGCACAAAACAAGAGGAAGTGTCAGGGAATGCCGAATTTGGTGAACTCGCCGGAGTCTAGCTGTGTGCCGACAGTACTGGAGCCAGTGCGAGAGAAGAGCAGCGGGGCTTGCCCTGAGCCTAATGTATCTCTTTCAGAGCGGGACAGGCACAGGCCTTGGCTGTACCCTGCTGGGACTTTTTGAAACCAGAGACTGTTGAAGTGAACGTCTGCACTGTCCAGCCAGTCCACAATGTCTTCCAGCCTTTCTGACACTCCAAATGTGCCCTGTCGCACAGAGATGTTTCGGACAGTCTGCTCAACCAGGCTTCAGACCCCCCCTACCCCTCCATTCTGACTCCTCCAGACCAGGGCACGGACCACCCTGGGCTGGTCAGCAACCCCTGCTTACACCTGCCATAAAACTTAAAAGCTACAGTCCCATCCTAAGGCTTTGAAGTGTTCAAAGCATAGCTCCCTGACCTTTGATGCAACTTTGGCCGCAACACATGTTTGGCGCACCACGTATAAAGCAAACCTCTCTCAGGCTTCGGTCCACGGCCTGTTGGTTTACATGTGTGAGATGCAGGGGCCCACGCATGGCAGCCATGCATACCCATCATGCTGTTCCCACCAGCGAGGGGGGCCCTTGAGCGGGAAAAGAAGAGGGCAGGAAGGACTGGCCCCTACTGACCCCCTCATGTGTTCACCACTCATCCATACAAACCAGCCCAACTCCCATCCCCCAAGTCCCTCTTTACAAACTACATATCTCGTGCTTCATATGCCAAAAAGCGCTTACTGACTTCAGGAGGCATTGGGAAGTGAAAGCAAAATCAATGAAAACCTAATAGTGTGGGCCTCTTACACGACTAAGAGTGTAACAACGAAATTTAGACTGAAGAATCGATTTTCTTGGCTAGAAGAGCTGTTTTGTCTGGCAAAACACTGAAACACGTGTTGTGTTTGTGCAAATCATTGATTCGGGATAAACTTTCTACGATTTGTGTCCCTACAAACAGAAGGGTCTGTAATTCCCTTACGTTTTCATTGCCATCTCTGCCGGATCAAACAGTAAAGCATTATTTGCAAGCCCGACTTGTCCAGGTTATATGAGGCATTATACATCTGCATAAATACTGGGGCTCATAATCGCATAAGGCCCGATTATACTACCTTGCTCTGTAAATGTCAAACATAGCACTTTGATATACTGTCCACCTCAGGGTGCATACTTTTACAGCCGGATTGACAGTGTCATAATGACACAATGCCAACATGACCTGGGCTATAAATGCATGGAATTGTATAACACCATTCAGATTCTTTAAGCTCACATGAGCTCAGAGCTGTAAAGGCGTGTGGTAGGTGTTCTCGCATACAGCACTTACAATATTTTGGCCAGATAATAAGACTGTAATTTAAATAGTTTCAAATGTGTGGTATTAACAAACTGTTTTTAATTCAGCGTTAACCCGTTTTTAAATATAAAATATAATTACAAAATTGTACATCAGTGCAACAAAATCTGAATGCGTGAAGTCAGCAGTTCATTCGCTACATGAGATGCCATCCATGAAGCTTGGCACGCACACATGTGATCATCTAAGATTATTTCTCTTCTGCTTACATGCCCAACTTCGCTTCCGCGGTTTTGCAATCCGTTACTGGAAATCTCACTTTCGTATTTATCCATTAGTTTCAGGAGTAGCATGTGCATCTTGGGGCAACTGAATGTCTCAGAAAAACGCTGACTTGGCTGAGACAGCAGCTCCGAATGCTGTGAGCTTTCTTGGACTACGACCTTTGGAATGCACAGTCAACAGAGATGGCAAGATATTTCTGCGAGAAATTCGGTTTCGTGCATGTCTCCATTCTAGAGGCAGTCAAATGGTCACGCCGTTCACAACATAACGATATCTCCAGCGAAATTATAAAAATCGCATTGCATTCAAAGAACAAAAGCGCTTCGTGTGACGAAAAGTTGGCAGCTCAACCTCACTCTTTTCCATTAGACGGTGTGTTGTTTTGAATAAGTTGCCTTCTGGGAATTAGACTGGACTTGAGCAACACCCTGCAATGAGCATTACTATAGAATAACAGTACTATAACAGTATGGGCGCAAGTCAGTTCAGTATGGCTGTCAACACCTATGTGTCTGCTGACATGACAAGCCCTTTAAACTGTGACGAGCATAAATCAAGAGGCCATTCTGAAACAACAGGGTCGTATTCTTCCCCTGTCGTGCGTGGACCTCCAGTCCCTGCATGGGGCACCATTCCAGGCCTGGCTGGAGCGGGGCGCGCCTGAGGAGTGCCATACGGAACCAGGCACCACACGTCTTCTCCATCAGCGTAAATTCTAAAACCCGCACAACAACGTTCAACAAGTCATCACAGCTTTAGTATACCTGTCACTGCTGTTCAGGGAGCGCACGATTGTTGCTATTCATTGTGCCCACAAGTCTCGAACACCCACCAGCTCCTACGCCCACCACTGCCACGAAGGCACTCTGTGGTAGACTGACTGCATGCTTTTTTTTTTTTTTTTTTTTTGATGACATTATTATAATTTTATTTCAGAAGAGAAAATTAGACGACTGTTTTAAAAGTCCATTTAAAAGTATAATTTGATAGGTTCACGCATAAGTGGAAACAAGTTACAGCTTATTCCAAAAAGTTTGCCTAGATATCTAAATGGAGACTTTACTGTAGATTTGTATTGGTTTTATTTACACATAATAGTCATTTTTGTAAGCTAAGGATTTTTTTTTTACAGTTATAAAAAACTTTATTTTATTTTTATACCAGATTTACACATTTTAATACCGCAAAGGGAGGTTTTTGGAGACTTAAGCTTAAGCTTAAGTTTAAACTCGCTTTTGGGCACAAATACGTCTCCATAACAGGGTTAATTATGTACAGACACCCCGGGTAATTAATTAAGATTATTGTTGTCATTCTCATTACACCTTGTGGTTTATTTGAAATAAGGTACAGCGTCATTATTATCTCATCTGATCACATTGAACAGATTTTAAGCCGGCAAAAAACATGCAGCTTCCCAAAGCTGGCCGGTTTTCAGTATATTTCATGCTGAATGCAGCTGAGGATTTCACTCCGTCCTTTTATCTCCCCGTGAAACTCTTGAAACCGTGTCAGGCAGTTAAATTGAGCATGGAAAATACTTTGTGTTTGTTTGTTGGCGTTTGTTTTCACCGAACCGCATTACCGAGTGTTCTCGTACCTCATCAAGCATTAGCGCAAAGTCCCGAGAAAACGAGGATATATATGCGTTGCAGCACATTTTATTCGGCTATAAGAGGATCGGTATTTTGTGTAATAACTAAAATTGATTTCCTCCTTAAAATCTAAGCTTAATTAAAAGTCATTATTATATGCAATAGCTATAAAAAAATATTAATTATTATTTAAACATAAAGGATCGAGCCCACATACTTTTTTTTGGTTTCTAAGCATATTTTAAATGCTCCCTCTAACATTTTTCCCAATAACTCACTGACTTTTCACGCAAACCGTGTCGACTCGGACCGGGCGTTTAACACGGGCCGCTCTTTCGCGCGCGCTCTAACTCTCGGTCCTCCGTCGCCTCGGTTCTCCCGGAGGGCTGTCTTACTAAGACATTGTGAACGCCGCTGACAGTCTCTTCACCGGAGGAGGTGAAGGCTGAACATCCCTCTCTGTTCTTGTGCACTGAGCTGGCCGCGGTCAGTCTATCTCGGTACAATGGTGGGCCGGGCAGCTGTTGTGGTCCGACAAAAGGTTCGGCGCTGTTTACTTAGCAACGAATTAAAGACGCATGTGTCGCAAACCCTTTATCTGCGCCTTGGAGGAAAAAAAAATCGCCACGCTGGTTGAGTTCGACGAATTAAATCGATTAAATAACATAAGATTTGCTAAATTAGCCACTTGCAGGTTCGGCCTATTTTTTATATTTAGATTAAAATGACACTATATATTACGCGACGGCATTTAGCGCGTTACCCGAAAATGTGTTTTAGTTTTAAATCTGTATACAGTTGCACTACTCTCTCTCTCTTCCCCTCACACTTTCTCCATTGAGGGTCTATGACTGCTTTGGCTGTTCTTTGGAGAATGTCCTGGAAACGGGGCTCAGGCGCCTTTCCAATTCTTGCCAAGTACTTAAAAGTCAACATCGTCTATCTTTGATTCACAGACGCATCCACGCTCCCGAGAGCTCACCCTTTGATCTCTTTCATTTTATTATTATTTTTTTTCCTCTCCCTCCTGTTTCTACACCAGATCTGTTACGCGCTAAAAAATTCTTCGGTTTTCCATAGAAACATCTCCTTTCCCTGGGAATATTGATGTTTTCTTCGTCGCGGGGGTTATGATATGGTGAATCAGAATCTCAAAGCCCCGGACAATGGCAGCATTCATGGTCGCTTTTTTGCCTTTGTCCCGGTTTTGTCTTGTTGTTCAAAACCCCTCGTTTCTCAAATGAATACAAATATTGTTTATTCTGTTGATGTCCACGTTCTAGTCACTTCAGCTGCTTTTCAACGTTTCGACTCTTTGTTGGAGCAGCAGGTTCTGTACACTGGAGAGAATGTGGACTTGAAGGAGGCCTCTTTCTTTCTCCCTTTCCTTTCTTTCCTTTGGAAATCTATACGTAAGCACGTCATAAAAATCGTTAATTTTCCATAGCGGGCTAAATGTTTCGTCTATATCGTCGGTGTGTTGGGGAATCGCGCGCGAGCGGAACGCTTAATTTCCTTCAGTAATCCACGGCAAATTCATATGCTCCGTGAATTAAAAAAAGAGCCCTTTCCCGGCTTCTTTCTTTCCAGCATTGACATATCTGCTCCAGCACACTTTCACTCCCCATTGTCATCGTGTCACCCCAACAATGTTCATCTCCTGGACACCAATTTTGGAGCTCTTTGATCTACCAAGTGAAAAGAACAAAGTTATGGAGAGAAGGAGGCTTTTGTGTTCCGGCTTTTAGATGTTCTTAATATTACCGGACAATGCGGAAAACCAGATAATTGATGATTGATGTCATACAGTTTTAAGAATTTTTTATAGAATAGTTATTATGCGCATCTAAGATGAAGCGCGGACACGTAAAAGCAATCGTAATGTCAAAATGAACTTTTATTATGGCTTGATTGGATCCCGAAATCCAGAGGTTTTCTTCTGGTCCCCGTCGGCCAGCTTGTTTAATATGGACCGTGCATTAATTTCGAGATGCGGCTTTTATGTGTCTAGTGTCAACTTTCATGGCTCTCCGTTTGAATTACATGAGCAATCATCAAGTAACCTCCCTTCCTCCACCACCTCTCTCTCTCTCTCTCTCTCTCTCTCTCTCTCTCTTTCCATCTCTCTATCTTTTAAACATGCGTTATTAAACCCAGCATCTCTTTAAAACAATACGAAACGTTGAAAAAAAAACGTATTAATCATTAAAAACGTTTTAAACGTTTACGTTGTCGCAATTGAACTTCTGAACAAATCTGCAAATATTACTTTTATGTACAGATCTTATTAATGACTTGCTGCTGAACTTCTTTCCAAAAAGGAACGCAGAGTCTAATCGCGCTATTCAAACATTCTGCAAATATTCCCGATGCAAAATATGCTGCTTATTAAATTAAGATTTTTTTTTGATCCTCAGCTGTTATACTTTATCTGTGCTCTTCAAAAACGACAAATAATGACTGGACTTACATAAACGCGCGCGAGTTTATCGTGTTTTACGAATCTGTTGTTTTAGAACCCACCTCGTGCTTCGTTTTCGTTTTAGAACGTTAGAGGAACTCTTCGGTCCACTCCCATTTAAAGGGGACACCACACTAAATAAGCGCACGCTTTTTTTTGCTATAAATGCATATAATAATAATCATAATCACCGTATATATGGGTTTAGCATTTTGAGCCATTGCTCTTTTTTATGTCTTCGTACATCAGCTGTAATCTGCTATGTTTGCTATTTTTATAAGCATTTTAAACACGTGTATCAAACAACCCTGCAGCCAAAAAAAAAAAAAAATCCCCGTCGATGAGCACACACTGTCTTAATATTGATTGAAAACAGAGACCAGACACAAAAACGTTTACAAACATCTAGGAGCCATTCACATCCGCGGGATTCATTCTCAGTGCGAACATCCATCTGATGAAAAGGAGGTGTCAGGACTGCGCGCGTCCTTTATAAAGACCGATTGTCATTTAGACAAACACTGGAGCACAACATAAAGGCAAAGGTCAAGTCCCTTTCCAGTTCAAGTGTGTGCTGATTCACCTACGGGTCGACGGGGCACCGCTTTATTATCTCTCGTAGTGTAACGTTTGAAGCATGGCGCTGGAAAAGGAGGAAATTAAACTGAAAGTTGATGAATAAAGTACACCTATCTGCCTGTCTGACCGCTAACGACGAGGAAGAAGAAAGCAATGACCAAGCAACTGTACTCTGCGTCCAGTAGAAAAGAAGAGTTTATGGAGTCTATATCTTATTATTTACAAAAATCAAGATCGATCTTGGCGTTTATATATATATATATATATATATATATATATATATATATATATATATATATATATATATATATATATATATATACTGCCTGATATAGTACCCTATTTTATAGTCTAGTAAAATATGAACCAAATATGCCCTGCATTGCATATATATATATATATATATATATATATATATATATATATATATATATATATATATATATATATATATATATATATGTATATGTATATGAACTGCATGATATAGTACCCTCTTTTATAGTCTAGTAAAATATGAATCAAATATGCCCTGCATTGCATTAGCAGTATCTGTTTCTGATAGTTACGTTCCTCCCTTTCGTTCCGCAAGTTCAATTATAACTGTGAGGAGACAGACGGATTAAAGAAACAAGTAACACTAATTGCGCGGCAGGTATAACGAGGAGGTCCAATCTAGCTTCCCCTCTCTCTATTGAGTTTGTGTCGTCTTAATGAATGACAGGTAGAGCTACTTCCTGCTTTCACACGTGCAAAAATAGGCCTCTCTCTGCTTGCAGCCACGGACCCTCACTGGGCTCGGGAAACAATTGATTTTAAGCATATAGTTAATTATGTTCAAAAGGAAATCATCTCGGTCCGTCACAAGAACGCTCGTATTAGTCTCTGCTTTGCCTCGAGTCTCGCGCGTTTTCTGTCATCAGCCAGCCATGTTTGCGATCTTAGTTTTTTTTTATGTATATAAATAAATAAAGCAGCTCTTACCTTGTCTCTCAAGACATTTTTATGTCAAAAAAGGATTTTCTTTGGTACGGCCAGCGTCTGAAACTACACATTTTAACTAGCTGTTAACACTGAATCTGTGCAAATAATGGGGGAAAAACTCAGACTATTCCCCGGTCCTCGTCTGCGGAGTTTCCTCGGCAAACACAAAAGAGTATTATGAAAAATAGCCCAAGTCCAAAGAATGTCACAGTGGTCGACTTATTATTTAAATCTTTCATTATATGGGGAGAAAAAAAAAAATCTTATAGAAACTTTCCTTTTGATGAATTAACTCGTGCACGACGGGAAAAGTCTCGCTTAGACATAATTCTGCCCTTTTTATGACGATTTTAGACTCAAAAAAAAGAAAGATCATCGGCTTTTGTGTCGGGATCAAGACGTTTAGATGCAGCGTGTGCTAGCGGAAATGTTTCTGAAATGCACGATTAAAACTAGATTTGAGTAAAAAAATCAAAAATGTTTACGGATGTCATATATTAAAATAATAATATTAATGATGTTTAAAATGACTTTTTAAATGCACTTTTTATGTCATTTTATTTTAATAAAATGTGGCTGCTGCCAAAAAAATGAGTAAGAAAGAAAAAAGTTGTCATATTGATAAAAACAAAAAACATCGCGATGAGTAGCCTGCATCGGAAAAAGTTTTTTTTTTTTCTTTTATCCGCACCTTTAAATTTCCTTGAAAACGTGTCATTTGTCAAGCGCGGGAGTGCATATATCGAGATAACTTGTCTTGTGTGTGTCTAATTGGAAAAGTCGATGTTGGAAGCCCAGCCACGCGTCTGTAGCTCTGAGAAAGAAAGGAGGAGAGAAAGAATGCCGGAGCGGAAATGAACCGCGCTTGAATGACACTTTACTCGCCGGTGATTAATATTGATCCACACCCCCTTCAAGAGACGCGCTTTAACAACACGCAGGTGGCTGCTGACATTTCACTCCGAGCCTCACCTCCGAAAAGTCCGGAGGAAATGTGCTGAGGAAATAAATAAATAAAAACAGCGCGCGAATTATTAATAAGCAAAAGACGCTTGATTGCAATAAAATGAAAGGCAATAAACGTATACGTTATATTGAGAAAAAAATTATATATATATATATATATATATATATATATATATATATATATATATATATATATATATATATATATATATATATATACCTTAATGAGTAAAGAACAACATATGCACAGAAACTTAAAAACTTGAAGCACAGATATTCAGGTATAAAATATAAAATATATATAAAATATTAAGGTATATATATATATATATATATATATATATATATATATATATATATATATATATATATATATATACCTTAATGAGTAAAAACAACATATTCATATATGTGAAAATTAAAAAACACATATATATATATATATATATATATATATATATATATATATATATATATATATATATATATAAGATATTAAGGTATAAAATATATATAAAATTATATATATATATATATATATATATATATATATATATATATATATATATATATATATATATATACCTTAATGAGTAAAAACAACTAAATTAAAAACTTCTAAGAAGCACAGATATTAAGGTATAAAATAGCTTCGTTTTATTTTACAAAAACATCACTAAATAAGTAAAGCAGGTCGTGCAGCTCTTTGTTCCTGTCAGGCTGTGGGTCATTGGTTTCATCGTGCGCTGTTACCTTCAGCAGGTCATATAGTCACTGACAGCACAGATATAAGTCTGTTTAATAGACCGTGATGATGCAGAAGACATTAAACTTAACAGAGACGTGTCAGAAATTCACATAACGCTCCATATGTTCATTAGAGTGATCTCGGAGGGCCGCGGAACATTTCATTAATTTCTAATTTATGAATGTTTGACAAATATTACAGGGTATGTAAATACGAGAGGCGTAATGTCTTTTCTGCGGGAGACGAAGAAATGACCCAAAGTCTGTGTTGCTGCTAGAGTGATCACACGAGCTATCCCCCCCTGCTCAAACTGTGCCTTCGCCATCTCCGAGACGTCGTGTGAAATAGTGCACGTAAAGCAATGACTTAAAACGTCACGCCGGCGGATGCGCATTTGCATGTCTGAAACGCGTTACAGTGACGCGCGCTTTCTGACGTCTCTGCGTGGCGTTATAAATATGATCCTACACTGTTCTGTTCCATATTCCACTTTTTTTTCCCATTCCGGTCAGCTGGCTGCCGCCCCCCGTGCACTGCTTTACCTCAGATGTAAATTGATCTGTTCCGTGGCGGGTGTCAGAGTTCCCGCGCGAGGCTCTTCCTCGCGCCCCGTTCAGGTGACCAGAGGTCAATCTCCACTGTTACTCTCAGACGCCTGAAACCTGACACCTGCGGAAAGTTGCACGATCCGAAACCATTTTACAACCTGTTGCCGAGGCGGCTCAAACGGAAGGGAAAGAGTAATAATAATCATAATAACATAATTTGTTTCCGAAAGGTTAACGCGCGCTTAGTGAAACCTGTGGCGGCTTGTCTTTACCGAAGCGTTCTCCTGCCCGTTTAGATGAGTTAAAACCAGATGAGGAAAAGCCTGCTTTGGTTAATAAACGTTTGCTGTTCGAACTCCCCGTTTTACGCGTATTTGGAGAGGACGCTTTCCTCCTCCGCCTTCAAAACTTTATTACCCTTTTCCCTTCCCCTGCAAAACCGCCTCATAAGTCGCTCGCGATATGAAATATGAACCCCGAGATGATAGATTATATTTCAGAAATACTTAATCGCTGAAGGGCACGTTCTGCAATTCATTATCATTTGCCCATGGTGATGATGTATGGCCCACTTAAACAAATCTGATACTCCCATAAAAACGATTTCATTATTTTTACTTTTCATTATCGTCATTACCCTATCGCGTAACGCCGGAGCGCTTGCGTTGATTGATGCCTCTCGCGTCGTCGTGTTCGGAGACCGCGCGGCCTGCTGCCAGCACAGTTTTGACCGTTCAGTCGAGGCATCTGGAGATCAAGGTGGACCGTCCGCGGGGGAGCCCTGAAAATATGGAAATTCGCTTAATTTGGTTACTTTTGTTTGCGTTTCTGCGTCGGTTCGCGCCCCCTCCGAACGCAGCGCGTTGAATTAAACTGTAATATACGCGGAAACCCAACCGAGTTAACAGCGTTTGCCATATAGAGGCGTTCCCTTCGGAATAGCAATATTGGAAATATTTTCTTTTCGAATGTCCAGTAAAACATCCGTAACTAGGCAAACGCGAAGCAAAACACTTTGCGTTTTTGGGCGCGTGAAAATGCTGGAGCAAATACCAGCAAGCAAAAAACAGGTAAAGCGTGGCATCTGACTTAAAGGAGCTAAAGTGTTTTTTGGGGAGAAAAGCGCGACTTTTCTCTTATATCAGCAGTCAGGTGGGGTTTGCAAATGATCAGCTTTTCGTTGGCTTTAATGTTTAGGGAGCGCGTGTTCTCTTTGACGTTAAATAAAACTGCAATGAAACCGACTAATGCACGAAATCATTTTTTTTTTCTTTTTTTTTTGGGTAGAAGCGAAGGATGCTCCCCGCGTGGCGCGCTGCTTTGCGCGGCGTCTATCCCGTTCGCGCGGCCCTTATAGACTCTAATGTTTTAATAGCAAATAGAAAGTCCTTGTTGCAGACTATACGAACAAATTAGAGAGAGAGAGATCAGAGATCAAAGGAAGCGAAATAAGCACGGGTCGCTCGGCTCATTCAAGCAGCTGCTTTGAGATTCAAGGCCAACAAGCGTATCTTACATTGAAAGAAGGTTCCCATTCAGAGCGCAGGTGCGAAGTAGTGCGGTACATTCTGCTACATTATCTGAAGGTTGTTAGAGATCAGTGTTCACTCTGCTAACTATAGGGGCTGATTCTCACTGGAGAAAAAAGTCCTTCATCCATGAAAGTACAATAACTCAGCGCCGCCGAATAGAAGGCTGTGGTAATCTGACTATTTAGGAGCGCATTCAATCAGGCTACCCAATTTATTAGTAATTTCTCGCTATTTCTTTTCATTTAGTCCGGTAGCGTTTCTCCGCTCCGTTCCACCTCCGAGCGTAATGGTGCAGGAAGTGATGTCATGATGCCTTAAGTTCAAGTTTGGGACGGATCGAAACGATATGGAATCATTTTTTACAGGTGCTGAAACTTTATGTTTGATGCTTCTTTTAAAGGAGGCTCCTGTTGGGTAGTTTAGCAGAGTAGCTGTGTTATAATCAGCATATACACGCGTAGTTACTATGTAATTACGCGTAATAATTATACCGTGCCTTTGCATTTTAAAAAATGCGCCACGACTAAATAAATAAATAAATAAACGGGGCGTCCTAGCACTTTTTAAAAAACGTTCATTCTATATAATATTTAATAATTCGTACGCACAATCGAAACTGAACGTTTAAAATGCTCTCCGTGTTCGTGTATAAGGCACGTCACGAACCATGCCTGTCTTGGCTTTGCTTGTTTCTTGTTATTTCGCCAAAACCGAATCCTCGCGACCCTCACTCGAGAAATCAAAACCGTGAAAGCCGAGCCTTACAAAACGCGCATTATTTATTTATTTATTTATTGAACGCCAGCAAGCGTTCGTTCGTTCAAGTCTCGTTCAAGTCTCTAAAACCAGCTCCGGGTTAGTTAGTGTAAGTGAGCTGGAGGTTGCGCGGGGGGGCGGGCAAAGAGGTCTAAAAGTAGCCTATTCTATTTTAACCTGCTTTGTGTTATCGGCTAATTTATATATTTATTTATTTGTCATTGCACCTGTCCTGTCATTTCGCATGCGAATTCCAGTCAGCCCTTGTCATGTAATTATGACATTAAATAGAGCGTTGAATGGTGTGGAGAGAACCGCTAATCCCCTATTAAAAGAGCTTTGTTAAATAATGCAGGACAGTTTCCGGAAGTGTGATTATCGCCTCAATTATTTCACAAAGAAATTATATTTCACACTCAAATGAGCCCTGGCTTGCATTTAACAAAGAAGTTTTTTTAACTTCCTTTACAGAGGCAGGCTGTTGCTTGATGTAATCAGAATGTGAATTCATAGTTAGGCCATGTTGTGAAAAGTGAATAAACTATAGTTGAACTTTTAGTTTGAAGTTTTTTTTTTAGTTAAACGAAAGCGTCTTGTGTTTCAGTGGTTTCAATACACACTTCTAAGTGTTTCGTTTGTATTATTATTATTAGCAGCAGCAACAGCCTGTTTATTATTATTATTATTATTATTATTATTATTATTATTATTATTATTATTAATAATAAGAATAACAAGAAAACTGTTTGCGCTATAACTAGCTACTTTAAGGCTGTTTTTTCGAAATGATTAATTCCTCATGTGTAATCGTGTTTTCCAAAACAGTTCAACGCTGCTGGATGCAAATGTTTATAGGCCCACTAACTACAGAGCGGTTGGCTAACCGGAAAGAGAACACGGAAAGCGGATTCGATACTATTCCAAAAAAAGAGAGGAACTATTGAAAAAGAAACATACATTGTCCTGTCCCCTTTAATTGCGAGCTCGGCACGCGGACGAGCGCGCGCGCCCTCCAGGCTCGAGAGAGGCGGCCCGTCGACGGTTTATATCGCTTGGAAGCACTTGATTCTGGTCAAACTCGTCTCTTCTCGTTCCGCTGAAAGGGATGAAAAAGTCGAAACGCGTTTGAAAAGATCGCGCGATCGAGACGGTGACGCGGAGAGGCCTTTCCATGTCATCGGCGTCGTTTAGACGACACGCAAGAATCCCCCTGATAATAAAAAACACTTCAAAAGGTCCTTGCTTCAATTGAGACCGAGCTATCCCTTTCTCCCGCTTTCCCGCTCTATTTATTTTACGCTATATACAACAAAGAAGTTTAAAAGCTAAACGCGCTACGTCCAGTCACACACACACACACACACACACACACACACACACACACACTTGAGCAAATACGACTCGTGACGTTTTAAAGCCGGCAGAGAACGTAACGATACAAATAAAGTTATGAGGCTGCTCGATATAGTAGATTCCCGCATTCGCCTGACTAATAATACGATACGCACCGGTCACAAGTTGTTAGTTTACTGTAAAAGTTAAAAAAATTAACAATTGTTGACAATTATTTCCACAAGGTCTCTCGATGTTTGTCAAACCAAGAAAATAAAAACAAATAAATGTCCGTTTAAATTAAGTCAAGGCGCGTTTTCGTAGTTTTCTTTCTTCTGAGGAAATATTACGTTCTTTCTGACAAAACGGAATCTACAGCCCCGAAGCCCATACTATTTAAATCTGACTCGGCTTCTGCTATAGAAACCTTAACTCACCATGAAGATTCACCGTCGCGAAAAAAAATGTCTCTTTGTATAAAAGCCCCTTTGAAGTCTGTGTGAAAATATGCAACTCTTTCATCAATTGCTGCCCATGTAATTGGAGTGTAAAGCTGGAGTATATTTGTGTGTATAAGCGATACAAAAGGATATAAAACAAGTTATCGCTGAGGGATTCGCTAAGAGAATTAAAATCATTTTAAGTTGGCTGGCGTTTGCTATCATGGCATTTGCTTTTACTGTTAAGTCGTTTTAGGAACGTGCATATTCTGATAATTTATGCGTTTTAATTTAAATATAACGTAATTGAATTAAATAATTTTTTTTTTTTACTTAAGTGTAATGTAGGAGATCTTTTAGCTTTGCATCATACACAGTTTATTCAAAATACTGACAACTTACAAGGCATTTCGGTACACATTTTAAGGTCTCTTCTGATAATTCATATTTTTTCATAAAAACGGATTGCTGACAGGTTTTACAAAATCACAAAATAACCACATTGATTAATGACCAATCATAAATGAACCGTCATATCAAATACAATAACGCTGTTTCCGTCGAATCGGCTTGGCTGGCGAAAGCGCAAAAAGAGGAAAGAGTCTGCGTCGTTATGAAATCCGAATATTAATTTTGTACAAAGTATAGTAGCAAACATTTAAAAATCGCCGAAAGACAAAACCTTACAAAAAAATTACTGTTCACACGTGGACATTAAAACGTCGTCATTTACAGCTGTACAGGTTTAATAATTAAGCACTTTGGTTCAATGATACAAAAAAGGAAATTCTTTACCGATTGAAAAATAAATTAAAAAGATATTGAAATCAAAGCGGGATTTACAAAAATAATACAGTGACATGCGTACGGTGAGGTACACTATTGGGAAACATAGACACTCGGGACGTGTTTTATATCGATTGGTGGTTGGGGGCAGTGACATTAGCTGTCAAAGGGCCAGTGCATCCTTCAGTAAGGCAGTAAAAAGTGAACAAGCCTACTCTAGAACCGAGTTCCACAGGCGTCCGAAGCGGACCGTCCAAACGAGATAAGATGTCATTTTTAGTCACTTTGCCAAAAGGACGTTACATTTTGCTAGAAGGCGTCCCTCCGTTCGGGATTGCCGTACGTTGGCCCCTCCGTATGGCCCGGCGTGGATGAGCCGCTGGGTGGGGTCTGAGGGCCGCTGGCTCCCGAGCTGTGACACACGTACCATTCGCTTAAATTGGCCGGCTGGGACGACGACGAGAGGGGCTCGGAGAGCGCGGAGGGAGCTGGCTCTCGTCCCAAGTCCGATGAAGGAGACACGAGGGACGGAGTCGACGATTCGTAACCCGAACTCGGAGGTGGAGACTTGCAGTGCACCTTCATGTGTTTTCTCAGAGAGCTGGGATGCGTGTACGATTTGTCACAACCTCTGACTTTGCAGTTGTACGGCTTGTCGCTGGTGTGTACGTGGGAGTGCTTTTTCCGGTCGCTGCTGTTGGCGAACCGTCTGTCGCAGCCGTCGAACTCGCATTTGAAAGGCTTTTCACCTAAAACAACAAAACATTTGTGACAGTGATCAGTGCGGGTTAGTGAAACGCCCTTCTCGTCGGTTCGACTGTACAGGCTAAACCGGGTCACGAGGGCCCCATGATATCGCGATTATCTTTTTTACTGCTCTGTCTGCTCTCGTGGCAGGCCCCTCGCGACCGGGACTCTCAGACGGCGATGATTTCTTTTCACAATTACAGATTATTGGCCGTCCTTTCTTTAAAGGCCGCGCGCTCTCCTAGTAGTTTCATTTACCTTTGGAATGTGGAGCGGAAAGATCTCATAAAATACATCTGATCCACCGTCTAAACCGCCATTAGGCCTGTCCCTCCGTAACCATAATAGCTGCCGGAGAAGGCAGCCAGGCAATAGAAATGTTTGAATTAATTACATTTAATCACATCACGCTTATTTCCGAAGGACATAAGCTCCAGGAGTTTATAAGACTGCGTAATTGCTGCTGTCTAATTACAGTTGCTTGCTGAATATCAATTTGACCTTCAGCTGTTGGGCCGAGAAAGCCAATCAAGAATATTAGTGTACTACAAGAAAGCAGCGAGGAAGAGACCCTTGGGAAACCATATCCATAACCAAAGATTCAAATACCGCCCAAGCAAGAAAATAACCCGGCTGCCCTGGGGAATGTAGCACGGAAATAATAACACACAACCCTGGCTACGCATAGAATCCGAGAGAAACCGTTCTCCTGGATGTAGCTTCTAGCGAAACGTTACACGTAGCGGCGTTACTTTCTATGCAAAAAAAAAATAAATAAACAAATGCCAAACCTGAAATGAATAAAAAGTAATAATAAGTCTCCCAGTCGCGCGTAGCTGCCCACAAAGCATAAATATTAATAACAATATAATACGAAACCTAATGCATTTCAGTCGTATGTTGCATATAGTGCCACACGCGCGTTTTAAGTCACGTTTGATTTGCTCTTTCAGAACTTTGATGCCGACTTGTTGCATCTGCAAGTTTTGCCAGCGCTCTATGCTTCCTTGCAGTTCGGAAATGCACGCGAAAGACTGCACGTCTGATGTCCCTCGGTGCAATTAACGACAGTCGTTTTGGACGGTTTCTTTCTAAATCCAGCTTTAGGAAGGGAAAGGCTAGTCAGCAAGGGTAGGCTAACTGGCTAACACACACACACACACACACACACACACACACACACAAAGCTGCAGTGTAAGCAAAACAAGACACTAGCCTGCCTAAAATGCTACCATACCCCTGTAGATCGTTCCGAAGGGATAACCGAGTACTTGAACAAACGTGCTGTTTTGCTGTAGTTTTTTTAACGAGTGTTTGCGGTTTCCAAAACGTAGCAAAGGAGTAGCTTATAGCACTTTGCAACGTGACCATAAATGCTTGCGTACAACTCAAGAGTAATTGTAATATAAACAGATGACGTCCATAAACGATTTAACGCGGAATAGAAATAATTCAGAGTTTGTTTTTTTTACCGTAAGGCAGCAGCACCCCGCCGCTACGTCTTTTATTTATCATTACAGCGTTATTATTTTGGTCAGGCGACCAAACCGGACCCGGTAGGCCCCAAAACGCGTGGATGTGTCGCAAAGCTGTAAGCGATCCGACGAAGTGAGGGGTGCGTTATTTTTACAACACGCCTGATTAAAAAAAAAAAAAAAGCAAGTAAACCAGAAACGGTAACGCGGTGCTCCACCTGTGTATGTTCTTTTTTTTTTTTTAAACGGTTGAAATCATATTCTGTTGGCGTAAACGAATACTCAAATTCATCAAATGACATTTGACAGCGGTGATAATGCAGACGCTGTTCTGCGAAAATCCTTTATGGGCATATATACATATATACGTATTATTTTTAAGTCAATCTCAAAAGCGTATTTTAATAAACCAGTTGCCGTGCATCGATTCAGCTTCTTTTGCAGTACGTCTTTAGTGACGGAGGAGTTTTACGAGCGTTTAACCGAACAGTCCTAAGGGACTGGAAATCAAGCCACTGACCTGTGTGCGTCCTCTTGTGTATTTTCAAGTTTTCCGATCTGGCAAATACTTTTCCACAGCCGGGGAACGGACACGGGAACGGTTTCTCTCCGGTGTGCACTCTGATGTGATTCACGAGTTTGTACTTCGCTTTGAACGGCTTTCCCTCTCGCGGACACTCTTCCCAAAAACAGATGTGGTTCGCTTGTTCCGGTCCTCCGACGTGCTCCACGGTCACATGCGTCACCAGCTCGTGCATGGTGCTGTAAGTTTTGGAGCAAAGTTTTTTCGCCGAGTGCTCCGGCTCCAGCCACTTGCAGATGAGCTCTTGCTTGATCGGCTGCCTCATGTATCGGAAAAAAGCGCCGGCTCCGTGGTGGTGGTGGTGGTGGTGGTGCGCGCTGAGATTCATGTTCAGGTTGAGCCCGCCGTATCCGTGCAGAGGAGAAGCGGCGAACGGGTCTGCCCTGGAGCTCGCTACTTGACTCAAATGATCAGACCGAACGTACATTTCGGCAGGTATTCCTAACCTTATTTGTCCGTTCAAGGCTTGGCCACCTGGTGCTCCGGTAGACGGTTGCTCGTGATGAAGTCCAGGGAAGAGCGTATGGTTCCCAGGGTCGGGGTGATGACCATAGTGTCCCGGATAGCTACCTGTTGTTGAGACAAACATTCCGTGGTGAGAGGCTGAACCAGAAGTCTGATCGGTCAGCACGGGCATGGCTTGAGCTGTCAAATCTCGGCGAATGAGGAAGTCCCTACCTGCGGATAGCGCCTGGGCCGTGTGAGACATAGAGTACGGGACCGTTGCCGCCTGCACCGGGCCAAAAGCTCCCGTTTGACTGGAGACCACTTCACTGTGGCCTGCAATATGATGATTGTGGTGGTGATGGTGGTGGGGATAATGATGGGTTGGGCTGATTTTGAGGGCCGCGGAGTGCCCCATGTGTTCTGGCCCGAATGGACTCGGCCCCAGGCGGGGTTCCGCAGTCATCTCCCCAGGGTGCGAGTGAGCCATTGAGTGTGGATGGCTGCTGAACCCCGGGAAGCCTGTCACGCTCTGAGGGGTATGGTGGTGATGATGGTGATGGTGGTGAGCCCCTGCCAAGTCAACTAATCTCAGCGTCGTGTTCCGTTTGGAAAACGCGGGGTCCATCACAGGGCTTCCCAAAGCATCCACGCTCATTACTCCTAATTTTAGAATAACTTGACAGCAGGCAAAATAATAATAATGATGATGACAAATATATTTTAATCGCTTTGAAGAATACAGAAGACGGAAAAAAAAATTAAACTTCCCCTAAAGTTTAGTCGCTATCTCAGTGCCTACGTGGAATCCCATTCGGTTGAGAGGCAGCAGCAGGACGCTTTGATATACTGAATAGAGATTCATGGTAGGCGCTGCAGCCCGTGGAGCCAAACAATCACCGAGCGCTCTAATTGGTCAGAGCTCCGTGATTGACGTCACTCGTGACAGTTTCCAATGCGAAGAAAAATGTTTTAGTGACAGCAAACAGAGAGCGCGCATGCGCCGAGCCTCAGGCAGCGGATGAAAAAAAATGTTTTTGTTATGCAAAGGTTATTGTACTTTTAACTGCAATCTCGAAGTTACATCGAAGCAAAGTAACCTTTCTTTATATTACAGCTGTGGAAAACCGGCGAGCGAGCTCTTAGCAGCTTACCGCAACAATGGCCTTTCACGCAAAAAAAATAAAAATAAAATGCGACGCGAGCTCAGTCTGGCGGTCCGTTACAGAGAGCGCGCGAAGAAGCTCCGCAACAAAAACGTCCGAAACGGCGGTCAGTGCGAAGTTGAAGCTCGCGAGTTTCACGCGCCTCGCCCGGGCTCCGTTTTCTCTGCGTTTAACCCTTTTGTCGAGAAAAAAAAAAAAAAAAAGTTTTCACACCTCCTTTTTTTCCCCTCTAACGCCGCTTCTGCGTCGTCATGGGATCGGTGTCTTGTGAAAAGCGCGAAGGTCGCCTATTGTCCGGAGAGGCAAAAAAAAAAAAAAAAAAAAACGCAAAAGACCTGTTGTTATGATCGGGGGTAATTTTCGGCCTCGGTTGTTCGGCGGCGGCGGATCAGGCACGCAGGAGGTGGTGCTTCATCAAAAGTGTACGGGGCAGCGGAGAAGTCTTGGCAAAATAGCTAGAGTAGCTGCTGAATAAAAAAAAATCTCAATGCGGATCTAATCCGGTCTTTTCCCCGTGCGTAAAAAGCTGATCGCGGCAGATTACCTACCGATTTTTAATAAACGCGCTGTTCGACGGTGCACCTGTTATAAATAAAGCGCGACCGGCTGTTGCGTTTGTCTTGTGTGGAAAGGTTGAAAGCAAATGGACAGTGGCCACCTCGTGAAAACAGGCTCAAGAGTTTTAGTAACATTCTTTGAACTTTTGCATAGAAGGAGGCATTGCGCGCGGATGCTAATCTTACGAGAAAAGAAACTGGATTATCATATATGGCCGGTGAATGTAAATCATATTTCCACAAGGTCTAACATAAGTTAAAAGTTTAGTGCGGTGCTTCACAACAACATGCAAGCTATCTATTTATAATTACATCTAATAAAGTGTGCGGTTTAATATGTTTATCTTCCACAATCATGGTTATATATATATATATATATATATATATATATATATATATATATATATATATATATATATATATATATAATGTATATATGTGTGTGTGTGCATGTTGGAAGCTGAAACTTTTTTTTATTTTTATAAAGTAATCAAAAAAGTAGCATAGCATGTTACTTAAAACCGCTTGACCTTGTAAATAAAAGTTTAAGGCTATTGTTTGTTTCTTTGCGTGGCATTGAACGTATTTTTCCAATATGCAGCGAATTAAGCCCCAAACAGGCTCTGTGTCACAGCGGTTTAAATCACGGCGAGGAGGTGAAAGAAGTTTTTGGTGAATGGAACGTTTCCTCCTTTGCACAAAAGGCGCTTAAATGCAGGATTCGAATACGGAATTATTAGCTTAATTGCAACAGTTCGAAGCTTTATCGCAATCAGAGCGGCCGGACGCAAATAGGAAGTGTTGGGTGAGATTACCAAAAAAAAGGTCAGGCAGGTTAGTATAGGATATATGTCAGAAATCATCAGTTTGATCTTCGTTGGATTATACGTGAGGCAACATTTAGACTATATTGGTGCACATATGTCTGGATGAAAAATGGAAACTGTTAACACCCCCTCCCCCAGCTCACTTTGTTTAGTAACTTCATTTAAAGGTATATAGTGCGTTTTACGCGGACGGATACGGCATGGGAGCGCAGAAAGACATACGTGACATAACATAAAAGTTTTTTTTTTTGGATTGCAAGACTCCTAAATCGCATTTCACGGGAACACAACTTCATCTGAAGGCCACTGTTGATCGTCTTATGTCCACGCATTGCTATAACGCGCCAACTTATTCTGAAAATCCACAACTGCAGTCTATTAAATTAATAAAAGCGCGCGACCTCGGACGTTCCCTCAACTTTAGGCGGCTTTGTTTTAATCGGGGTCGAGATGCATTCAATTATCGATGCAAATAAACCGGTATTCCCTCGAGAAAGGCCATGAATTGATCTGTCAGACCTCTAGTGACAAAACCACACCACCCGTGTCATAAATAAGTAAACACCGCGTAAACTATGACAAATAGCGAAGACGTTAGTCAGGCGGCTGGGGCTCAGGGTCCATGTCGCGTTCTTCAGGCGTTTCTTAAGCGCCTAACGAAAAGTTTATTTTCAGCTACTTTTTTTTGCTGGGTGGAGGGGAAAACGTGTTACGAGATATAAAGCGAGTTTGATTTTACAAGAAAGGCGATGGAATATAAATATATATATAAAAGTTCCAAATCACTGTATTGATTAAAAATTCCAATGCAGCAAAATTCTAAGAAATGTCGGCAACTCCAACTGTTAACTTAACAATAATTATTTTAAACGATCTTGGGGGGAATTGCTTGCCATTGTGAGAGTTTTAGTAAATATAACTGAATTGCTTTAATTAAACATAATGCCACTTAATGAGCAAGTAAGTTTTAAATGAATAAAAAACAATGCGTTATTCCACATTACACCAACCCTTTCAAATGTGTCCAGTTTTTAAGGTATTAATTGTTGTTTATGAACAAAGCCAAAACATTGCTAGTTTTTTTTATGCTGCTCAGTAAATATTTTCCAACGATTCCAGCCTCCAAAACTTATTTCGTCCCCGCGCTACGAGTCTTCTTACCGTTTTTCACCTGTTGAAGATACCGTCCAGATTTCTTTTATAAAGATAACGTCCTTCAGACCAAACATGCAACTCAACAGCTTCGCCTGGCTCTCTCTCTCTCTCTCTCTCTCTCTCTCTCTCTCTCTTTCTCTCTCTGGAAGGAGTTTGGGAGTGTATAGAGCTGAAGGCTGCAGTCTGGATGATATTTTAATGGTTCGTCTGTTCATGCGGCTTTGAACTCCAGCCGCCGGAGTTTCCTGCAGAGAGAAATCCCACTTCACAACTTCCACAACCCACAACTTTTACACACACAAGGGTGATACATTACGGCCTTAATCTTTCAAAAACATAGGTTAAAAATATGAATAACGGAAAGAGACACCTCGTTCGCAGGTTTGAATCTATTATTTGAAGTTTGAAGGCATCTGCGGAAGGCCTACTGAGCGCGCAAAGCGTGCGGCGAGTTTGAAAGAAAGAAGTAGAAGAAGAAAAAAATACTTGGAAGGCAGTGAGGTTCTCGTTTAAAATATTTAATGCGAATGTCAAAGCAATTATTACATTCCAACGACAGTAGGATACAAGCGTTTTGCGTTTTAACTTCATTAAAGCGATGCATGCAAAGAAAGTCAACCAAACGTGAAATGGCCATCATGCATCCGTTGCATTTAGCATCTTTATAAATATCTGTATGTTTGATATTTTGTAGCGTTGGCGATTTTGTGCGTGCGTTTTACTAAAAGCCAGCGACTTCAACTTGAGGTGTGTTTTTTTTTAATCGCACGCGTTTACGGTAAAATCACGTTTTTCGGGAGGAAACGCACGAGTTCCACACCTCCAAGAACGGGCTGCGCATCACATTTCAGCCGGTGTTTACTAGATGCGCGCCAGGTTCTTCTCAGAGCATCAGGCTTCCACGTAAGTAGGCCAAACGTGGAAGCACTCCGTCTAAGGACAAAAGCTATTATTCGGCCATGCATTCACTAAACTCTGTTTTCTGAATTTCAACATCCAGAGCAAAATCACAGTCAGCAGCCTCCCGACAATCCCATAGATTGATGATGTAAACCGACCAATCGCACTGATGCTGAGGCATGGCGGGCTGTTATTTGGTGAGTGAATGTTAGTAGGGGGAGTGCGCCCTCTCCAATGATGGTCCAAGCACGGGGTCACGTGCTGCCCCCCTCCTTCCCCATTCATCAGGGGTGGACTGTGTTGTCTTTTCAATTCATTTATCTGCAGGAATGATTGCGACTATCAGTCTGAAGCTCACCGCCTGACTGAGGAGGTGAAAGTTGCGCCACAGGAAGATAAACCGCAAAAGACAATATTGCACATGATTTGCGTGCGCATCGGATGAGCAGGAGAGGGAAATTCCTCTCCACTAAAAGTAAATAGGAATAGGGGATCGGAGTTCGCCTCGCCTCGCACAGACTCGAGTCAGAGAAATAGCAAGCAGAGACAGTTGCTAGAGATTCTTCCTCTCTCAGTCTCCTCCGCTGCAGACTGAAGATGCTCTTGGACGCAGGACCACAGTATCCCACCATTGGAGTGACTACTTTCGGCTCCACCAGACATCACTCAACAGGCGAAGTTACAGATAGAGAAGTGGCTTTGGGTATCAATCCGTTCGCCGACGGTATGGGCGCTTTTAAAATCAACCACAGCTCCCACGACCTCGGCTCCGGGCAAACGGCGTTTTCCTCGCAAGCGCCGGGCTACGCCGCCGCCGCTGCCCTGGGACACCATCATCACCCCACTCATGTCAGCTCGTACTCCACCGCCGCTTTCAACTCCACTCGGGACTTTCTCTTTCGCAATCGAGGCTTCGGAGACGCCACGAGCGCGCAGCACAGCCTGTTCGCCTCCGCCGCTGGAAGTTTCGCCGGACCGCATGGACACTCCGACGCCGCCGGGCACCTGCTCTTCCCGGGACTGCACGAGCAAGCGGCCACGCACGCGTCCTCCAACGTGGTGAACGGTCAGATGCGCCTGGGCTTTTCCGGGGACATGTACGGCAGGGCCGAGCAATACGGTCACGTCGCGAGCCCCAGGTCCGAGCACTACGCCTCGACGCAGCTGCACGGCTACGGCCCCATGAACATGAACATGGCTGCCCATCACGGGGCAGGGGCCTTCTTTCGCTACATGAGACAGCCCATAAAGCAAGAGCTCATCTGCAAATGGGTCGAACCGGAGCAGCTGACGAATCCGAAAAAGTCCTGCAACAAAACTTTCAGCACCATGCACGAGCTCGTGACCCACCTGACCGTGGAGCACGTCGGGGGAACGGAGCAGTCGAATCACATTTGCTTTTGGGAAGAATGTTCCCGGGAAGGGAAACCGTTTAAAGCGAAGTACAAACTCGTGAATCACATCAGAGTGCACACCGGAGAGAAACCGTTTCCGTGTCCGTTCCCCGGCTGTGGAAAAGTATTTGCCAGATCGGAAAATCTGAAAATCCATAAAAGAACACACACCGGTAAGAAAAGCATTCCCCACGCATATCCATTACCGATAACATTTTGCGTTTGCGTGTAGAAATTATGGGACTCGAAACGGTAAGCAAACAACGCTAATATTATTTGGCAATTGTTTCCTTATATGCTTCTTTGCCCTATCGATAATTGTCGAGTGTTATTATTATTATTCGCATTCGATGTGTGTTATATAACACCCGGCTGATCAAACATGTAAAAGTACAGCAAAGCAACGTAAACAATCGGGCGAAATTTAAAGAGATGTTTTTGTGAGCCCGGGGTTTTTTTTATATACGCGTTTATATTAATCGCATTCATTTGCTGTGTTTATGCATCTCAAAAAAACCCCGCTAATAACAGTAAACGCGCTGGCCTCCTAAAATGCGTGTTTTGAGAGATGTTTGCTCTGTTTCTGTTAGGTGAAAAACCTTTCAAGTGTGAGTTTGAAGGCTGTGACAGACGCTTTGCGAACAGCAGCGACCGCAAGAAACACATGCACGTCCATACTTCAGACAAACCGTACCTCTGCAAAATGTGTGATAAATCCTACACACATCCCAGCTCCCTCCGGAAACACATGAAGGTAACAATCACAACGCACTATTTATCCCACTTACATTTTTTAAATTGTTTATTTTACCTTTGCAATTTTTTTTTGTTGCTCTTGTTAATTTAAAAACGCTCTCATTTGCTGCCTCTCATTTTAATTTCCTGAAGAATGAAGTTGCACGCGCGAAAAAAACCAAACGCGATTTTGATCTTAAAAAGCATCGCCGTGATCCAAGCGCGCGTCTAAACGCAGCCTGGCGGAATATCGGCGATGGCGTTTACGAAGCGCGTGTGTGATATTACAGTTTTTTTTTTTTTTTTTTTACCTCCACTGATTTATGTTCGCCTTGGACTCAGGTTCACGAGTCGTCGTCTCAAGGATCCCAACCCTCCCCGGCAGCCAGCTCCGGCTACGAGTCCTCCACGCCGCCCACCATCGTGTCCCCTTCCACAGAAAACCAGAGCAGCAGTTCCATATCACCAGCGTCGTCCACAGTTCACCACACGAGCAGCCACAGCACCCTTTCGTCAAATTTTAACGAATGGTACGTGTAAATATTTTCAAAAAGACTGCAGAATTAAGACTGCTTTGGAACCAAGACTCAAAAAAAAGTCAGCCTATTCTCGCGTGGACCTACATACACACACAATGTGAAGAATCTGAAAAGGTTTTCTCAAACCCGCAGAGAGCTGCGCATGGACTGGGTGTGCGACGCTCCCGACAGCTTTTTTAATTTTTAATTTTATTTTCTTCTTTCTGTTTTTTTTTTTTTTCTCCCCTTCATATTTTCGGAAGACTGCACAGAACTCCAATTGCATGCTATACCAGCAGGTCACAGCCTGTTTTTTTTTTTTTTTTGTTTTTTTTTTCTCTCTCCTCCTTCTTCTTTTTGTACATAAAGATTCGCCTAGTTCAAAATGTAATATTTTATTTTGTAAATAGTCATAATACAGTTTAAGGGAATTTGTGAAAAAACGTGGTCCCTAGATATATGGAAAATGAGATGGTTTTACGAATATTTGCGATGAATAGTCTTGACTGAAAAGAATGTTATAGTTTATGTGTACCAAATGTGAATTACCCAGTATTACCACAGTCTACACGTTTACCTAACCGATTAGTATTAATGTGCTTTTGTATCCAGTGCAACATTTCGTCTCCAGTCCAGTCTGAGTAGCACACAGTTGTTGTTATTTAATGTCATGTCGATAAACCGTGTAGTGAAAGCCTGAAGCTCCGTGTCAATCTTGTTTATGTAAGTGATAAAATATAAAACTATCTGTCTGCTGCATTGGCAACTGCAAGAAATTATTACTTGTATATAACTCAATTTTCCATATTTATCCGCATGTAAAGGACCGGTAACACATGTTAGAGATAATCGGTATTTATGGAAAATGCGTTCGTAGGGTATGTAAAATTTAGTTTACAAAATAATGTTTGGTTACTTTTCGTACAACATTAAAGAATTAAACGTACAACAAAAACAAAAATGCCTTCAACACTTCATTTCTCGACTGTGCTTTAAATACCCGACGAGGTAACCCCACAAGTTAACCTGTTTATAATTTCGAAAGACTAAACTAAACCGCGGCGTAACCAGGACGACGGTAACCCCCGGCGTTAACAAGAGTTGGGATTTAACGCTTAAAGGAGGAAACGCGAATCGCGCGAATCAAAATGACACTTCCGCCCTGCGTAAAACCGGCGCCTGCTTTTACATTTCGCCCCTCTTGATTCAGCAGGACGAATTATTTTCGAAGTCATTTAATTTCACTTTGTACCTCTCGTTATTGAATGAAAATTAGGCCCCCAGAGTGGCGTTTTAACGCGTTGCAACGTCAAATCGTGACGGATTCGCTTCTCGTTTAAATAGTTTGCATTAGTTAACTCTCGTCACGGCCTTATATAATTACGCTTGGTATATGGTAGGAGTGTGAAGGGACTTCGGGCCAAGACGAGAGTCGCTGTTTGGGCTTTTGTTCTCGGTTGCGACTTGCTTGATCGCCCCATTAGGCACGTCAAGATCACGGGCGACCTTAATATAGCCGGCGCGCGATTCTCGCAGAGCAGATTTCGCCAACTGCTAAAGACGCGGTCTGGGTGCTAAAAACCTGCTAAACGACGTATCGTTTAAAAAGCGGCGAGTTTCACCGAGCTTCGGAAAGCGCAAAGTTTTCCAGAACGAGAAAGGTAGCGTCTACCTACGGACTGGGAGGAGGGGGGTCCGGGCAAGCGCGCGGGCCGCGCTATTAGGAGTAGCCCGCTACGCCTGCGTGCAACTTTTCGCGCGCGTGTCTCGGATAACACGAGATCATTAGCATGTGCAAATTTAAACTGCGCCCCGAGGCCACGAAACTAATGAATCGAGCGTCGCAGTGTTTCTAATTCGCGGCCATTTGGATGTATTTTTGTTTTTAGATGCGATCCGACGACCCAGTCGCTTAAAGGAAAACGCGACGTACGCCACAGTGTTTACACGTTCCTCTTGGGGGTGTGCGCGAGAGCGGGCCGCCGCGCGCGTGCATGCGCGTGAGAAATAGCCCACCGACAGGAGGAGATACCGACTTCGGGAAAATATAAACATATTGGCACATCAAACAGTAGGGGCGAACGCGGAATGCATTATGTCGGAGGTGATTTTTTTTTTCGAAATATGTTCATATTCTCCCTCCACGGGTTATTAGGTTTTGAGATATGTGAATGATGGTAATAAAATGAATTGTTCGACTCTATTTAACACTCTATCTATTCAAACGTTCTGGTACATTTTCATTCATGCACCGTTAGAGTAGTAGTAGAAAGTGTTATGTATTGATCCGTACGATGGAATGCACATTTCTGAAGGAAGTCGTTTCGCTCGCCTGTTATCCTCATTACTCCTATTTCCCTCCAGAAAATAAAAGCACAATCACACCCATGGACAAACGCCATTACAACGCGGCTGTGTTAGATTATTTGACGGATACGACCGTTAAATAAGATATCAGTGCCTGTTTTTGTCAGTTGGTAACCCTAATATTCAAAACTGAATTTAAGACAAACTAGCTATTTTAAAAAAGGCATCTATTTAGACACGTCTAATAGCGTCACGTTAAAGGCGCACAGAACGTAAAACGATAAAGCCGTGAATATTTTTATTTTTATTTTTGCGTCGTTTTGGACACAAACACTTTCGTGAAAACTTTGAATGAATTGTCACAAGCGATACACGTATGACGCTTTACGAAAAATATAAAAATGAATCTGAACGGGGCAAAACAAAAAATAGACATAAAAAATATTAAATATAAATCGAAGGCCCTGGCGCCTGCTCGGAAACCAAAATAGTTTCTCAGTGAGGAAGACTAAATAATTTGATAATGAGCTGCTTTTTCAGTTAAGCAGAGAATAAAATTAGCGTTTAATTTGATCAAGACTAGCTGGTTTTAATATTGAGACCCAGTCTAAGCGCGAAAGTGCGATTCAAATCAATGATTTTCTTCGTTTCATCGTCAGCCGTATTTATTTTCCTAAGCGTCTCGCTTGAGAACGAAAAATGACAACGTGCTTTCCAGCGAGTTACATAACAGTAAAAACGAGCCTTACGTAACTATTAACCTTAACCTGCACTCACGCAGCCCCGAATAACGGTTAGCTCCATATTTTTACGCCTAAGTCAGGCGTTGAGCTGCGTTTAAATTCACCGCTGAGCTTTCGGTGATTGTCGCGCAGCTGTTGTCTAGAGATGGATGCGTCGCCGTTCTTTCTCTTTAATGTAAAAGTAGCTGACGGTTTTCTCCTCTCATTCATATGCGCTTGACCTCTCTCTGACTTCGGCGCTGTCTTGTTCGGCTGAGCACGTCGCAGTGAGAGCGGGGTGAGAAAAAAAAAAAAAAAAAGACGTTTAAACTTGAACGCGGAGTGCAAATTGACAACAGTGCGCCAGAGAGTCTGTGAAGTGTGACTGTTATTTTGCATTGAGATGGATGATAATTTTCAGAGTATTTATCATTGCTTTATAAAGAAAGCGGTATGGTTTGGTAGTGCAAAGACATGCGAATGGCTCGTTCTTCTTGTTTTGATAGGTCAGGGGTGCTTGCAGAGAAATGTAATATGCAATATTGTCTCAACTAAGCGTCCGCACACTTTGTAATGATAATATTTTCTCTCTTTGCGTAGGCAATACGGTCTTATTTGTAGCTAAATACATAATTTACCTTGTTCATTTGTAATTACATGTAATTACGTGTGTTATTACAATGTAATTATATATATATTAATAATTATTATTACGATTACTATACGATTAATTAGTCTATATTTACACCGTAAGAGAAAACGCTAACGAATAACTATATTTTTGATATCCAACAAGAGACGCTTGGATAACTTAGCCAAATGTTTCTTGAGACGTAAGTCCTTTGTACACGCCACACTGTGTTTTCTTCACTCTACGCACAGCTTGGATTCACACTGCCGAAGAAAGAGCCGTCAACTAACATGAGTCATAAGGGTTTTTGTGACCCCTCCAGCATTAGTTGCGGACACCACGACACGCTATTAAGTTTGGACCACAGAAGATTTGTGGAGTCGCTGACATTGTCTATGTCGTCGTGTTCCCCTGACACGTTGCTAAATGGGGTCATTCCAATTAGTTGTTTGGGACAGGGCTGGACTTCTTCAGGGATGTTCACGCACTGTCTCGGTGTCTAGAGGGGAAAAATAACAAAACAGGAAATTCGTAAAAATCGCTGTGTTTCATTTAAAAAGCACCATCGCACGCGTTTCGATGGCAAAAACGTAAAATGTAAATTAAAACACTACGGCTATACGCGGGACATGCAGATACTAAATGTATGGAATGCTTACATTTTTAAATAACAAGGTTAAATATTAATTCGAAATATTACCGGACCGCATGTTCGCAGAATAAACAAATCGTGTTATTTTCTTTGGTTACCTGTCGTGCGGCTAAGCAAAGACTTTTTATGAGTTATGTTATTGGTGGTGGGGGGGGGTTTGGTATTTTATTTACTCGTCTCAGATGAGAGCAGCTTGTGGACATCTGCTCTTTTAATTGCATCTCATCAGTATAATAAATGTTAAAGTCTGGAGGTGAGGCAATAGATTGGAACACTCAGATAATGGCCCTTCAAATGGAGTCTCAGAAGGTTATTCATTAAAGAAGTAATTTGTAAACTTAATGCACTTATAAAATAGCTCAATATTGGGCTTTTTGCATTTCATGGCATAGACATTAAAGGCAGGGAATAAGGGAGTGCATGTTTCCAAATTAAAAAAAATAACTAGACGGCCAGACCCACGACTTAACATACGGGACAATTTCAGTGAGAAAAACACGTTTTTTAATATAAGTCGTTGTGCTCGTAAAAATGCGAGATGGACATATTGTGTGTGTGTGTGTGGGGGGGGGTTTATTTGTTTTCTAGCAAAGTGAAAAGATAATATCTCAAATAATTACGTATGGCTTTACAGAGTCGCGAAGTTCTTTAAACGTCCTTTCAAAAGAGCCTACGCTGGAACTGTATGCATTTCAAGCATCCAGTGAAGTTTTCAGGCTCTTCATTAAATCAGAATACAGAGAACTAATTAAAACATGCTGTAGAATGCTCCCCAATTAACATAATCATTGACCTCATTAATATTGTGCATTGAACCAGAGGAGGGAAGTTTGGGCTCTTTGTAATTAGATACAAAGATATGTTTGCATCTTAGGAACAGTTGTTCAGAACATCAAACACACCTTGGCATAAAGATAACAGAGAGAAGCTCATTTTGGAGGGAAAATGTTTGGATACGAAAGTTATTGAAATAGCTATGTAATCTCATATTATGTATACTTGATGAACGTTAGAGGTCAGAAATGAAGTGCGCAAGCCTCTGTTGTCGGGACCTAGAGATGACCGGAATATAATAGTTTGCTATCGGGTTACCAGTGATGAGATATGCCGATAACAATAACGTTTGATGGCTGCCTCATGCATTCCAACTTTGTTGACTATAAAACGTTTCCATTTGCAAATTGCGCACGTTAGACGTCAAGCAAATTAAGACCTTAATAGAATATGCTCTGGCAAAATTCAAATTTGGTATTAAATGACTAATAGTACAGACGTATCTACATTGAGGTTTTATTTTGGCCTCAAAAGTTAAAGCCTTGGCTTTAAAAGAGCGACAGTGTTGGAGGAAAAATAACTTCAGAGCAGAACACACACAAATCACCATCGGTGATTGAAATTCCAGAGTAGCTAGTAAAAACGTAGTAATCTGTTCCTCTGATGACCTCATGTATCGGAGTTACCACAGACTATGTAAACAAGACTAATAAGGTAAGTCAAAAAACTCAATAAATCACTTGGCATGGCTCTGTGTTCTTTGGATCTACTGACGTTCCCTAACCATTGTCTTCAAAGTGTTGTGTGTTATAATACAAACCTTTTGGAACATTAGACAAAGAATAATATATCATATCTTTCAAGTCGAAGAGAAAACATTATTTTGGCGGACTGCACATATAAGCGCGATGAACCCGTTCACGAGTTCTGCTATTTATCACAGGTGTTCGTGATATATTCATCTTATTTCAACTGTATGTTTTCCTCATGTTCCAGGACTAGAGGACAAGCTGGATAGAGATGTTTTAATTTTGCTTGCTGCACATGTCGCAACACTTCTCCATAATTTGGCATAGCAAGAGTTGGAATTTCACAATTCATAGTCTGCATTACACGGAGGCCAAACTAACAAATGTTATCTTGTCTATGCTTTTTTTCCCCCCCTTTCTCAGCCCGATACAGAATATCGACTGTTTATATCCTGTAAAAAAGCCCCAGGTTGCCCAGCTGTTAATTTTTGAAATAAAAAAATAGTAATAACGTAGTAATTACTATGTTGTAATTAAATAACAGACTTTCGAAAATTATAAACACGCACAAACCGCTGGTGCTAACATAGCTGTTGACATTCACCACACACAACATAAAATTTTATGTTAATGTATTCATTTTATATTTCCCCCTCTAAAAGTAACTACCACAGAGCAGTGTTTTATATGACACCATAAGGGACTATAACATCAAATATTTTTTTTAACTAATTGTTAGAGGTTGCTATGTTGAAAAAAAAAAAAAAAAGAATGAAGAGAAACACACACACGTTATGCATACATAAACCAGAAAAGACCCACGTATTGTATTAGGCAGGAAAGATGATCCCTCACGCCAGATGCGACTACAGTTATGCAGATAACACCATTTGTGCGAGCAGACCGGAGCTTAGTCGTTCGGAGTCAGCTACCTTCTCATGATTGATAATTATCAGCCCAAATACCTTGGCTTGGTCCAGGTGGCTGCCATTTATTACGCTTCTTTTCTTTACTCTAATTAATTACTAATTGATTTTAGCACCTGCATTGGCAAAGCAGACCTTTCTTTCTTTCTCTTTTTTGGGGGGGTTCTCAGATAGGCATTATTTAACACTTATAACTACAGTCTTGTTTGCTACGTCTCTGTCCACCCGAGTACAGATCTTTTTATCGAAAAAGCATACATACATTCTCCCTCAGGTGCCAGCTATTCTGTTTAGCTAGAAATATATTTTTTAAACCAAAAAATAAAACTCTTGGAGGTGTTGAGTGCTTTCTCTCTGCAAAGCGCGTGTGCTTCAATCAACATCTGTCTCTGAGAAAACAAGAAGCGCGTCCTTCAAGTTTGACAACAGCATTCCCTGTTTAATTCAGGTCCATCATTCCTCCCTGACATCTCAAGATTCAGACGCGTCTAAGGGACTGATCCGGTATACGCAACCAAGGAATCCATATGTACAATTTCAGAAACTACTACGTTTTTTTTACCTTTAATTTATTCTCTGTAACTTGGGAACATACTCATGATAAGCACAAGACCTTGGCAGTTACAAGGTCCAGGAATCTTTCCAACAGGAAGTGGAGAAAGCCAAGCTTCCTTTCATAACCGCTGAAGGGTGATTAGGTCACGTGACGATGCTCGTTGCTCGGGTTGGTTCGGGTTAACTGTGTTTTACTGGGAGGAAATGCGTTAAGTAACTTGGACGGTTAACAATCGGACCTACTATTTAAATCTGACGATCTGCAATGACATTAATTTTTATCTCCATTTGCTTGTTTACTGATTTTCATTTTGTTATGTAATAGTAGCAGTATGCCGAAAAAGTCCACATGAAACAAGTTTTACTGTAATATGACCTTTCATGTTCAACGGGAAATAACGGCAAGTGCTTGATGTCATCCACTGAAACGGACTGGATCTAGAAAAGTGTGTGTTGTATATCAGAAAAGAAATTTAAGAAGTGCCACAATTATATATAGAATAACATTATGTTGTAATTACATTATACTTATAAAATACAATTACGAAGACGACCAACTTTTACAATTATTTGGCATCAGTAGTGCACCAATAAATCACAGTGAATCATTCCAAGAACATGTAATGAAATTAAGGGTCAATTATGATTTTAATTTTGACACATAAATATATATAAAATGTGTGTGTGTATAAAGTAACACTCTGAATACAACAAGCTGTTTTGCACTGAAATACATCGCAATTTACAGTTGATCACTTGAAGTGTCACCGTCCCGTCAAAAAGGACTCAGTTTGTGAATTTATGCATGATTTAGGTGAACTCATGACTTCAGAAATGGCTGAATGGTAACGACGGAGAGATCTAAACGCTACGGACGCACCCTCATTTCTACTTCAGGAAAACATCAATGGAGATCCACCCATAAAAGTTAGGTTGTTTTCTTCTACATTCTCCAGAACATCAGCTACACTTAAGAGATTCACTGGCACTATCGTACTTACTGAAATGCAGCTTCAGCCAGGAAAGATGAAGTCATTTTGAGACTGAGCAACAGGAATAAAGTACTGAGTAAACATCTCTTAACTCATGGAAAGCTAATTAAACAAATGTAAATAATATTCTTTCACACAGCATCATTTATTACAGCTGAAAAGATTCTTTGCTATCAGTATCACCATTTTACCAGACCAAGTTACAACTCTTTTACTTTTACTCTTTTGTTTAGTTCAAGTCGGAATCAAATGAAACCTGCTCTGCCAAACTATTTTTGGAGTTAAACTCAATGGTACACATAACTATATAGCAAGCCTGAGAGTTCAATAGCAAGAAACGACTAGATGAATCTACCTTCTAATTTGTGGACTGTGCTACTAAGGAGTTTGACCAAAAGTTATGGAAGACACCGGCCTTATTTACTCACAGCGGGTCTACAGTACAGAAACCGTATCGCCTGGACTGCAAAGGCATTCCTCAATGCCATACTGTTATGTCACTACCTCGTAAATAATGAATGCTACATAATATCATTTAGGGGCTTTACATAAATTGCAGGCCAGATAAATCTTAAAAAAAATCAGGCCACATATGTGGATTGCTGTAGCATGTTCACGTGCATTCCGTACGTTTTTTTTTTAATCAGTTGACTTAATTCTCGTTGATGGTGCACACAACCTCAGCATTTCATTTTAGGGGTATTTCCTTGCCACAGAATATCAATAGTTTGTCAGTCTATATTTATGCAAGCGATGCAGATCCTGAGAGTTAGTCTCAAACGCTGGTGAGATATAAAGGTGTTCTCGAGGTGAGCAGCTCGGCTCCCTAAATCAAATGAAAGGCAGAGACCGCTCCGTGGCCAACAGACAGGAACCCTGCGGCGGTTTGTGTGGGAATGAGATTACACAAGACTCCCTATGTTAACCTATCTGCATTTTTATACCTTTATACAATTATGCGAGCCCGTCGACATGCAATTTGGACTCATTTTATAAAGCTAAAATTTGATTTGGGTTGTCAAACATATGAGTGCATGAGAGATGTTGTATCATTCATAATGGGAGTTGATTATTGCAACTGTAGTTTTATCAGCACTTTATGAGTTTCTACCCCAATTTTGTCAGAATTTTATTAGTAATGTAACTGAATGTTATAGTGATGCAGTAAAGTTATTCTAATAATACAATAAAACAAGTCTAACCTCTTATATTTTATGTGCGCTTCCAGGCAAAGCTATGAACACATCTGCTTATTCTTGACTATTATTATTTTTTATATTATATTTTTCTATATTTTAGCCATCAAAATTCTAAAACATCAAAAAATGGACGCAAACTATACAGTAAATGTTAAATAATAAGATAGACCTTTTATATATATATTTTCTAAATGTGCATTGTGTGTTTAGACTTTCCTGGTACTGCGATTCATATAAATTATGTTCTAAATATGTATTTTTAATATTGTTTTTCCTCACTGTTTTAATATAGGCTGCCTTTATGCTGTAAGTGTGAGCTGTCATTTTGATCGAATTTACTTTCATTAGTTTGATTAGACTGCAATGCCCTGTCTGAGGATTATTGATGGGGTTTGATGAAAATAGACCTTTAGTTACAGGTCTATGGTCTGTTGACTTCTGGTGTGATGATTTTCCATAGTAATATCTAAAGCTGAATGGTGTGTTGACATCATATGAAGTGAATGCTGGCACACATGCTGTAATAACATGGCCAGAGTGGAGCACCTGTGGCGAGGAAGGGTATCTAGCATTATACGACTGGACGGCTTTTATCCCCGTTTCTACTATGGGCCAGAGTCAATTTATACTCTCAGCATGTTCTTCTGCCAACCCGCGACTCTAGCAAATCCAATCAGCTGTCCACGGAATAGAGATGCTACATGTCATCGATAAGCGAGCTTCATCATGAACCAATGATTTGTGTTAAATAATACATTACACTTTAAGGCCTTGCCAAAGTAGTAATTATCTCTAAAAGCTAATTACGCTTGAGTAATTAATGCACATCTGTAAACATTTCAAGCAATTATGGATTACTCTCTCACGTTTACCAGTGTGATTTTACATCAATTACTCATCAACAGCATGACCGTCTCCTACACTCATGCGCGTTCGCGAGTTCTTGGCAGTGAGGTCGCAATCTGGCTCCGCACCCCTCCTGTCGCCCCAGTTTACCAGGGTACCCTCATTAAACCGGCATCCAAACCTCCCCATCCCTTCTGCCACCTGGGTCTCCCACCATTTAGAGAGAGCCAGGGACGAGCAACATCCTCCGTTACGATCGCTTACTGCGACGCCAGCAAATGAAGGCACCATCTCAGTTCGCGAAGATTTACGAGCCTTTTCTTGGCCCTGAGTGAGCTTTGATAGGACACTTTAGAGATGGAAGGGGGTATACGGTTTGTAGGGGGCGGAAAAGAGGGTTATTTATGTCCCTCCTGTCATATTTTCAGAAGGACCGCAGGGGCAACAGGAGTCTAAATTAAGCATGGCATGGCTGGAGTGCTACGACTTGCCCGGTATAAACCCCTTAAACCACTGGCTCTAAACTGGTGGAGTGTGGGACTCCGAAAATAATGGGTTGCTGGTCTGTTAGATCATGGACAGTAGTGAAAAAATGAATGTTAATACAATCATGAAGAGTCGAATATGGTGGGTTCGATTCAAAAGCGGTTAAGCTCATTTTGTGGCATGATATTGATTTTAATATTGATTTTGTGTTAAAAATGTGGGGTGCAATTAGATACTTGCAATGTAAGTAAGCGGTTTTAACAGTATAAATGTCAACATTACGTGCTAACGTGGGTTTAGTGTAAAAGATTATTAAAACTACTATCTATCTATCTATATGGCGTCAACTGAGCCTAACTTGTAACCCAGAATATTCATTTTAAAAGGGAGGAGGCAATCACATTACATTAATTGCCAACTTGCAGCATTGTACTTATGCATTTATGCATTTATGTATTTATGCATGAACTTACTTTACTTACTTCAATGCCTTGTGAGTGGAATTATCAGTAGCTATCAAAACCAAGTAAGGACTTTGTACTAATTTGTTGATTAAACAGTTCCGGAATGTCTGGGCTGGGTTAGCCGGGCTGGGTTAGCCTCTCCTATATGCATTTTTATTCTTTTATACAATTATACAGGCCGATTGAGATGCATGTCGGACTACGCTTAACTATTATTACACCCACTATATCGAGAATATACCCAGAATATTCGACTTTTAAGAGATGCATAAAATGCCAACTTTTTACAACAAGGAAATCAAAAAGATTTTCTTTCTTGCGTGTACAGTGTGAGCTGACTATCAATTTTGAACAGACGCAACTATAAACCAAGCGATAAATCCAGCGTTTGATTTAACAACCTTGAAGCTTGTACGATAAATAATTTTAGTCATCGAATGCCATCAAAATTGGTTTGCTACTAGACGTCTAATGTAATATTTGCGCCCTCAAGCAAAACCAGTTTTGAACCTCTGCCTTCTCCACCACCTCCTGAGAAAGACTCAAGCTCCCTAATCGTGCCCCCTCCCACAATGACAGGCCAACTGAGTCTCCTGACTTCCAGATCGTATTGCTCTCCCAGTGTACACCCTGCCAAAAGATCACAATCCCTCCACCTCTTCATCCTACTCTGATTGGCTCGTTTCCACACTCATTAGCATGTCCCATTATCTTCCGGACTAGTCTCTGGTTCCCGCCATTCTAATTATTATAATAAACAACACGCTTTATGACTTTCAAGATACTGGAAGAGCTTCAGGTTTTTTCGTCAAGGTCCTCCGTCACATGTGGGCAGGATTTTTTTTCTGTTCTTTTTCCAAGGGCATCTGGTTCTGGCTGTTCCGATGGGAGAGAGAGAACAGGAGGGATGCCGGGAAAAAAACCTGGATGTATCCACCTAGAGTTTGTTGAATCAAATTCTTGCACCTGGATATAATTGTTGTGCCGCTGTGCTGGGACTTTCTGCCGTTACAAGAGAAGCAAATTAGTGAAACGAAATCTGGCCTCCAATTGTGAGATACAACTTCACCTGCTCTCATATTTTATCCTGGAATAAAAACTAAATAAATAAATAACATAAAATACTTTTCTGGCAAGGCACAGTTGACTGATTTTGTAGAGGTAAATACTATACATCTTAAGGGAAGTTAATGTCGTTGAAGCATTTAATAGCAAAAGGTCAATGCGTGAAATTACTGAGACGTATTCTCAATGGTTTATGCACCTAGTATGCTTTGAAAACTACATCTTTAAAGTGTTGCTTGCATTCGTGGCCGGCTCCACAAATGCCACTCCGTTCACATTGAATTGATTCACTCAGTGACAGGCAGAGAAACATTAGCCTACAATCTAAAAAAAAGGGTCAAAACCGACAGACACGAAAGTGAACTAAAATCATAGGTGCCATATGTCTTTTACCACAAATGTAGGTCAATAGAAATGTTAAACAGCGTTACATTAAAGCAAAAAACCTACGTACAGTCCTGCGATATATATAGTGAGTTTACAGCAGGTGAGGAAAATGCTTAGGCACCACAAAGTAAAGCTTTTATAAATAGTAACACGTTCAATTAATAACTTTACTAAGATTAATAATTGGAATAAACGAATCGCCCCGCACCTAAAAGAGGTAATTGGCTGTAAGCTGTGTTTAATTGCAAATTAACGTAATCTAGCACATTAATAAAGAATGTAAATTCTCAGGTGTGCTTAATCAGTATTTTTATAGAAAGAGAAATAACCCGCGTAGAATTGTAAAGAGGTTTTAAAAACGTGTAAAGTGTAAAAATGATGGTGATTTTCACAGCAAAACATTTTGATGATTCGGAAGTGAAAGAAAAAATCATTTAATAATTTACAATGAAAGAAATACAGTAAAAAAAAAGTCCCAGAATTATCTGCATGGCACTTCACTTTTGATGCTTCTTCATTTCTTTTTTTGTTTTCTTATTAGTTGTGTACATTGTGTTTTGATTCTGCTTTTAAGTGTTACAATGACCTTCTAACGGTATTTCTCTTCTCAGATTGTGGAAAAGCTGCATGCGATGACCTATCGTGTGACTTCCTCATCAACACCTTTTTTGGGTGATTACCAGTGTATTAAAATGATACAAACAGATAAACAATGAGTCTGAAAAGTCTGAAAAACCTAAAACGTTACTACCGTGTTTTCACGGTAAAGTTCTGGCAACCGCAGCTGCTGTTGTTTTACAGTTAACGTCACAATCAATCACGTAATGAATCTATTTATTTATTTATTTTGTTATATTTTTCTTAACAGTCTGTGTATACTGTATATAGTTTTAAAAGCCAGTACAATTTGACATCTGAATGGCTTCAAACAAATACTGTGAGCATTAGACTCTGACTGGCTAGGATTGAATCCTTGAAAATCCAGCTTCTAATCATCATATGTCTGGGATCAAGCAGGGTATTTCAGCCGCATTTGTATTCATACATCCTAAACACGCTAAGCCGATACAGGCATGGAATCGCTTTGATACAGCGCGCGTGTAGCCTTTCTGCGCCCAGTCCTCTCCGTAACAGCCTCGTGTACAAGAAACAGAATTATGCCCTCTTAACTGAATAACACAGTTTACCTGACACGGAAAACAGATTAGTGCCCGAGGGAGTCCAGCGAATATCTAGCAATGAGGACGAACGTACAAAATAACGCGACGGCCCGCGAATTCGATAAAGCGGAAGTTTTGGATTCTGCGCACGCGAAATGATATTTCATCCCTCCACCTCTTGCTCGTACGGGTTTATTAGTCACTGTGGAAATTATCGGCGCGTAGCCGAGGTTTTCAAACATGTAATCTCTAATTGTTTTATAATTACCCAGATTGTTTTCTGCGAGTATGGGAAATTGCACATAGGAGAGATGAATTTCTGATGGGGGTATTACATTGACTGACTGACGGATAGACTGGTCTTGTGGCCACATGCTGGAGCAGTGATAGGGTGTCAAAGATGTGGTGTGTGCCATCGGGGGTGGAGCGACTGGGGGGTGTCCTAGGGCTTGGCAGGGGCTGCCGGGAGCAGGGGGCTTTGTTTCACTGAGTGCATAGTATTAGACCTCTAGGGAAGCCACGCAGCGGGGGTTGGATTAGCCCCTAGTTTACTATAGCACGTGCTTCTCAGTGCATGGCAAACTTGTGCTTGCTCCTCTACCCCCTTATTAGAGACCTCCTGGGATTGCCGTTTCCAACCCCATTTTCTTTTACCCATTTGCTTCGCACACTTGTCCTATTAAACGTCACTCACCTGTGATTTACATAATTGAGTCAAATTCGGCTTGCTTCTTTTTTTAAATTAAAGAGCAAATTCTTATTAAATGTGTGAAATACTTCCCAGGTGCTTTTCATGTATAGAATGGTGAAGAGTGAAGTTTTTTTTATTGTAGCTAGCGTTTCGGTGAATGATCTCCCTCCAATTTGGTAATAACAAGGAGCGAAATTGATACAGCATCTATGAACTTAAAACAGACCTTATTTACTTTCTTAATGCGTATTATCATTGGTGCATGTATTTTAAAAGAAAATATGTTTGTCTTCATAGCTTTTCATTAATCTGTAATAATTTGCTCCGTCTTTTAAAATTGATTTCCAAACTTCTTCTAATTATTATTATTATTACTTTTGATATAGTGGAAAAATAGCATAATATATGACTGAATGCCCCATATATATTGTGTGTGTGTATATATATATATATATATATATATATATATATATATATATATATATATATATATATATATACTGAATCTATAATATTTTTTTTTTACTTGTGGATGCCCTTTCAGTAAGCTTAATTTTAACTTTAAACTGACATTTAACATTAAAAGCAAAACATCATTATTAATAAACATGTAGAAACACTAATCACTCGAATTAATCATGAATAACATGCATTATAAGTCAAAATGCTGTCTTACAAACAACAAAAATGATTCACTTATTAATATTATGAATTGTCTGTGATCAAACTAAGCATGCTCAATAGCTCGGTGCAAAGACAACAGTATAACAATTTATTTAACAAATCAGTTTGACGGGGTTTTTTTTTTACAGTGTTGCATTAGAAATATTTTGTGTTATTGCATTTTGAAATGTGCCAGACTGGAAACTCTGACCCAGCTAAAAAGGATGCTATAGGAAGTGTTGGAGAAAAACTCTTCTACACCAGATTTTCCAATCACGGAACTGTTATGCAAACTACAGGGAAGTTATTTTATGAGGATCTACCTAAGCAGGATAAACTATTATTATGTTTTTAGCCAGTTTAGTGCTTAATTAGATATATTAAGGTAACTATTTAAATTTGAATACTGAAGATTGTTACCACCTCTTCAACACACTAATGCATTCAAGGCAGTTCCCCTTCAAAGTACAACAAGCTTCCAATCTGTCTTCATAGTCTTCAAAGTATGAATCTAGTCTAAGAACACTAATGGTAGCCAGCTTGTACACACACACACACACACACACACACACACACACACACACACACACACACACACACACACACACACACACACACAGACAACTGGTCAGCGTAGATCCACTTTAGAGGTTCAGAAGGTCATGACATATAAAATTTCTCATATTATCGTAAAGTACAGTTACGAAACAGCCTCTAAAGTGCTTGAAACCAAAGAACAATCTACCATAGTATTCCAAGCTCCACATCTGTGCACCTGGTGGTTGCCTGGGGACTGTCTGCTACTGTCTTTAAGCAAGACAAGGAGAGATTGGTACTCTCCCATTGGTTGGCCTTATGGCATTGCTGGGCTAAACAGCTGACAGGTGTTCTCCAGAACCCTTTCCCTCTTTTCTACCCGACCCGCGTATCTACCCCCACGCTGTAGGCATGCCTCCGATACATGCATCATCGTTACTTCTGCCGTGAAGTTAATGTGAGAGCTTGTTTATTACTCAATGGTTTTTACAGGATATAAGCGGGAATAAAAGCAGCAAGTCGTCTGTAGACTCTGGTGATTGTAGCTCTGTGTTAACAGGCTTAACTGAGGTTTCTTTATATTCTGGATGTTTGTTGGCAGTATTCACACTGACATCAGACTACTTAACAGTTCACATTCAGTTTTCGGCACCAGAGGTGACAGAGGTGTTACTTGGTGGTCTGTCCCCTTTGAGGATTCGCTTGCGATGTTTTAACAGGCACGCTTCGCTCCGGCATTTTTCGTGGTTTAAAAGTTAACAGTTCAAACTGAAGTTGACGTTGCTTGACTGCTTTATGTAACTAAGTGATTTAATTAAAGTGCAATTAAAGACAACTTGAATTTAGATTTTTCAACCATTTTATATAATAACCTGTAACAAGGGATGTTTAAAAACAATTCCAAGGGCCCTCGTATTAAAAAGGGGCCCCACAAGATCAGAAAAGAGATTTTATCCACATGCATTCATTCCACACTTTCATAAAGTTAATAAATGTTCATAAATGTTCTTTTTTGTCACAAACTGTTAGTGTATTATTACGCGGCTCCATATAATTTTGTATACATAAGTACGTCTTTTTTTTCGACCAGTGTACCTTGGGAAAGTGTTAGCTATATTGTTACTCAACAAAAAATTCAAACGTTATAAACGCTAAAAATGTGTATATAGTAACATAGTTATATAGTAACTAATATAGTAGTGATGTAATGACATACGGTGTTGTAGAATCGCAGAATTATATTTAAATTTTTCTATACGTTTTGCCAATGTTGCACAGATCCCTCCGCGGCGATATCGAATGACCTGAGGTCCGCGTATCACACTCATGATCACTGGTGTCTGCCCACGCAGGTCAGGGGTCGTGACCCTCACAGGTAGTACTATGCACACACGACAAGACCCCACGCACTGCCTCGTTCTGTTGTGACGAGGGCCGGGGTCCCTGACACTGCAGCGCCGAGCGCCCCGCTAGCAACTGCGGTTTGATTTGTCGATTGGGGGGATGTCGAAGGGGCAGAGACGAGGCCATTGCTCTAATGGGGGGTGAGACAATGGGCCATCACTAATCAGGGACCTCAAGGTTGCCATGAGGTTAATTGTAATGCAGGTGGCACTTGTATAAGGGGGTGAAAAAGAAAAAGAAAAAACAGTTGACTGCTTTACTGCTTTGGTGTCCATTGTGTTTTAACATCAGCCCCCCAGGCCAGGATTTGCCTTTCTCTCTCGTTCTCTCTCCTCTGTGTCCCCTTCACCTTTTAATCTCTTATTATCTAGCAATTCTCATTCGAGCCTCTGTGGGTTAAAAAAAACCTTTCACCAAATTTCAAAAAGGAAATGTAAATATTGAGCCTGTCCTGCCCTGCAGTGGCTGTTGTGATGCGCGCGAGATCCATTGATGGGCCTATTGCTCCTCCGCACTGCATTTTACATTCGACGGAAGTGTCCTTTTGTATCATTGTTATTTGTTTAAATTGACAGAAACCGCAGAATTTGCGTGTCATTGTGAGGCTCTGAAAGAGCATCTCCAAATAAGAAGCTCCGGGTGAATAGAAGATGCTATGGCTTCCTTTAGATGTTTACATTAGCTTTGTTAAGTCTCATTGTTCGTCACAGCTCAATCTCCACTTAGTTTGTCATTTACATTCATCACTATTGGTTTTAAGGGCAAGAGATGCATAAAACGTTTGAGGATTGAGAAATACTTTGCCGTTGAGATATGTATGCACAAATGATTGATTACACGTTGCAGACTTGTTTTTGAATTGTTGTTTTAAATGAAGTTAAAGCTTTAAACTGGTATTTTGAGCCGCAAAACATCTTATGTAAAATTCATTCAAATGTGTAGTCTTTGAGTTAACGACTTGGCATTATTTAAACATTAAGTTTTAGTCATGTTTTAAAGAAGTGAAACAATAGCATTTTACATAGATTTTACTTTATAAAACTATTTGCAGATGTGATCTTTTTAGCGCTATTTATTGCATATGATGCATTTTAGGGATAAATATGTTTTGTTGTTTGATTATTTTATTGATGAAAAAAGGAACAGTTTTGAATTTAAAGATGCCTAAAATATTCTGCTGTAGAGATTTCAACTAAATGCGTGGGGACAGAAATTGTAATAATTACAATTTTGACAAGTTAAAATGTATTTTATTTTAAATGCATAATTTTAAAGACCTTTGAGTTTTAATGTAAATCTTTTTTTTTTTCATTTTCCGGAATGTAAATATTAAGATTTAACATCACTTAGTCAGCATTCAATCAGCATCGCCTAATGTTTCTTTAGCAACTGCTATTCCCATTTCACTTTCCCAATACATCCTCAAACACTTCAGAGTCCTCTGTCGGTGTGCCCTCATTTGCAGAGCATTGGCAGTCCTACCTATCACATACTGGGAGGCTGACACACTTGTAAGTTAGTGTGTTTCCCCCTCACCCTTCTCAAACCAAGAGGCGGAGGACTGTGGGGGGAAAAGGTCTGAAAGACAAACACGGCTGAGGCTGCCAACCTGCCCAAGCAAATGTTCTCTGTGTTTATTCAGCTGATGATTGGACAGTGGCCAGCGCATGTCAGTTCTGTGCTGTCTTTCCTATCACAGCTAATGTAAGGGAAATACGTGTAAGTGTGCACTTGATAACATGACAAATGAGATGCTGTGAGGTGGTGGGAGAGACCGTGATGCTTGTGTGACAGCAGCAAAGAAGGGGGAAGGAAAGAGTGCCACTTTATTTCTGCCAACTTCTTTTCCTGTCAAGCAACCCCTTTGAAAGGGGCATTACACATTCAAGTCACTGTTGTGTCTTTCATAAAATGCACGGAGAGAGACATTCCCGATACAAAAAAGGGGGGAAAGAAGGGGTAGCGGGGGGAAAAAGTGTGTTACAATGGATTTTTTTGGGGGGGAAAGGGAATGAAGATACCGTCAAGTGCATTGTAAATAGCACAGAGTAGAGTTCTCTATGTCGAATCAATGGAGTCTTAGGGAGACACTTAAGGAGACCAACCTAAGGTTTCAAAGTTCACTAGCAGGGAACGCTTCAGTGAGCCGCATTGCTCAGATTCTCTTTAACTCTCTCCTAGTGACCCAGACCTGGGCTGTGTTTGATGCTCACTCAGTATGTAGTGAATGCATCATAATTCCCCATATGACAGAATAGTATGAATCTGATAAATAAACAGCAAATTCATTTTACTATACAATGTACTTTACTATAATATAAACGTAAAGTAAAATGAGTAAATATCAACTGAATGCTTTTCCTGTTAAATTGTATAAAATAATATATTATTCATAATTATTCACAGATTTAATGCTTTATTATTTAATAAACACAGTAAAAATGATCAAAGTAATTAAATATAAAAAAATGTGATGCCAATCCATAAAAAATAACAAATTAATCACGTAAATGATTAAACACTTAATGATTTTTAAACACTGTTATATTGCAATCATTTTTATGTTCAATATTTAAAAGGAATGTAGAAACAACAAAGACAGCGTATTTTTAATATTTGATTTAATATTTGATTAATGCCATCTTAATGACTCTAAATATTACATTCTGAAGCCTCAAAACTACAAAAACAGCACATCACAGCAGCTGGTTATCAGGATATTTGGCTTCTGTTGCTTTAAAAGCTAGTGATTGTCCTATTAACTGCCAAAAAATTAACACTAGTCGGGTTTCCATCCAAATATGCAAATTTAACTTATGCACATAACTGGAAAAAATATTTATGTTTTTTTCCATTTATATGTTTTTTATAATACTTTGACGACAGACTTTGCTAGGGCATTTGAGAATAACCATACAAACGTTTCAGATGCTGTGAAATGACATCAGTTTGCTGGTTAGTCAGGTTTTGCCGTCCTATAGTAAGTCACATGACTTTTTTGATGCACAATATAGTCAAAATACACTTTAAGCAAGCATAAAATCTATATAGCAAATTTTTATTTCAAAATTTGGTATTTCCGTTGCTTGTTTTTTCATGCAATATTCAAAATGCGCATTAAAATATGATGATGGAAACCCAGCTACTGTCAAGGCCCAGAAAAGACATTGTCCAAATAGCCCATCTGCCATCAGTGGTTCAATCTAAATTTTATGAAGTAATGAGAATACATTTTGTACTCAAATACAATAAAAAAAAAAACACTTTACTCAACAATTTTTCTTCTACGCGTCATCTCTTGAGAGTTTCCGCTGGGCTCAAATAGTGTATGCTGTTCTAAACACATAGAAAACATCTTCATAGAGTGCAACTGAGGAGGGAAGAAAGTCATTTTTTTTTCTACGCGTACAAAAATATTCAATCTGAACCGCTGATGGTAGATGGACTATTTTGATGACGTCTTTCATACTTTTCTGGCCTTTATAGTTAATGGGACAGTCACAAGCTTCACAATTTTCATGCAAAACATCTTAAATTGTGCTCTGAAGATAAACAAAGCTTTTACAGATTTGGAACGACATGGGCGTAATTGAGAAGCAAAAATGTAAGTACTCCCTTTAAGTACATATGTTAGCAGAGGACAGCAAAAGGAGAAGTAGTCCCACTTTCGGGTAAAAAAAAAATACTATGAGAACAACAATGCACATGCTAATAATTTGCATTATATAAGGCTGTTCAGTACAAATGCAGACGATGATACGAAATAGCCAGCATCCCATATCGTGTGATTTCGGACACAGTGTCGGTCAGGGAAAGCATGAGGGCGTCTACAGCGAGTGTCTGGAGGATAAATGCAGGTTACCCGCTAAGCCACTTGATCTTGCACGACTGCCATAACATTCTGCATGCAAAAATATGCAATTTTCTCCTCTCAGCTTTATTTTAATCCAAGAGTTTCAAACTTACACCATTCAAACAGTATTAACACAGCGATTATGCCTTTGGCTTCTGTAAAGTTACGCTGTGATAAACAGCTGTCATCTTTCGCCCTGCTTGTCTGGCCGAGGCCTGGGAGTGTGACTGAGCCTGATAAAGCAGAGTGATTTTATCCATCACACCATATTTACCATATTTAAGTGGATATGTGACAGAGAACGCGACAAGCAGAACCAGCTAACTGATTAAGGCACCTTCATTACCTGTGCCTTGGAGACATCCGTGACTTCCCCTCATATCCTCTTGCTCAAGACAACATGGGCAGGAAATCCGTCTCATTCTCAACTTCTTAAATGGCTTTGAAATCAACCCTGTGACGTGTCAGCCTATGAACCACTTTTAAGACCTTCCTACCTGAACGTATCGTCTCGTGTTAGTTGCGGTTGTGGGGATTGGATTGTCGAATTGATAATAAAGGGATTGTTGGGGGCAAAAAAGAAGTAATCTTGTCATCATATACTCACCCTGTTGGTCCAGACATGTATGACTTTCTTTTGTCTGTGTAACACACTAACACCTAACAAGCTGGCACCTGAAATACCTCTTTAAACCCATTTGACGGTACGACATTCAAACATTTTTTTTGCTGACAAAAAAAAATGGATAATAGTGCGATATCTGAAAGTAAGAAGTCAAGCTCATGTGTAACTTCATGAAGTCATGACTCCTACTGAAAGTATCAAATAAATACATTTTTTATGATAGTTATGGTGTTTGTTTTCCATTTTGGAGCTTGCATTTTTGGATCCCCACCAAATTCCTTTTCATTACGTGGGAAAAAGCAAACAGAACATGTCATGAAGCTCAGCAGATGATGACAGGATATTAATATCCTGGGTGAACTATCATTTTAAATGCAATTGCTGTTTATTCAAACACTAGCAGGTGATTTGACTTTCATCATCACTTTTGCTAATCAATTGGAGGATTTTCTTTTTCTTGTCACTGGCTATTTTATTAATATTCATGATGTTCATTAGCATGAAGCCATCTCGATTGGGAGCTGCCGCACTGGGGCTCTAATGTAGTCACTTGATGCAAGTATTGTTTCTAGGGAAACCAGCTTAATGAGTTGCCGCCAGGAAGGGTGAGACTGTAAACTGATAACACCTTCTTTTGGTGCTCTCCATATTTACACATACACAGACGCACACTCTTGAGATAGCGCCTACAGCTGTGAAGTAGAAGTTAGCTGTGTGAAATCCCTTTGAATTTGAACTCTTCACCCATTTGTGCGCTAACCAACCATGTTAGCTTGCTCGCACTCGCAGTTGTATCAAAAAAAAGTATGCTAATTGTAAACAAACCTTGTTATGACTAAAGATTCAATCAATGACTTTCTGGTTCTGTGGAGCTTCTTCTTAGTGGAGTTAGCTGAACCATAAAGTTACAATGAAACCGAAACCATAGACAGCAAGGATACTACCACGATTAAGGTCCAATAACGTAGCAAGGACAAGTAGTAAAATAATCCATGCCACATAAGGGATTTAATCATAATTTTACAAAGATATGAGAATACTTTGTGTGCGCAAAGAAAACAAAAATAATGAACATTCAACAATTCATCTCCTTTTCATTCCTTACATTGTGGCTCACCGCCATTATGGAGATAGAATAACGACGTACGCCGCTTGCTTATGCTTTATGTAAATGAAGCAAAATTGCGTGTTAATGTAAGCATCAGAACAACACACACAATGGGAGAGTGGCGTTCTTAGTACGAGTGTCCCAAGATGATCTGAAGAATCAGGAGCAGGACCAATCAAATGTTGTTCTTTAAACATTTGGTATCCGCTTTCCTAATCCCAATGTCCATCATTGTGCAGTATTTATCTATTACACTTTTTAAATGTTAGTTAGTGCGTAATGTTGCTGTTTGAGCATAAACAATATCTGCCAAGTTGCAGAGCTGAAAGTTCAGCGTATCGAAGACATCGTCTTAAAAAACATTGTGGCAGAAAAATGCCTACAAAAACAACTGGTAGGGAACTACAAGAAGTTACTTCCTGGGTCCATTACGTCAAGAACCCAGAAATCCTCCCACAAACAACAAAGAGGGTGAAGCCATGCAGCGATTCTGTAGAGAAGAGGAAGAAAACTGGGGATGCACCAAAAAATTTCAATTCCGATGATTCAAAATCAATGTTCTAAAGCAAATCTTCTTCCTCTTGTCGCCCTGCTGTGCATCTCTCTTTCTTTCTCTCGTTCAGTGCTGCGTTTCCCAAACAAGGACGTAACTCACCGATTACACACCAGCATGACTTCCCGAACACGGTCACATCTCCAAAGTTCGAACCAAATTAGTTTAAAAACATAGGGCCATTGTTAATGACAGCATATACATGTGGTGGAGGAATAAATGATGCTGTTTAATGGATTAGAGATCTCAAAGATGCTGCTGTATTGAACATGGCTACTGACTAATTGACTAATTTACTATTTTTTTGTTTTCTTTAATGATCTTTAAATCATTACGGGTTCCCACCTACGTCATACTTCCCTTAGCCATATATGCACATGCACATTAAAGCCTATATATCTAACTAACAAGAAACTATGCTTCTAATCACAGAAGTTTTCAACAGTTTTGATGTTGTTTGCAAATTTCAGATGCTCACTAGTGGTTTAACCAATCACAACACACTGGGGCCAGCTGACCAATCTCAGCCCATTTGTATTTCTGAGGGAGGGGCTTCATCAAACAGGAAATGATCAGCGCATGTTTTTTTTGAGAAGTGACAGAGCGGTGTGGAATAAAGGTCAATTGTTAAATTAAGTGAAAAATATATATTTTTTTCTTTTAAACAAAGCAATGATACATACTAGAATGCACGCTGTAAACACAATCAAGCCTTAAAAGAAGGAGAAAAGTCATGATGAGCGAAAATCAGGTCTGTTCCCACACACATTTGAGCTTCAGTGGTCGACGTCTTTGATGTGCACCTGATCACTAATTCTTTTATCATTTACTTGTATCTGCCATCAGACTGAGACGTTATTGCCATAACATGTTATAATATGTTATATGTCATGTCTTGTTTGGGATTTGACTGACTGGCATTCTACTTCAAGCTTCATGCTTTCAAAGCATATCTCCACTAATTGTTCTAATCCACTAATCCACCAAATGTTGCTGTACAATAATATATATATATATATATATTATACAGTATGGACAAATATACACACACACACGCTACTTTTACTCTCTACACAGCTCAAAAAATGTTTGTGTGCTATTTTCCCCTTCCTTTTTTTCTTAACCATATCAAAACAATTTCATCGCCGTGTCATTAGGTATCTGGTATACATGCATAAAAATTATAAATAGCATGCATATGTATTTTTGCCAACTTTGTGGAAAAAATTTTTTTTTTTTTTTTTTTACATTTTTTAATCTGTGTTGAGTTATTCAAATTCGCCAGTCAGTTAATGGTATTCATGACCAACCTGTACAACAAGCCAAAAATATGAAAATATGCTGTCACAATGTGCCACTAAAATGTAGACAGACTAATCTACATAATAACCATGGACTAAATGAGTAAATGGTCACAGTGTATGTAGCTTATCACTATCTGTTGTATTCAAACTACGATGTGTCATTCCAGAAAGTTTTATATTGCCTGAATGAAATAATATCTGATGAAGTTCCAGACGTTGTAGTTAGTAAAGCCATATTTTTATGTGCAAGCTGCAGTGTATGGGGTCCTTTTTTCTTTCCCGTACTAGATTGTCTAAATGATATTAAAAACACATAATATATAAAAAGATGTCTTTGCTCTCCAAAAATAGTGTATGTCAAATCAAATGAATTTGCCATTATAGCTGCATTTTACCATTCGGTTCGTATTTCCAAGAAAGCCACTTATAAGAGTTTATGTCACCCTTTCATTATCCTCCCGTTTCTGTTGACCGTTCTCCTTCTTGTTCTTATGCTTGCAGAAGCTCTGAAAATAAACCTATACCCCTACCCTTCGATTTCATTAAAAACCTGGTTTACCTAATTATTCATGCACTATAAATCAAGCAGAATGATTCTATCTCAAGGTACTTAATTGAAAGCGACCTTTTTTTTTTTTTTTTCAACGGCCACATATTTGGACATAGTGGAGAAGCAGGCCTGGTGATAGATGGAGAACCCAGCGCAAACAGTTTGAGCGAGTCAGGTCCTGATTGATCAGTGCCCTCTGGGAGAAGACAAGGCTGGATCTCGCTCCCAGAGCTTGGAGATTAAAGCCTTAACAAGTCTCCTGTCCTTCTCACTTTCCACTCAACCTTCTCTAAAGTCTGACCTTCTTACGTGCATTTGTATGATCTTGTCTTGCCGCTGGATCGGTGACTTGAAAATTGTCACAGTGTCTTTCATGAGCGTCACCGTTCTCCATCGCTCCCGTCGGCTTGATTTAAAATGCCTGCAATTTATTAGCAGTCCCCTCGGTGTGTTTCGTAATTCCTTTAGACATTTTTGTAAGGGTTTAGTTGTGGCCTTAGTGATGCCCCAGTGCGATACTGTAAACCAACATCAAAGGCCACATTATTCCTCCACACAGATGCCCATAAAGAGCGTAGCGGCTTTCGCATGGATAAAGAAACAAACGTTGTGCAGCTGGAGTGATTCTTTTCACCTCTCGTTCTCATTTCTCCTCTTTTGTCTTGAATACTGTCGAGGCTTGACTCCTTAAGGCAAACAGCATGCAGGGATGTAGCGGCATCGCTCGTGTGTGTGTGTGTGTGTGTGTGTGTGTGTGTGTGGGTGTTTGGAAAGGAGCAGATGTAAGGGTGGATGTGCATGGGCTGGGAACAGCCAGAATCAGCCTCTCCGCTCTGTTCCTCTACTGACCCCGCTATAAGACTGCCAAAAGAGTCACCGCAGGAGGTCCACAGAAAACAGACATGCATTTCATAAGGGGTTGTCAATGGAGAAAGTTATGGAAGGACATAAAAATATAGCATATTTATATTATTGGCTTGCAAAAAAAAAATCTGTTATATATATATATATATATATATATATATATATATATATATATATATATATATATATATATTTATTTAATTTTTTAATTTTTATTTTTTGTTTGTTTTTTTTTTTTTGTTTATGTCACGTGAAATGAAAATTATAAATCAAAAGATTAAAGTCATATCAAATTGGAGCCCACTTTGAAAGGTTGGATAATGCTGACTTTATTCTAAAAATATAAATTTATTCTCAAAATGTTGACTTTAAACTCTAATATGTAGAGTTTAAAACTCTAAAATATTTTTTAACTCTAAAATATTGTTACGAGTTCATTTTCAAAGCAGCGTAACTTAAAAGTTGTTCTGCTACGATTTTACGCTTGTAGTTTCGACATTATGACTTCAATATCTTGTAATCTTAGATTTATTTTATGGAGTATAGTGGCTTCCAAAAGAACATAACATAAATAAATATAATTAAAAAATGTTTGATTGTTTAAGTTTTGAGATGTATACGGTACAATATTCCATTTTTTTTTTATACATATAGGCAAATAATCCTGGGGAAAGCCCCTCTCCCACAAGATATAAAAATAGCTCTGTTCATGCCCCTCTGTGTCAAAGTTAGGGCACTCAGTGGGGTGCGGACTTCAAAGCAAGAAGGGAATTCTCCAAAAACAACTGCTGGCAATTTCAAATCAACACGCCCTTTGAGTCATCCCCTCTCTCGGACTGCTATTCCAAAATATTTCCTCTCTCAATTTTCCCCATGATTCATGTGTCAATTACTATGTCAGTTATGAGTTTCCTGTAAAAAAAGAAATTATAAATATACATAAACAGATAAAAACAAAGAAATGTCGTAATATAGAATACAATCTCAAACCATTTTTAATTTGACCCGTTCGTTTTAAATGATCCGACTTACCAGACGCAATAAATGCGATGATATTCGAAATCACAGATTTAGCTCTGTATTGTCATAAACGCACGGCGGCCCCAGACAGCAGCTCTGTGCCAGATAAGAGAGAGTGGGAGGCATGAGAGGCTGAGAGAGAGCCAGCAGAGGACCTGCCTATTTTGCTTAACAGTTGGTGGGAAATGAAAATGACCTGGCGGGGTTAAAGGCCAAAAAACATGTCAAGAATTTCCCAGGATACATTTCAAGGGCGACCAGGACAGTGAAAAGGAGGCTCGCTTTCATTTACGCTTCACAATCAGATGCATGTATTTCAGTGTCCCTTAAATGAAAAAAAGGAGAAAAGGCTTGCGAAATAGATTATGCTCCATCAATAGAGACAGAAGGAGACGTGGGTTATTGTGTTTTGGCTGATGGGTTTGGGCTGCGTTGCACTGTGGGTAAGCAGGCTCTCTGTGGCCTCAGCAGGAAGCTGGCTGCTCTGGCCCGTCCTCAGGTGCTGTCACTCTCCCCTCCACCATATTAATTATGGGATAAAGACTCTAATCCTTTGCCTTTGAAGCACCAGGCTGGTTTTGAAGCTGGACTTTGGAGCACACAAAAAAATTAATGCTATATGACTGTGTAAATTGGGGGGAAAAAAAAAGACACTAACTTCCTTTCTTTTTCATTTTTTCCCCCCTTGGGTCTTATTTTAACAATTCCCTCACCGTTCATCCGTATCGAGACTCGCGTTAACTCAATTAATTTAGCATTTGGTGGATGCAGAATTAAAACACAGAATTTGGTTTAAACCAATGAAGCGGGATGTTTTGAAGTTTGTTTCATTGTCCACGCGGCGTTTCGTCAGGAAACGCTACAAACTACAATCTGCTTCCAAATATAGAAGTAAAAAAAAAAAAACGTGCACTTAGGGTGAGTAAACAACCACCTGGCAACCGACAACCACACAGCTACTTATTTTAAACCACAGAGAACACTTTGGCAACCGCCCTCAGAATCCTAACGCCGCTTTTTGGAAAATAAAATTAACCTATATTTTGGTCTTAAAGACCTTTTGTCAATGTGTTGCGTTTGCCCAATAAATTACGTTCCCTATCCCTAAAAAACATCAACGGTTTCCCACTTTTTCAGCCCCTTATGGATACACACGATCTCGTTTCAACTAGCAAAATGGATTTTCCCTATATTGCATGTTGTTTTATAGTTTGTAAAGATGTTCCCTAGTTGTGGACCCACTGAACCTACATATAAATTGATCCCAGGATTAGTGCCCCCCGTTGTATGCTTTTAGCTCCAGGTACCATTAGCTTGCAGCTCTGGCATATAGCCCTAAATAAACCTCTAATTGTCCCGCACTGGTGTGTATTATATTAAAACTACAGCATTAATGATGCTTTCTAAATTTTTTCATATAGCGGATTGTTATTGGAAAGACGGAAATCCCTCTGAGGGGGGATTTAAGCACTTTCTTTTTTCTTTCGCGGGCATTCAGGTTGTGTCATCATCATGGCATCTCACTTTGCAGTCTTAGCAGTTTCAAGACAGCTATATGAATAGATGCAAAAACTCAGCATGCAAAACATATGTTTAAGACAATGACTAATCAGAATTCAGTATGCAAATATACGCATAACGGTATCTTTTTTAGCAGGACCTGTCTATTATATACGGTTGGGTTCAAAGGCCAAAAAAACTAGTCCCATATTGTCAAGAAATCCACATGAATAGAATCAAAACTGAAGACGCTAATTGCTTAAAATAATAATAAATAATTCAATATACACATATTCATAAGCAGCAAAAAAAATAAAAAAAATATTTGAAAAATACGGATATAACCATGTCATCATTTTATTGGTTAAATTTTAGATAAAGGTTTTTGCTTAAATAATATTTATGTTTTACTGTGCATATTTATTATGTATATGTAGACACACACGTACAGCGTATATTATTAAATTATTTACATGCATTTAGTTAAAATTACATCATATATAAAAATGTAGTATATAAACGCAACACATTATTCTTAAGTATATACACACACATGTGTCTGTTTTTATATACATATACATATATACTATGTAGACATTATGTATCATTTATTTTGTATGCGATTAATCGTTTAAAAGCGCTTTGATAACACCATGATGCGGTATTATCTTCATCTATTTTATAAAACTAAGCCATTCCTAAGATTTCAGCCAAAAGGCGTCTCTAAAACTTTTTTTTAGACCAGGGCTCCCCCTAAATCGCAAGGCCTTGCCAGTTTTCCCTGAAAGACATGGAAACGTCTTAAGACCACATCAAAAGGGAGTCCCCGCTGTAGCGCTGGACAACATTGTCAGCGGCCGGGCAAGCCTGAGCTGCGTTCTGTGATGTGAATCAGTGGTAGGCTGCGGTGTGAAGGCCGAGGTAAAGAGAGCAGGTTCTGGTCGTACGCCTCCACAGCTCCACGTGAAGCCATGGAGAGAGAGTGAAACCTACAGACTGGCTGCTGTTTTTATGTTTGTTGTTTCAGGTGGAGATCCTGGCTGAAGCAGCTGTGGTTTGAATGCTGCCCTCTTGTGCTGGATTCTACACTGCTTGCATTATGGGCTGTGAAAGGATGTTTACAGCATGTAGGAATTTCCCCATTTCACGATGTTTTCCATTTTATCCAGCGCGCATAATGCTGCTAAATCGAAGAAATAATACCAGCAATACAAATCACTTCTCAGCTCAAGGTTGCATTTAACAACATAAAGCTACCGTGTTTACAATTTCGGGGATGTTACGCTGGCTGGTTGCTAGGGCATCGCTAGGTTGTTCTCGATGCTTGCAAGGACTTAGGTCTTCTGGCTTCATTGGCCAAAAGATCCCACCACAATTGTTCGTGAAACGGCGGAGGAATCTCTTTTAAACTCTATGGCAGGGGTTTCCCCAAAACATTTACTTGAAGTACCCCTGAAATGTAATTTATCAAAATGTCTTTTTTTATTTTTTACTTTTTATTTGGATTTATTTAGATTCCTCACTTTCAGATTTACAAAACTAAAGCTTTTAAGATTTTAAATCATTTTATTTTGGGCTACTGGCAAAATTATGCATTCTGACGCATTCAGAATGATTGAATAAAATCACCTCATAAGCACCTTAGCTTTGTTAAAAAGTAAGGGCAAATAATAATAATTATAGTTTTGAAAACCATAAATTGGTTTTCGTCCATAAAATGAAAGACCGTAACGGCTTTCAGAGTATCTACTTTTGCATTCCAATAAAGAAATGAAGTTATACCTAGTTGAAACCTATTTCAGTTTCAGATATTTTTGGGTTTTTCGGTGATCTCTCTCTTCAAATGTGTGAATTCAATTTGACCGTTGTCCTCATCGCGATAAAATGTTTGCCAACAAAACAATCGATGTAGCTGCATTAACAACCAACGATTCTTTTGACTTTTAAAGAAAAGAAGAGGTCATATGTGGGGAAAGAGAAAGGAGAGGGAAAAAATGACCTGCCGCTTTCATGAGGCCAAGAAAAAAAAAAAAAAACAGGTGGAAGAGAGGAAATAATTGTTTGATCTGTCCTTTGCCTGTCGCTGCCCTAATCACTCAAGACTGATTCAGAAAATGCAGGCTTGAATGTCAGAGGGCCACCTGCGGAGAGCTAGTCCGTTTCCCCTGCTCTGCGCGCCCATAGCCTTGTAATCACCACTCTTTCTCTCTGCGCCGACTTGGCACTCTACAGCCGCCTTGATTGAGCACCTCAATCTAACAAGGTATCCACCGGTCCTGCCAGACGCTTGCGGACGATTGAAGATGCCCCTGATGATCTCAGAGCGGTGCTTTTCCGCAGTAAACTCCACCGCCATAAAGTCCAAAAACACTGAAGCTGTTTAAATGTAAAAATAAAGGAAAGCCGTGAACCGTAAAGATAAAACTGATGCTTTATGCGCTTACAGGAGCCGTGCAAAATTAAACGTAATCTAAAGAAAATGGTTGCCAATGTTTTCAATGTAATAATAATAGCAATTCAAAATATTTATAACTATTATTATCATGTAATGTGTCTTTTTTTGGATTTTGCATGCTATTTATGTCTTTGGCATGCATACGGTATTGGCGTTTGACGTTATATGAAGTTTTTGTGTGCATATTTTGTCGCCATGCGTATGACACATGTTTTATTGTATATAAAATACGCATCTACCCCACACGTCTAAATCCTGCCCATTGTGTATCATATGCGTGCTAAAGTCAATTTCTTTGTATGTATGGTATACAAAATAGAAACAAAAAAATACTGACATCACAACGCTTTCATGAGATTTTGTTATATAATTAATTATAGATGCCAACTTTTTTTATTTATGTGTAGGTTTTACATTCTGAAATGTACAATATTAAAAACGATTGCATTATTATTAATAGTTTTAATAACAGAATAAAATAAAGCAGTAAAACTGCTTCTAATGTCATCACAGGGTCTGAGAAAATACTTTTTGTGAGAAAAAAACACTTTTTTTCAAGTTCTGTAATACTTTTGCAATGAGGGTCTGAACAAGGTTTCTGGGTGTTCTTGGCAGTATTGATTATTCATAATCATCACGCAGTTTCAGACAAAAATAAGAACCCGGAAAATAAAGGTAATCACAGTCGAAAAACTGCTGAATGCCTCAATCATCATTTCTGTGGGTAATTGGGAAAAATATGTTCTACAATATCTTCTACGGGAAGTGAGTTTGGTGAAAAGTTGAAACTCCCTTGCGATTTCTGTGCCTGTTCCCACTGCCCTCGTGTCGCTGCTCTGAAGGTCCCATGGGGAATGTCCTTTTAGATGTCTCGTAAAGACCTCTCACCCCACAACGGGGCTAATTGTTTTCAGGCATGCGTGTTTGAGTGACAAGGGTCTTGTAGACTGCAGAGTCTGTAGCATGCGTAATTCTAAGGGTCACTGTGAAACAGGTGCTTTTTCCAGTCTGAGCTGAACAAATAATAAATAAATAAATAATAAAATTGCCCCACTGTAGTAAGTGCATTTTGAGTTTGATTTGTGACATAGCTACCTTGTGCCCAAAGCAGCGAAACTACTCTGCTCGTAGAGATTTAATGTCAGTATATTAGATTTTCTCACTATTATTGACTGTGCACTAAAACATGAAGCATTATATATTATTGTCTAGCCTTAAAAGAAACACTGTTATTATGATAAAGTTTTTTGATGTATCAAAAAATGAATTGCTTTACAGTGAAGCACAACGTTGGGACGCAAATTCAAATAATACACAGTCAAGAATAAAATACAAACATACAGTTACTACATTTTTTCCCCACGTTTGCAAAATGATGTCAGCTGTTTAATTACTTTTGCACGTTGCCGGTAACCTGATTTAAAAAATGTGGACATTTTAAAAAGATTTCAAATGCTAATATCTATTAAAATATTACATTCTTGGCTCCTCTGAAAGTCGGCTATATACCCTAATGGAAACAGCTATGGTACTCTTGAGGCATGCCACTAAAATGTATGATCAATTATGGCTTTTCTAAAGCTGGACTTAACATGTCATATATGTCACGCTTCTCTGGGAAATAATGGCTTTGAATGGATTTCAGAAAGTTGAAATTTATCCTCCTATTGCCCTGGGTTCCTTAAAGCTTACACCCGTTCCCTGCTTAATATAATACTGTTGATTTAACAATGATGTATTTGAACCTTCAGGCACTTTTTCCTCCTTTTGGAGATTAATAGGTGGTTTTGTAGGGTGCACAGGGTGCTACATTATTCTGGTGGGCTTGACTGAGTGATAGACCCGCGATATGGCGGCGGTTCCATCAACAGCAGTTATATTCAATTTCTGAGGGGTGCATTTGTCACATGGGACAGGTAGCATTAACACAATGAAATAGTCTTAAGTCACTGTTAAGTCACCGCGCAACCGCATGTTTGACTATGCCTCTTCCGTAGCGGTCGCTATACCTTTACCTCAGCACATAATATGACGGGGCATTGATTAATTGTACATTTAAGTGGATGCACAGCCCTCCTCTCTATAATAAATTATAGTCATTAATCAATAAAGCACGGTGTAATACTGGGACTTGGGGGACATGCTGCTTTCTAATGGAAGACTGAAACACGAGGCCGGTCCTCTGCCGGCATTGACCACTGAAGACAACACACTCTACGCCTGCCTCCATCCAATTAAACCAGGTAATTAATGAACATCCTTAACTTCGATAATGGGATTTGCCATTCAAACTATTTCACCCATAAATTTTTGATGGTCAACAATTTGGGTGCCTTTGCAGAAAACCTTATGTAGTGTAGGCACTTTGAATGAAAGTAAAATGAAATGAAATCTCCAGAGTTTATGCTTGAATATGTGGGATAACGTATGATAAACGAAAGCAACTGATGTGCAGAAGACCAGCAATGATACAGTGTAAATGTCACAGTATAGCAAGGGCCGATGGGAGACTAGTGCACATGATGTTCTTAATAGTTAAAAAATAGCATCCATTTGACACTCATTATCTTTTCCTAATCGTATGAGAATAGATAAAAGTGCGTCAGACCGGCCGAAGAAACATTACATTAGTTCTGTGTAGAATCCCAGACACCTCAGATTAAAATAAATAAATAAATACACATCTACAGTGTTATATTAAAGTGCATTTACCGTACTTAAGGGTTAGTTTGCTTGGAATACTTCATTAAACACATCTTAATTTGTTTTTTGAAGATTTACCAAAGTCTTATGGGTTTGGGACGACATGAGGGTGAGTAAATAACGAGCTTTAACTTTTTGGTGAACTATTTCTTTAAAATTAAACGAAAACGCTCCCCTTTAATTAGATCAGACAGACATTAAAAAAGCGAAACAATCACTACGTTTTGAAAGCAACTCATTTTAGGGTCTCTGGCAACCCGACATCATCTAAAATCGTCTAAACAGAACGCAAGGCTAATACCAAAATTGTTTCTGTGCAATACAGAGCATGCTGAAATGATCAAGAAAACAAAAATCGGCTCATTTTATAAACCCAAACCCACGAAGAACGGTTTTCCAAATCATTTTCGGAGAACAACGTTAATGCTTAAATGAAACGACTGGCGGCTCCGTTATACTCCAGAGCTATAAAAGGAGAACCTCTAAGCAATAGAATAGAATTTTCCTCTGGGCTTCCATGAAATAAAATGGCATTTACACTTATCAAAGCAAGCTAAATAGCCAGGCTTTTCATCAACATAAGTTCAGTCATGGGAATATAAATGATCCAGGCGGCTTGATTCTGCCTAATGGAGCTGGATGAAAGGTATATTAACTATGCTGAAGCCAGGAAGGGAAAAAAAAAGAAATAGATAAATAGATAATAATGCTGAGGGAAAACAATTAAGTACTCCAGTGGTGGATAAATGACTTGTAATGTTTGCCTGGCTACCTGAAAAGCACTTTCTTCATCTAATGCCGTCTGAAGCTGTCACAGTGTCGTAGCTTTAGCCCATTTGATTAATGATGAGCTGTGGGCACAGCTAGCAGCTAAAGTCTCAATTATGAAAAAGCCAGTAACTAGTGCAATGTTGCTGATGCCTTTTATTCCACTGACAGCGGTGAAAAATCACAATATTTCTAATCAAAGTAAAAACATTCATCATTCATTTATTGGCATTTCCGAACATGCCCTTTGTGTCTAGCTTTTCCTTCTTCCTGACTTTCACACCACCCCGAAACCAAATCCTGCAGAGATTGATGCTTCAATCCCTCCGTTCCCCTCTCACTCCTTCCGAAGTCTATTAAAGTTCAGCTTTAATTATTAATATGAAGGTCGCGACCCCGTCCAGCCCCATTTTTGCAGTTTAAGACGATAAAAGAAAATGATTAAAAATGTGTGACGGTTTTTAGATTAACGTTCTTGTTCTGGATGCTGATTGGTCAGTACAGCAATCAGTACGTTCTTGTGCATTGTGATGTATCTGTTTATAACAGATTATCAATAACGTTGATATAATTTTATGCTTTAATTATAGGCTTTTAATAAACTCAGAAACCACGGCTTGGGAAAGAGTGGTTTAGACCTTAGGCTCCACATTGAAAATGCATCTTATTTTCTCTTCATGTGACTCTTTGTTTGGTCTATCAGTATAATCTCATAAGCATTTGTGATATTTTACTCTTACCTTCAAGGTGATTTAAACATTTTCAGACGCGTCATTGTGGGATGTATAATAATACATTTTTGCATTGAACAAAAACAAGCGTGTGAAGGATGTTCAGTGGATTGTTCTGTACATGCCAGTTATTTCTTTCAGAAATTAATCAATGAATAATAATAAAACAATTAAAAATCAGTTGTAGCCATTAATGCCACGTTTGACCACAAATGTGTGCAATGTTTGCTGGAAATAAATAATTAAATAAATATTAAATTCCCAGTCTCTGCAATTTGGCAAATGGTTGAACTATCCATATTCCTTCATTACATTCTGAGTGGATTAAAATAAGTTTGTAGAAGAAGATGAGTGAGTTTAATACGCACTGGAGGCTAAAGGAAAGATTCTATTACCGTATGTAGAAATTACCTCATAAAGAAACTAATATGGCAATTTAGGGAGCAATTTTTAATAAGACTTTTATGATGCACGGTTGTAGTTATGCTAATGAAGTTGTCATTTTACTTACGTTCTGCCCTCAATACTGGCCTCATATTTCAAATTCAGTAGATTAGTGCTAGCTAACTGTTACTAATGAATTTCATTAATGCAGTGAATACAAAGACATGATATTCATACCAGGATTGCTTCGCTCTCGTCTTTTGTGTGCTATATGTGCAGATAGAATAATGTTTATGGGATTATAAAGTGCACTGTGGTACATTGTTATTGGAGTTGCTCTCTTGGAGACAGGACCTTTTTAAATCCAAGAAACAGCAGGTTGCCCTGCAGTTCTTATTTTATTGCAGAGTATCAGAAATAGTTCATATGCTATCTTTGACTGCGGTGTTGGATGCGTTCGCAAAAACCTTGAACTACTGGCACACGCGAATAATGATTCTTTTCTATCAATACTATTTCCAGAAACACTGGTCATCTTCCAGACGAATAGTCCCACAAGATCTCATAAGAACAATCTGGCTTATTCCTTTGACATTTTCTATAGCATGTTCCGTGTGAACCTTCAAACTATTAGTAGAGCCTAAAAGATCACTATGAAACATTTAATAAAAAATAATTCATTCATTGGTATTCATGTGGAATTATATAATACTTATTATTAATTAATTAACAGAAAGCCATTGCTAATACTGTTATATTTGCTTTTCCTTCCAAAAGCAAACACACACAGCTTATATTAATGAATAGTTAAATGTGACCTCATTTATTACAATTTAAAAATGGAATATCGACTTCATGTCACAATATAGACACTTTCCATGGTATATTAACACATATGATGGATGCATGAAAATGTGCTGGACTGTAGCAATGATATCTCCGTTGTCCCTTTTCTTCTGTTTTTAACATTGGGCCCAAACGTGCTTGTCTGAATCCGTAACTGGTGAGGTAATCTTTAATTACTAATTGCAGCATCTTAACATGGCCTAATCCTGCTTTATTTACCTCTCGCAAGGCATCACGATTACCACTTTGATTGTTTGGTCTGGTTCAAGACCGAGGAAATACATTGTTACAGCAGTCCGGTCAGCCAGAGCGAATCAATGCTCATTGCCGATAGCAGGTGAACTAATTTGCTGTTGAATGTGCTCAGTCATTTCAGGGTGAACACTCAATTTGGCCTGATGAGTTGAACCCTTTAATCTCCGGCAGTCCCTCAAGTACAGAGCTGCTAAATGCTCTAATAAGGGCAGACAGATGTTGTGGGATCTGCTTTGATTCTTTTAATTGCTTTTTCTCTTATTTTCCGTTTTTTGCACTCAAATCCCTTTGCGGTTTACTATATAAAAATATTCATACGCCTAATATTTTGTTTATACTTTCATTTACAGTACTTCATTGTTGACAGACTCTTTGAATATAATTAGGGAATACAACACACCTTACTCCGGCTGAGCACAACCCCTAGGGAAGAAAAAAATGTAACACTAAAACGTTTTTTTTTTAGGGAATCTTGATGCATCGTTCCCTCTTTTAAACACTATTTGCCTACTTTGCACTTCATTGTGGCACAACTGCAAAAAGGAAAAAAAGAAGAAGAAGAAGAAGAATATTGGGCTTGTGAATTGAAATCTGTGCTTCAGGGAAAATACATTTAAAAATCACAGGCTTATTCATCATCAGATTGTAATAAGACTGATAGTAAGCTATCTCTTCAATTTAATGAGATATTGAGCTCTTCCCTAAATTATAATTAAAAATTATGACACGCAGAACAAAAAATAATGCACAGTGTCACTAGAATGTTCCTAGACTAGAGCAAAGACTTAGAACAGCAGTTTTTTCTTGACATTACATATATATACTTCTATTTTCCCCAGAAAACGTTTCCAATAATAGAAGCGTTAAAGACATAATGTCTAATGCATAAACAGAATTGCAGGTAAACACCTTACACAGAATATTAGTCGTAACTAAAAATGTTGGTAAGTCAAACTTAACCAGAATATGGGCCTTAATCAGAAAATGCTTTTTTTTTACAGTTTGTCCAGTCAATAGTAGACAGTTGGAGTGTTTGGTCCTTATTTTCACGATTCTTTATGGCAAGGCCAGTGGCACAGAAATCGTACACTTCAGTTTTCAGTGCTCAAATAAAAATATTCAGTCCTTTTCCAATTCGCTTCCTCTTGAACATAAGAACTGTGATGTTTCGGTGATGTCCTCAGGACTGTGGCATCCGTAAAGCCAATGGCTGAAATTGTGATATACTGTGCATGTCAAGATTTAGCTTTTTTTGACTGTTTTCAGTATTACTGTTTGAATGCCAGTTTCTTTCTGTGAACACAGATGTAAAGCGAACTAATGAATCATCTGTGCACAAGCAGCTCAGAGTCAAGCCCGGAATCATAAATCTCTTAACAGAATAGAGCCAAGCCGTCATTCTATTTTTGTTTCACGTTATATCAGACCTGAGCAGCAGCGTCAAACTGACGCGAAACCCCCCGGCCTCTACTTTAATGCGTGATGTCTGCCCGGTCAGGAAACAGATGTTATAAATCAATCCATACTCTATCTATTTATTTGTTAAACATATTTCATATATTTTTAGAGCAGCACTGATTGCCCTTGTTAGTGGAGGATGGCAGTCGGTTGCTCTTTTTTTCTAGCGGGTGTGGAGGTTTATGAGGCTCAGCGTGCGAGGGTGATGACAGGGCCTGGTGGCCGGCCAAAGCACGGCTGGCGTTCGAAGTGCCATCGCCCTGTCGCCTCCTGCTACCGCCACCGGCCCATATGGGCAGAGAGATTGCTCTCCACTGGCGCTCCCCCAGCCATCCATCACCTCGGTCCACGTGCCCAGCACGCCAGCCCTGGCACCACGCTGACTCCGATCCATCAGGATTTGCTGTGAGTGACGGGGAAAGAGGAGACGAGCCCTCGGTTTATCATCTCATGGAAAACAAACACAAAAAAGAAATACCCAGGCTGTCACGGTGAGGTGGCAGGTACTGCCTGAGTCACCCTTGATGTATTTCATTTGCCACTTTTGGATTTTTCGAGTGCTGTGACAGGCTTTTTAAGAGGCGTTTAATGGTAATTGGATTGGTTTTTCCAAACGCAAAGCGTTTGAATTTACAGATTTTTCGCATCCGTGATGCTTTCCAGACCATGTCACCTTCAAAGATGATTAATTTAAGTCCTTTCTTCTTGGACATTTATCACTTCGGTAAACCCTTAATGTCTCTTTTCCGTGACTTTGCCAGGCAGGGCTGGTGGTGCTTAGGAAACTGTGATGTTCCCAAGCTGTTTCTGGCTTGTTTTCCACTGTCTACATTAATATTTGTTAAGAAGCAGATTGAGAAAACAACATATGGCATAAATATTCGTATTTTCCACTCAAGGTTGTCGGTATGGCGTCCTTCAGTAGGGTCTGTAGCCTCGCTTGCCAAATCGCTTGTCTTTTTTTCGCCGCCCCCCCTCCTTTTTCTCAGAGCGGCAGGAGCGGACCGGGCCAAAACGATAGCATGGACACAGAGAAGCACCCTCTGGCCCCCGCCGCCCCTCGCCGGACCTGCGGCCCCTCTTTCTGCGATTTGAGAGAGCTGTCAGTTTAGATCGCTGGTACGCAGTGAGGCTGAAGCTTCCCCACCGACTGGAGAGGAGTCGTTGGCCAGGCTTTCCTTGTCACTGGGAGTTAAAGCAGTCACTGATCCTAATGCTTACACTGTTGTTGCAGCATTCCGATTTATACTCGCTGCGTGACTTGTCAGCTTTAATGAGGGCAGCAGGCACTGAATTATCAGCATACCAATAATGAGGGTGTCACAAGCTGCCAATTATTTCCCGTTTCGGACATTTTTTTCCAGAGCTCTTCTTTTCACACCATCTGACCTAATGATGAGAAATGCCTTCTACTCTGTTTAGGTTATGTAATTTGTGTTAGATGGCAGAAGAAAGGGTTGTTTTGGGTCTTCCGCAGACTTTCACACGGATGCGAATGGATCTGGCCATCGTCTGATGCACTTCACATGCTGAATGTTCTCTCTGAAACCATCTCACGCAATCATAGACTCATGAGGCAATCGCGTTTGAATGGTTCGCCAAATTCGCTGCTCAAACAGTAATGGCAACGCCATTTCATCAGGCCTCAAAAGAAAACGAGAGGCGAAAAATGGATGGCCAAAATGTGCTCAAGCCATAGCCATGTGTTGCATTAAAACATGGGCAGTGCGAAAAGGCCATTAATTCCAAATTTTTCACTCTTCCAGGAAGTCTTTCAGGTGTTCATGTCATATTAAAGAGTACAGCAGTTCCAGTTGAGTGTCTACATGCGCTGCAAAGACTTCTGGGAAATGCATCATCTATCTAAATTCTAACAGTAACACTGGTTAAATATAAATATATATTGCTAATATACACTAGCTGGATTTCAGCAGTCATTACTCCAACACTACCTCATGACCAGTTTTAGTAAAACCACTTTTTTTGATTAGAAAGATCAGCATTTATTGAAACAGAAGATTTAAGTAAATGTTTTTATCTGACGAAATGACTGAATAGTTGCTGGAGGGTGCAAAACGAACAGTGCAACCTATCACGCGTTTCACTGGATCTGAAATAGTTTTGTATCTGGTAGACGTATTGTCGAAGAGCATGCACCTTTCCTTTCCCTTCAGTTTGAAGGAAAATACAGGAAAAGTGCATTCTGCTCATCAGTATGTCTTCCAGCTACAAAGCTATTTCGTTTACTCTTTACTTCAGAAGCTTTTTACAGCACTGAGTAATGACTGCGTTTACCCAGAGCACAGAAATGAGAAAAATAACTCAGAAGAGGCTATTTTAGTAGCAGCATCATAAGTGCATTTATGGGCACTCAAGCAAGAGTTGAGCAAATTTACACGTTTACCCATCTCATGGTTGTTTTGTTGCTTTTCTTTTTCTTCACAAAGAAATGATCTTGCAGCATTCACACTTGTTATTTTGCACGGTGTAATCATTAGTAATTTTTGAATATCTCATCTGCGGACTGAAAAGTCTGTGCTAAAGGTTATGTTTCAAATACATTTATTTTACAAGGTTGTACATTTTCAAATTGGATTAAGAATATTACGTATTAGTTAGTATTTACCGCAACAATAATAGTGTAAATTGTATAGATTAACTGTATGTAATTCTGTATTATTGTGGATATTTGTGACCTTGCTCTACAGCTTGGTGTAGCGCAAAATATCTGATCATTACCACGTTTCTGTTGCTGTACCGTACATACTGTCATACTCTTCACCATTAATAAATAATGAAAGTAAAAATAGTTATACGTATCAAGCAATGCTTTAATTGTGAGAGCAATCCAAAAATGCAATGGGTTAAATAAATCGAATTACATTTTGTGTGTGTGGCATGCATTTTCATGAATCTAACGTTGTTAGCTTAGCAACATGCAAATGTCGAATTCTGTTGAGAACATATTGCTGGAAGTGTAGCTTAAAACGGATAATGTATCTTAACAATAAAAATATCATTGTTATGCGTGTGATGTTTTTATTTATGTTTTCTAGCTTGCAAATTTGCTAAATTTGATCCGATTCCACTCAGATATGCAAAATCAGACTTGGACTGACAGTCTGAACAAGGCTATTTTTATACAGCATAGCAAGACGAAATAGAGTGTTTATGTCATTGCGAACAGCTTGACTTACTTTTGTGCAAACCGTAAAGTAAGCTGTTTCAGTATTGTCTGACTCCAACAAGGGATAGAAAATACATTTTATCCCAAAATTCCCTGCAGACATCCAAACAACATGTCAGAGTTTATTAGATCAGACGGAGACAACACCAGAGTCAGAGAGAGGGCTTTTTAAGGTTAGAGGTCATTTGGAGGCGTCAAGCTTTTGTTGCTCCCTGCCTCTCTGTCTATCTCTCACTTGCTCTTTTTTTAATAAACAAAATTCATTAAACGGGTCTCCTAGAACGTCCTGACAGGTAATTCCTCTGTCTCTTCCTTCCTTTTTGTGATCAGAAGAACCCCGGTGATTCCTAGCATGGGTCCCAACACTATGGGGGAATTTCTCTCAGAACCTACCCCTTCAGCTCAATTCCTCCCCGCATTTCCGAGAGCTTTTCATTCGTATCCCCTGGAAACCGCTCTGCATTCTTTAAACTCCCCTTCAAAAAAAAAAAAAGGAGAGAAAAAAAGGGAAAGGGTAGTGAGAGACAGTAGGGGGAGAGCCCTTACACGTTTGGTTATGCCCTTTGATCATTCGTTTATCTTTAAAACAGATGGTTGACCACTGTGCTGTTTATGTCAACACGCGCTTATTTGAAAGAGCGATTCGCCGTTGGACGATTCTTCTCTTGAAACCGATGAATTGCAAATCATCGGAAATGAAAAAGCAACCGCTTGTATAGGTTAACAAAGCACTTGCCTTCCAGAGAGCCTAAGGGCGGGAATCTAAAGCCTCTTTTCATAATACCCATGTCTGCAACCTGCTTCTTTACATAATGTTTCTGTAACGTTATTCCCACATCACAAGAATACAGTGCAGATAATCTACTAATCTGATTATTGTTCAATTATGAAGGCTCACTGGTCTATAAATCCCCACAGATTTAGCGTTCACATGTACAGTCATCAAAAAATGATCTAATTTTGATAGTGGCAGGCAGTGGGTGAATGGCAGTGGAAAGTGGATTGGGTATTGCATATGAGATGGGCGTGTAATTCTACCTTAATAAAACTGTGTCTTGGGAGGTAGATGATGGGGGTGGAGGCCGGTTATAGAGAGCTCGTATAATCTTTCGATCCATATTTATTTAATAAGACTGGAATACTTGTCTAGAAATTGCCATCAGAAGGTTGTCAGGGGCCATCAGAGAGAAGGGGAGGGAACTTGTTTGATGTTGTGTGAAGTGGTCATTAAATTTTTACAGCTTTTATGAGCCTGTGTTTTTACAAGACCACTGGTCTTGTGGAAGGAGTTACGCCGCTAATTGTTCATCAAAGCTTTCCAATGAAAAGTCAGTTTATGCTATAATAAGGGTGCAATTAATACTCAGTAAGCTCCAAAATATTGGCTTTGGGACTTAATTGCTGGTTGACTGATTACTTATTAAAAACTGCAAAATGGTACATGGTTTAACATAATTTTTAATAGCGATTATTTGAATAACAATAGGTATAACCCTGCTGTAGTGACATGGGTGAGTTAAATTTGTTACATACTTCTAATAAATTTGTGACCTGCACATCTTCAACTTTTACTTAAACGTAGGAATACACAATACTGTTTCGTAGCCAGAAATATTCATGACCAGTACATTTTCTCAAAAATTTCCTCCGACAGTACTTCACCTTTAAAAATAAAGAACCTTTAAGGCATCATTTCTCAAAAGAACCATGTTTTTTATTAGTGTGAAGAACATTTCAGTAATATTAAGAACCCTTTCGCGCGTTAAAGAGCTTTGAAAGGTTATTCTTGGAACCATGATGCCAATAAACTAAAAAAAACTTGTCAAGTCACTGAAATCATAACAGTCTACATCAACTGTTTTCAAATCTACGGTTGTCACCAAGGTTAAAATGGCATTGAACTACCGTATATTGTGTCTTTAGTGTGACAGTAGTTCTTAGAGTGTTTTTACCTCATGATTGACAGAGTAGCCCTGTCAAGGACATACTCTATAACTGATGCTCGGTTGCTATGGTAGAGGTGCAGGCAATTTAAACATCATCACATCCACCGGGGGCGCGCTCCCTTCAGTAAGTGGCTTTGCTAAAGCTGACGCCTGCCAACGCCATCAACGCCGGTGACTCTTAAGCGGTGACAAGGGGTCTTAGAGATGAAAGTTGCTTGAAAAGGAGTGACGGATGGAAGAAGAATTATGGGGGGATAGATTCCTTCGAATGAGTTTTTAAAATGTTGCTTACACAAGAACATGTCGGAATATTACCTAATCAGTCAAATCCTCAGAAGCTGACACTTTCACACTGAAGGGCTGACGAGACTTCCTTCCCCTCGTTCGGGACCCTAGGGAGCACCCAAGGGAGAACTAGACGGAGATCTGTATTGCCAAACTCCGAGATGTGTTAGGTCCTCCTGACAGACGTTGAGAAATTCACGAGACTTATTTAACGCGCTCGCAGGCACGCTTTTACAGGGATGCGCTACCCTCAATTAACAGAGTAAGGCGAAAGCTGCGTGTTTTGCATTTTGTAACAATGTGAGTGTTAAACTGAAGGTGATTTTAATAGGATTTGCTGCAGTTGGGAACCAGAGATTAGCAGCTTTAAAGTGATGAGGGCCCTGGCGAACCACGAGAGCGCTTAATCTGGATGCATTAACAGAAGACGTTTGCGAAAAGATCTACTGTGAATTATTTGATTGTAGCATGTTTGTACAAAACTGCACCGGTGTTGTATTAGCCAGAGCTTTTTTTAATACTTTAATGTTCTTTGTAATTCTGGAAAAGTCATATATTTGATCAAGGAGGTACTCCTGATTTGGATCGTTGACAGGCTTTTTTTCCATTTTATGTAGGATTCGAAACGGACAATAGTATGCTCAGAGAGTTGAGAGGAGTCTTGGCTCTTGAACAGTGTGATCTGCATTGAGCTCCACTTCAGGTTGCCCTTTTTGGCTGCAGAGATGTTGAAGTACTCTTTAAGTAAGACTCTTAAGGAACAGACGTACGTGGGTGTAAATGGCGACCTTACTTTCTGTTCACCTGGAAATCAAAGAACATTTGAAGAAACGGCGTGCTAATGTTACCGCCGCAAGATTTCTGATGGTTGATTGGAGCTTTGACTATTCTTGAGGTTATGTCAAACCCGGCAAAAAGAATTGCGCACGTCACTGACAGAAAATAATCAACTCGTCAGTTGTAATTTATTAGAAGTCTCTCATTCAAAGCTTCACATTCATTGACAGAGCCAGAAAACAAACAATCCAAAGGCTTGATTAAAAGACGCAAATGATATTGCGCATTTTTTCCGCAAGCCGAATCCGGATGGGGTCTTCTTACGGCTGTTAAATATATAATTCCTTCTGTAATCAAATTTCCAGTTGTCATATAATGACAGGTAATCAAGTGTATCCTTTTACATTTTAGATGGTTAGACAGACTTCTCTAACTACATTAAAGCCTGCATTAAAAATGCATGATATTAATGTTTCTATTAAAAAAAATCTCTGCCCTCTCACAAATGATCGAGGACACCCACTGTTTATTTGTTTTTGGTGAGCTATAGATTGTTGCCTGGAGCGTTAAATAATTATGATTAGGGAGGGGTGAGACGTGAAAGAAGGGGGAGCAACCAAAAGTAATAGCATCAAGATCAGATAAATTAATTTGTAATGAAATGCACTCATTTTGCATGACAGCTGGCGAGACCTATTCAGAGGCCATTGAGATGGAAGTAGGCCTTGTGACAGCAGACAAAGAGGACTATCATCCACAGCGTATGTGCCCCACTCTCACGAGACACCGGAGTGTGCAACTGACACATCAACAAAAAGCTTGGAGAAGCGCATTGCTTGGATCAATTGCTGATGACCACAAAGCCGAGGACATGTGCTCAACTTTGAAACGGCCCTCTTGTAGCCCAAGAGGACAAGAGTACTTAAATAATGGCAGAGGTAATGGCCTTTTGGAGACACGTCACATGTTGCCGAGTTACTAACAGAGGGAGATGTTTCAGTAGCGGGGTTAGTACACTTTATCACGCCTCTTAATTTAAAAATCATTGATAATGATGCTGTGGCAAACATTACTCTTGTTGCTCATTCCCAGTGTTGCGAAGCTTTAATATTTGGTGGATCTGTCAGTCTTTGTCATTTCATTTGTGCTATACATATCTCAGATCGTGAGATGAGATGTGGTTCTTAACAAGTGATTATAAATTCGATAAATAAGTACAATGCATAATTGAATATAAAATAATAAATGCAAATACATCGTTAAAAAATTATCATTGTGGTTGATGGAAAATATACAGATTTATCTTAAAAAGGGAATCCATATTTTGCCTGTTTTTACCCTAAAGAGTAATAAATAAATAAAAAAGTAAGTAATTGTGAAATGTAGTATTATTTCACATATTCATATCTTTATATATATATATATATATATATATATATATATATATATATATATATATATATATATATATATATATATATACTTTTAAAGTGAAAACAACATGGATTTTGTTATGAAAAGTGAAAAGAGAAATGAAAAGTGATATTAGACATTCATTCAAATGTATTTATGCTCAAACATTACAGCATTTTATAACATAGTTATTTTATTACAACTGAATATATAATCTAATACCTTACAATGTATATACATGACAATCTATCATGCATTGTACAAAACATTGACATAATATATTGTTTTGTATATTATCAATATACGTTGAATAATTCACTATATTGATTGTTAAGATGTCGGGATATTTTCTGTGCATTAGGGAAAGGTAAATGAAGTTGCAATCAGCTTGTTTCACTCTGAAGCAGAAACTTTTAACATGGGCAACTCCCCAGACTACCCTAACTACATATAAACATTGTGGCAAACGTTCACAACACACATGGGCTTTGCTCTGACATGCATACCTGTACCACTGGATTCTCCATGTTCCCCGGACACCTTTCACCTCCTTTCAGCTCCACCTACCTTCATTAATATTGAAAGTGGGCTTTTTTCAGTATCAAGTCTCCTTGTGTAGTAAGTTTCAGAGTTTTCTTTCAGGACACATTTGTTATGCCACATATCCTGCACAGCCTCTCTTCTTTAACAATAGACAACAAAAGGTTGGTTTTCTAATTGAATCACCACTATCTTTGCCCTGTTGTGCCTCATCCTTATTCTGTCAGCGTCGAAGGCCTTCCTGTGTCCTCTCCGCTTACCAAAAAGAGTAGATGCGTCACCATTTAGCTGCTTTGACGAGGCGGCCCTTCCTGGCCCATGCCCAGAAGAAAGGCCTTTCTCCTCAGTTTAGCATCAAACCGTAACCTTTCTCAAGTTTAATTACCTTAAGTAAGTTCGGAGTGGGCCGCTGTGCTGTCTCCCCGACTCATCCTTCCGCTGGCACTGATGTGAAGTCCACATGTGTGCAGAGTCTCCCGCTGTCTGCTGCCACACGCTGCACGCTATGGAGCACTGATGACCCGAGCCCTCGCTCTCTCGGACTCTCATACACACGCAAATACAAACCCATGATAGCTCAGTCAATCCAAAAAAATAAAGAAATAAAAACCAAAAAGAAATTTATGCATTGTCTTTGTACATTATTTGGAGGGAAAATAGAAAATAAAATAAAAAATAAGTAAAATAAAGATTCATTTATTATAATTATTTCATTCTAATTATTATAATTGATTATTTCATGTTCAATAGGCTTAAGTGCTTAAAAATGCTTATTCGTTTGTCTTTAATGTCAGTAGTTAAATTGGTAAAATGAAATTTAAAATAAGTCAAAGGCAAAATCCGTCCTCTCAAAAATGGAAAAACATCGGACGGTGGGTGAAAATAGTGCCACAGTTTTATTGGTTGCTGAAAGCATATAAAGCATATAAAAATGATTTAATTAACAAGCAACACCTCACTTGTGTGTTACACTGTTTCTTGCAATTGTGATTAACATATAATACATGTAATATATTTATGCTGCTTTTTGCAAGAGGTCAATATAATTTTTTTTTCCCATGAAAATATACCACTTCAGTATTAACATACCATATTACCATATTATATCAGAGGTCTCAAGTCCTACATGTAAAAGTGTAATGAAACATTTTGTGTATACAGATTGCATATTAAAGAATAACAAGCCAAGAATCTTATAGAATAGTGTCCACAGTTTGTCAATTAACGTAAATGGCTCCATATATATAAACAGTCTACATTGACCTCTGAGCCATCCAATTACATTGATTCTTTTTTTCTTTTGAGGCACTTCTTAATCTGGCCTCCATTTTAATAGATCCTCCTCCAACTGCCTTTTTCTGACAATGAATCAAATTTTTCTCAGAGAAAACCAAAATGGAGTAACGGTGGTAACTGCATGTACTGCCAATCACCCGCAATCAGCCTTTTTTTTCTCCTGCTCTCGTTTCCTCATCGCTTGATGTGTGGAGATTAGGACCCTCTCCGCAGGGAGCCGTGCGGCACTCAGGAGAAATGAGGGTCTGCTAGGAAGTTTTACCTCTCCTGTTTGGAAACTTCTCCATTCGGGTTCCCTCAGCTTTCCCAGCATCCTCTTAAACACAGCTGAGTGGAGTCAACGCTCTCCTGATACACCAATACAGCTGTGGGATGTACTGTACTTCATAATCAAGCCAAATGCAACATGCAAGGTGAGAATTCTATACTGATGTGAAAGGTTTCAGTGTTGGTCTTAGACCATGATTATACCCTTCTTTACTTTACGTTCATCTAACATTTCTCTATTGCAGTTAGCAGTCGTATACCTCTGCATGTTGGCAACTTTGCAAACTGGATACTGCCCAGCCCGGGTCAATAATATTAGATCTGCTTATCTTCTAAGTCTTCATTTTTAACATTTTTTTGGTGGCACCCCAATTTATGGAGTTTTTTTGATGATCTAAACAATGCTCCAATCAAACGCAAATCCATTAACATTTTTTAAGAGAAAATGAGCTAATCCCCCAATTCAGATAAAGAAACTGTGACAGTACGCAGGCTACTTTACCAGCTGCTATTATAGCAACATATAGTTTAATGGATCTGATTCACCATTAGCACGATATTTTCTTCAACGAGTGCGACAAAAAAAGGACCTTTCAGCATCATTTCCTTTTGCATACCAAAAGTCATTCAAACGAGGGACCTTTAACCAGGAGCAACGTGCTATTCATGCTATTTTAATTACAATGTTAAACCATTATTTGTTTCAACACCTGGTTAAACCATTCAGGCTTGTTTAAATCCCTCTTTTTATCCCAGGTGTGTTGGAAAGGCTCAAAGGGGTGAATAGGTCTGCCACAACAGGGACATAATCAAGTCGGCTGAGCTGGCTGTTGAATGAGCTTCTGGGACGAGTTCAGATGCTACACACTCTAGTTCTCAGAAAAAGAGGGCAAGGTGGATTATGCTTGAAAAGAGGATTTAGTCAAGGATGTACCCTCAACGTTTTTTTTTCTTCTTCTTCCATCCTTCTCCTTTTCGTAGTGGTAAGCGTCATGAATGGCACCTTTTCTACTCTGGAGCAGTATTAGGAAACTCAATTGCTAGCTTAAAAGCTGTTGCCTTTGTTGTGCATTTCTCTGCATATATTTGTGTTGCAGTTTGGCTGATTGAAACCAAGAGGCCATGCTGTTTCGACACTGTGGATGGCCCTGCTTTTAGAAAACCTCTTCAAATAGGGGTTTCGCATCTTCTAAGCTTCTTTTCTTTTCCGTACTATCAGCTTCTTTGAAGTTGGGTTTGTACTTTGGCGATCCAGCTTTGTCTCGTATGATGTTATTAGCAGCACTATAGCGGAGAACTTGACCCCTGTGGAGTTGTAGTCGGGGCAGGACCAAGCCTACCTGGCTTAGGTGCTTGTTTCAGGATGTTCTCGTCTTAATTAGAGACGAGAATAGGACATAGTCGTGTTATTCAAAACAGAAACACGCCGAGAAAACACATTAGCAGTCTTGACGTATCTATTCACGCTAAGCTTTCATTGCTAAGTCAGGAGCCCTTTGTACGCCTCGCAAGCCTCTTCTTTTACAACATAGACAAGGCCTATGCACAGTTCCTCTTAACGAATTAATGTCTGCTAATAACCCTTCAACAGCCTCTCGTAAATGGATTAAGCTCTTCTTTGCACTTTTTTGAGCAAAATTTAATTAAGATTTAGATTGGGTTTTAGCATGTCTGGGCAGATCCACGCTGCATTCACGATGGTCTTCAATTTAGGACCAAAATAAGTTAAGCTGCTTCTGCAATAATTACCCCATCTACTTTTAAATGATTCCTAATTATGCTTCATCCCCATGTAATTTAATAAGCATCTTCAGGCAGCGTGTGCTAGAAAAGTCTATTTACATTTTAAAGGTCAGATGTTGTTTATTTTTGCTTTGAATAAGAGTTGCAATGTTGCACTAATACCCATAATGTGCAAAAGCTAGCACAACAATTTAGCACTTATGAAGAAAAACAGACCTATTGAAGAACAACTACATCATTTTGATGGTGATATTGTCTGTTGAACATGTCCATGTAACGTGGTCTCTAATAAAATATGCTACTCACTCGTATACGTTATGTTAAAGGAAAAGCAAACATGATAACTTATTTTACTGAATTAATTTTAATTTACGGACATCTGAAGCCAGCCAGGACACTGACCACTTCCAGCAGGAATGAGACAGCCAACTGAGCGTCCTCCAAAGACAGCAGCAGAATTAAGAAATGAAACGTTTCCCCCCAATCTGTAGCACGATTTTAGAACAAATAATGTTTCTGGAAGATTTATGAGGCGGTGGAATTGTTGCAGCTTTCTTCTCCTGCGCTTCATTTAATTACCGCCTCTGAGAGCTAGTCTCCAAGAAGCTGATGAGACAATTGGAGGTGTCATCGTAATTATTTTAGAGGGCACATCGCAGAGCGTTTCATGCACTTGGATTTCCTACGCAGCTCTTGAACCAGTGGTACATAGTAAATGGGTTAAATCAGCGGGATTGATACAATATTTCCCTCACCTGGTGATGTAATTCAACCTCTGCCATCTTTAAAGTGAATCACAGACCTGCAGGGTTGCATTTTGGATTAGATATAGTACCACGCTATGAAATATAAATCAAATAAAGTAGGAAGAATTGGACGTGTTGGTGCACGAACACTGGTGAACCAGTCCCTGTAAAGGTCACATAGCACTCTGTCATCTGCAGCTAGTGTGGTTTCCCACTTTTCAAAACCTACCGACCACTGTTGTTGAAAGCCAGCCAAGATACACAGCGCAGTGTGCAATGGAGAAAGCGATCCCTCTATCTACTCCAGAGATCAAGGGGGAGAGCTCCTGATGATCAGTTCCACACCGAATGGGCCAAAGAAAACTGAGATTTAAAGACTATCAAACCAAAAGCTGGAAGAAAGGAGGAAATGAAGTGGTTTCGATGTGGAGGCCTGCCCACAGTGTGCCCGGTCCTCCCTGCTCCCTGAAATAAGCTTTGCAAAATGCATTCTGGGAAAATTGCCCGCCGCTGCCGCCATGCTCTCTATTTACCGGGTCCTAGCCACATTGAGGAACCCCTGCTGATAGTACTTTCCCAAATCTGTCCTGATGCTTCTGGTCTGTCGCTGCATGCCCCAGGGCCTACGGTCCCTGGACATGCAGTGATCCCTCATTTGGGCTCAAAGCCAACTGAACCATGGAGACCTCTCGCCCCGACACTATCACACTGGCTAAAGCGGAACCCAGATTGACAGATCGCAGACCGTGGATGCCCTGGCCACCAGTCAGCCAGGATCAGTCTCTACTGGTTGTAGCGCACTGCTGGCATGAATAGGGCGAGCCCCAAATTGCCGTGTTTTGGCAGCGTGAGCCAAAACAAGAGGACAATATCTGATCAGTCTTTATTTCGGTCTTTTAATCCCGACGGCCTTTGGTTGGCCTGGAGTGTTAAAGATTAGCCTCTATCATTGAGGAGGTTATTTATTTCCCAAAGGGCATATTTATTGAGTATTTTAAGGGCTTATAAAAATCAGCAACATCCAATAAAAATGTATGACTTGTTGGAAACGCAAATGGTTTTACACTTTACGCAGTTATGTACCGCTTCAGGTAATGGTTAGTAAGGATGACTTTATTGACCTATTTTGCAATGAAAACTGTTTTGCACATCATGCAAATGAAATTCATAGCAGCGGCTGTCATTCGCCAGGCCATAATGCAATTTGAACTCGTTTCTTATAAGGAGGAAATTGATTTTATCCTCTATTGGAGCTCTGTGAGCGAAAGGAGAGAGTGACAGAGAAAGGGGTCCCATAGCTGCCATTAATGTACACTGGGGAGTCCTAAGTGTCACCCATGAAATCAAGATGTTAGGGTGTGAAAAAAAGGGGAGGAACCGAAAGTAATTGTCATTATTGTTAAGTTCTCATCGTCCGCCCTGCAACTTAAGGCAGCTTTTTGACTTTTAGTGACAAACATGCGACCACCATACATATGGGCCTCTCTGCAAATGTTCTGAAACTGCTGGGCGTTACTGTGTTTGACATTGATTTGGGGTTTAGTTCAAGATTGGTGTCTGTGGTCTGACCACAGGTAAAACAATGAATGGCTCTTCACTACCATGGTTAGATCCATATAAATAAATTCTTTTAAGAATAGAAACTAAAAACAAGGTTACACTTTATTCTGATAGTTCATTTTATAACTAAATAAAAGTATCTGCAACCACATGTCAACTAGTATTAGTAGACAATAAGTATTAGTTAGGCTTAGTAGAATAAATTTAAATGTACTTAAGTTTTGTTATTATTGCTTGTTGTTTGTAAGTTGCTTAGTAGAATTTCTATTGGAGGACAAAATGAAGTGCTAAATTTTAAGTAGATAGTCTACTAATTCTTTAATAACTGGTAGTTAATATATTGCTAATTATAATTGGTGGAATGTCTGAAGTGGAATATCAAAGTAAAGTGTTAGCAAAATAGTAGAATGGCATTCCTTCTCTGATGATGTCAATTTGAAGGCTTTGGGTAGAATGAAACTTAGCCCATAATTGAATCACCCTCAAGCCATCTTAGGTGTATGTGACTTTCTTCTTTCTTCTTTCAGATGTTAAATGTAGTCTCCGCATCCGTAGTAAAACATCCTTCATGCAGCTCTAGAGGGTGAACAAAGTTCCCCCTGTTTATCATGGATGCATGCACTTTATTTAATGCGTTTAGGACTGTTAAAGAGAAACACACACCCATTTCACTGACAAAGTTTGAAATAGCCAGGACAATTTTTAATATAACTCAGACTGTATTTGTCTGTAAGTATAAAGTAATACACCTAGGATGGTTAGAACGTGAGTAAAACCATTTTTGGTTTTCATTTTTGGGTACACTTTAGCTACTCCCTGTCATTAGATAGTTTGCTGTCAACATGATACAATATTACGTTTTAGCTGGAACTACTTTACAGTGCAAAAATAAGTAGCAATTTCTGGTTCTCGCAAAATTTTTTATTTAAAATTTTCATTTTTCATTATGTTTTATTGGAGATCTCAATTTCCTGAGATTTCCCCAAACCAACACGAAACAACAAAAAAAGAGATTTTAAACATTTGATGAATATTATTTGAGCTGCAACCCACTCTGTGAATTTATGAGAAGTGACCTGAGCAAGAACATTTCCACTGGGACAAACGATACACATTTTGCTTGTTTCTGAAGCTATTGCGGATCCAGCCCGTACTCGCTTTATCCTGTCCTCAGTCAGTCCCAGTGAAGTCCCATCAGCTCTAGCAGACGAGAGGTCCTGGTGTGATGGAGACAGAAGCTTCGTCGTCTGCAGTGGCTGGTCCTGTCTAGGATTCCTCATCAGCCCGTGTCACTGCATCCCAGTGGGAGAGGGGACTTACACCCAGGGCAAATCTGTAAACACCAATTTAATCTGCATGGAGAAAGTTACTGTCATCAGCAGTGACAGCAAAAGCCTCTGGGCCACACAGCCGCACAAAGAGTCACTCCCCCCCAATATTGCTGTCAAATCCCGACATTAAGCTATTATGGCCGTCAAGGAAGCTGCCATTGAGAGGCTTGTCTCTATCCAGCGTTGTCAGTGCGGCTTCCAGAGCGGCCAGTGCATGCATGCATGTGATTAAGATGGGCCTGGTAATTTAATGCTCTCCATTAATTGCCGTCACATTGTTTTATGACCTCCAGCGTGAGCTGATTGGCGAATCCTAAGATAGCCGAACCTGCATATGTAGCGTCTTTTATATGCTATGTAATTATTTAAATGAGAAACGGCGATAGGCCTTACAGTGGCGAATTCTGTTATGCAGAGGGGAACGAGTGAGCGTAATATGGTGGAACTGGCTTAATTGCATACATATATATGATAATCCTCCTTCTATAGTCTGCAACATTTCAATTATTGAATTAATGACCTCCTTTAGATTACGTATCATGGTTTTAGTGCAGCAGAAACTGCAGCGACAAATGCATTTTGAAGGAAATGTTAGTTCTTAATTTTTTATTAAATTATTTGCTGAAATAACTATTTGAAATGTTCATAATCTTTAATCTATTTTATTTCTTATTTATTATATTTGACCCTTTCATTAATCCGTCCTATTGAATATATGTCAGATTAAAATGGATGCAAAATTAATATTATTCTAAAAACGCAAACGGAAGATTTCGAATGACTACGCTGATTAAATATAGGTAAATATCACAAAATATATTATCTTCTACATAATGACTATTCTTTGCCCTGCGTTTGTCCAGACAAAGTTGTTACAGCTGGGCTGTTTGAAAAAGAGAGTGTGTGTGTGTGTGTGAGGCTACTGAAGATTGTTTTTGCAGATGCTTTTTTTTTTTTTTCCTTGGGTTGACTTCAAAAAGGAATGGAATTTTGACTCGCGTTTGGCAGTGTGAGGGAATCAATGAGAATCAGCTGAACATAATATTTTACTTCCAAAAAAGAGAACAAATAGATAGAAAAGTGGGACATTTTCCATCTTGTCTCATTCCGTAGAACAAAGGAAGGTCATGCAGAAGGGGCAGTTAACCTTTGACCTTCAGAGTGTGATTAGGCTTATAATAGCAGGTCTAGATTCTCAGTCCATCCGCTCTGATCCCACGCACGCCACCTGTTTAAAGCCGAATGTCTCATGGACAGTCACTGGGAACAGTTGAGGAACTTAAGGGACAAAAAACATGTCCTATGGGAACGGCTTTTTGAAATCTGACTCCTCATGTATCACTTATATTAGTATGTGTCTCTAATGCTGTAGTACTCTTCCCAAATACATATCTATAAACCGTATATCCATACATTGTATCTATGCAAATACTTTTTTGGTTTTTGCATATAAACAGACATCACTACAGACAACAATATTGCATTGATTTGAATGAATGAAGGCCGAAACATTTGTTTGCCTACAGACAGGAAACTTTTTTTGTTCTTCTTTACATTTTTTTTTGTGTGTCAAATTACATTAATTTATGATGTTTATTATTCTGTATATCTTACTAGGTCTTGTTTAGTTTGGAAATCCCATTCATCAAACTAAGAACTCAACATACACTACCGTTTGAAAGCTGTTTTTTTTCTTTTTAAGTTTTTTTTTTTCACAAAATATATTAAAGAACACAATTGTTTTCCACGCTGGTAATAAGAAACATTTCAAATCAGCATATTAGAGTAATTTCCGAAGGATCATGTGACATTGAAGACTGAAGTAATGATGCTGAAAATACAGGAATAAATTACATTTTAAAATATATTTAAATAGAAAACAGTCATCTTAAATGATAATAATATTTCACAGTGTTATTGTATTTTGATAAAGACAGGCTTGTTGTTCGTAAGAGACTTCTTTTAAATGCATTTAATATCTTACAACCAAATGTTTGAACGGTAGTTCTCATTTGTTCTCACGAATCACTATGCATTTATATATGATAATAATTTTGAATTGACTATAAACATATTACCTTATTATTTCAGTTCCTGCAATGAAAACATAACGTGATCAGAGGCTTGACCCTGTGCTATACTGCATCTACGGTAACTCAACAAAACCGAAGACGTTATTTACTGAAAATCTTAATCCGCACCATAACTCTCAAGTCTATTCTGTGTGAAACTTCACGTTTTTATGTCAATAAAACCATACGCCGTTAGATCGCTCGTGTTTTTCGTCTTAATGGACATTGACCGGCCTGCTTCAGAAACAGGATTATTGAGTGAAAATAATGTCTAATGTGTCTCCATAGTCCATCAGACTGTTCATCAAATATGAGGCTCGCACAATCAGAGCATAACAAATATGAAAAATCAGCTATGTAAATGATGTCTATTAATCAAGAAGAACGTAGCCCACAAAAGAGAGAGACCACGTGTGTGAAATTTAAATGCCAGTGGCTAAGCCATGCTTTTTGCATGCATTAAACTTTAACTTTCCAGTTGGTTGTGCATGGATTATACTGATTACTGGCGTTTCTTTATCAAGAACGGCTACTTCATCCGAAGAATGTTTTATTAATCTAAATGTGCTGTTTGTAAAACTCATAATCTGGAGTGGTATTTGCTCATAGTAACTGCAAATTAAATGTAAATTTGATATCCGGAGCAGTAGTAATTTTTTTTTTACGTCGTCGCCAGAGCAAATCAGTTCAGCACAAACATTAATTTATCAAATGGCAATCAAAGAATTAAAGAAACACATATATTGTACCGTATTATCCCATTATTGATTTGATACTTGTAATGATGGTAATGCTTGTTTTATGATATTAAGGGGCTGTGAAATTATGTGCTTTCTCGAAATACCAATATCGTAACACCCACCGGTCCTCTTTGCATAAACTCCATTCAGCTTCCCGAAACGAGAAAAAAAGGAGAGAAGGGTGGAGGGACGTCGAAAAAAAAAGCAAAAGCGAGGTTTGTGTAAATGGAGCAATGCACTTTCAAAGCCATATCTGGATATTAATTTCATGCCACAAACAGTGGTCTCCATGCGCATCGTTGTTAGAGCCGTGGCCCCCGGCGACGGATTGATCCACTTCACCGGCTCAGTGGGGGTGCTGGAGATCTGGAGGGTATCAGCAGGGCTCCAAATCAATAAGGTTAATAGATGTGGGGGCCACGCAGTCAGAGGTGAGCAGCCTGGCATTTTCTGTGCCAATGAAGAAAATTCCTGATGACGAGATGTCACATTCGGGGCCTGCATTAATGTCAGTTTGATTACCTGCACCTCCGGTGTCAGTTAGTGTGTTAGCCGAGGTCCGTGCTCTGGCCATTAACTGAAATTATTTTTACCACGGGCCACTTCTACACAACACCCCCACACACACCCCCACTTTTTTTTTTTCCTGGCTTCGGGACTTCGCCGCCACTTCTTGTGCTCGGTCACTACCAATTGCCCAGCCGTTTCCCCCCTTCCCTTCACGGGACTGATTTCTATACTACCAACAGTTTCATAATCACTCTGTGCGTAATTTGCTCTAATTTTGAATTTGCGCTGGAGTATGCGCTCCTTTTAAAACATGTGTCTTTATAGAAGCTCTCACATCCGATTTCTGAGAGGACGTAATTGCCTCTCACTAAACGGAGGAAGAGGAGGAAGAAAAGGATAAAAGGGGGGAAAAATAACAATTGCGCCAGAACTGTGAAAAGACCATAAGAAAGGGTCGACGCAATTTACCCAGACAAACGAAACAACGGTTTGTTTCCTTCGAGGGTCATTTTAGTTTTAATTCTGCCTTTTATTCGGAATGTAATTATTTGTTGCCGGGAATAAAGACGTTTGAAAATAATTTAAACTAAGCTACAAGGAATATAATATCTCGCATTCACGCTTGATACTGAAAAGCATTCGGACCAAATAAAACAAATAAATGCACGAATAAAAAAATGTCATGTAGAAATGTAAACTTTGCAGTCGTGACGGTTTTTCAAAAACCTTTCAACTAAATTTCTTATAATACCCAGTAAACTTGTTACACTTGAATGTACAAATACAATGTAAAACACACAAACAAAAAGAAACATAAATGAATATATAAATAATCAGGAAGTATTAAATAAAATAAACCACTTAACCTTTCCAAAGTATTTTCAGTAGCTTACCGAGTGGGACATCTACAGGACATTGTATTGAAATATACTGAAATGAATTGAAATTGTATATATTTATTTATTTTAACATTTTTTGGTCAGTTTGATTACTTGTTATATTGTTATTATTCAGTTTGCTAGTTGTTTTATCACTTCGTACTGAGAATTGTTCTGTTATGAAATATATATGTATGTTTATTTTAGTTCATTTTATATAGTTACACACACACACACACGCAATTTTACAGTTTAATGTGTTATACGTACACTCAAACACACACTTCCCTCCTTTAATTCCTTATTAACAGTTTTGCTTTACGTCAGACTTTTCGAGCACATAATCTAAACCTAGACGTTACTCAGCCACGTTCTAGTCAAAGCTAACGAGCTCACAGTATGGATAACAAGCGCTGGCCTGCAATTAAAGGCTAGCCACCACAGACTTCACGACTCAGGAAGTTTGCAGTCATCCCACTCGCATTGTGGCATACACAATCCCATTAGCATTTTTGAATGGGGCCTTTTCTTATGTTTCGATGCACAAAGTCTCGGCCCTTGAATGGCGAAATGCAAATGGGGTGCTTGCTGGTCTATTATGCCAGTATCCCAGCCTCTCTACCTGCCTAAAGTCTATACAGGGGCCCATTGTGCGGGTCCGGAGGAGGTAACCTGCCTCCACCACACCTTTTATTATGAAAGCACCTGCAGCACGTCTAGTGATTACTGCTAGGTGAGATGGAAGAAACTGGTTTAGGTCCTGCTGGCTGTGTCAAACTCTCCGATCCACGCCCCTCGAGTCAATTCAGATGCACCAAACAAAAGGAAAAGTAGGGAAAAATATCATAGCACATGATAAGCTTCGTTTGCATTCGCAGCTTAGAGGCTTCATCCTAACAGAAGCTTTGTGGAGGAGAGTTTGGTCATTGTTATTCACAACCCTCCCCTTGCCTAAACTGGATGAGATTAAGATGAATCCTAATAAAGAGCATTTACAAGGATCTGACAGACGTTTCATAGGTCCTGCAGACTTAAAGAATAATCATCTCTTTGGGTTATTTAGATATCATGCATTACAATCCACTTCTTTAACCTTCGCTGCCACTTCACCGGCTTCTCAGCTCTTTATAAAGCCATTCTTCGGGAATATTTAGTGTTTCATATGTGGCATTACGTTTGAGCGTCTTCTCGTGACATTAAAGCGAATGTCAAATATTATACATTAATCAAAGGCTGTTTGAAGTGGAGTGGAAAGCTGTCGTGACTCTGTAACTCGCTTTGCACCGAAAAAAAAAAAAACACCAAAAAAGATGGGTTTTTAACTGAACTTTCGTCATTTTGCAGATTAAGCATATGATGTGCAAATGAAAAAAAGATAACCAGGTATAATTCAAGCTGCATTAAAATGCTAAGAAGCAATATGAATTAAATTTGCTTTTGTTTTTCTTATATATATATATACACACACACACACACACATATATATATATATATATATATATATATATATATATATATATATATATATATATATATATATATATATATATATATATTTTTATTTTTCTATCTATAAACAAAATAGAATCATTAATTCACATTGTTTTATTTCCTCAAGCAGAAAATGAATAAATATTAAATAGCAAATAAATATATGCATTTATTAAATTTTTATTTAAAATATTAAGTTAATCGTTAGTTTATTACAGTGTTATTTTAAGCATCGTTGTTTTTTTATTAGTATCTTACGTTTTTATTTTTAGCATTTCCATTGCAATTTTATCTAAACATATTCACATTTATTCATTTACTGAATGTGTACAGAGTAAATCCAGAAAGAAAGCAGGTTATAATGTAGTTATTAAGTAATGTTTGTTTGGCACATCTACAATGTTGTTGAGCATTGGCTGCAACTTACGTTATTCATTCATTATTTTTAATATTTTAGTTTTTAGTAGTATTTTAGCAGACACAAGAGTCCCATGTTAAATGTCTGTGAGGTACAGTCTTGTCAATTAAACATTTATTAGTTTTTTGAAGGCCCCCTTTACAGGGTAGCGTTTTCTGTGTTGATTTAAGTTTATTAGCTGCTCTGTGTCTGTTTTTGCTGTTGGTTTGTTTAGTCTCTGCGAGGGACTGGAAACTCTTCGGCCCCGGTGACCAGCAGCAGGTGAGGGCCGCAAACCTCTTTGAAGTCCCGGCTCCTTATTGATCGTGTGCATATTCTAAAAATCAAAGAGGGCTTCAAAGGCATATCTAAACTCTAAAAGACCCCTGCGCGCCCAAAACAGGCCGAGCAGTGACAGCGTGAACAAGCAAAGCAGGTGGTACTTGAGGAGGTCCAACCCCCCGACAGTACCTCGGCACCACAGGACTGTCCCTCCGCGGCGGCCATGACTCCCTCATTACACTGCTAATGTCAGTAATGGCCATTTGTGACAAGAACAAATCCTCTCCGAGGAAGGTTTAATATTATCGCGGCCAGACTAGCCCCTAGCTATGGGCATGTATTGATGTGCTTCTGCTGGGCGGTGCATTAGTTAGCAAGTCAACTGTATGTGATTGGAATGAAACTCTGGGAGCAGCTAACAAGCCCTGCATTAGTAAAAGGCATTTTATTCATTATTTGAAGGCTAGGGCAAAGAGATGTGGCGTATTCATAGTGTGACGATACAAATTTGTCAGTCAGCAGAGTGGTATTTTGTTATTAAGTTATTGTTGTAATAGTTATTAAGCAGGCATTAACTGGGCACAGTGCTGTTTAGGTTGAAAATAAATAAATAAATAAATAAATAAATAAATATATATATATATATATATATAGAATTCATAAATATAATATATTTTTTATAAGCAAAGATTTTAAAATAGCAATGAATGAATGCATAAATAAATGTTATTATTTATTCCTCCTCACGCCATTTCAAACCTGTATGGATTTATTTTCTTCTGTGAAACACAAAAGCTGATTTTTAAGAATGTTTCAAGTTTTTTCAAGTTTAATGTTCATTATATATAACTGCAAAAAAAACTAAACAAAAAACTATTCAACATAATATTTTTTGTTATGTTTCCAGCCAAAATAGTTCTTAAATTCTTAAATCAATAAGGGTTTTCTAGACAACTAAAAAAAAAAATTATTATTTAAACAGAAAACAAGATTATTTTGCTTACCATATTGGCAGATTATTTTACTTGTTTCAAACTTATTTTTGACTTTTTGAATTTTTTCAGAAAACAATGCAACAATTTTTACTTTTTCTGGAAATTCCTTTTGGGTTTGAAAACAAGACAAAAGAATCTAGTCTTGGAGAGTATTTTTTATGTATATATATATATATATATATATATATATATATATATATATATATATATATATATATATATATATATATATATATATTGAATTCATAAATAGGTATAATTTATCACACATATTGTATGTATGGCATTTCAGTCATGATATATGATATTACCTATTTGATACCATGACATAAGATTTCGATTATTCTGCTCACTGTACTGGAGGTGGCAGGTGAGAGTGGATTGATCAGCAGGACACACAGGTCCGTGGCTCTGTGTCACGGCTGGATGAACCTCCTCGCGTGAGTCTCTGAATTACACTGCTTCCTGATTTAACTCATTCTCTGCAGTGTCCACGCTTCTGTCAGCTTCCTTACCTCCTCACACGCCGGCTAAACCTTTGCGAAGTGACTATTCTAAGCGCTCGTTTTATTGCGTTAAAAGGACCTCTGTTCTGCTTATTTGAATTTTTTTCTTTTGCGTACTTGGGAAATGAATTCTTGTAGCACAATTCAACCTCTGAGCGGTTTAAAGACCTGTTCTGCTTCCGAGGAACGTTGGAATGTGCGGATTTGTGCGTCTTGTTCTTAGGGAGAAGCTTGTTGCTTTTTGCATTTTTATTCAATCAGACAAAAATCAGACATAAACCTCTCGAAACGAAATCAACATGCTAATGCAAAAAGATTTCACTTAAGCTCTAACAGATATGGTGTGGAAGCTAAATGTAATTGTATGCCATATTTAACGTCTTCTAAAACAGCAGGTGTGTGTGTGTGTGTGTGTGTGTGTGTGTGTGTGTGTGTGTGTGCATGCGTGTGTGTGCATGCGTGTGTGTGTTTGAGAGAGATAGAGAGCAGTTCTGGTCCATAAATATATATACATATATATATATAATTTTTATTATTATTGCATTTCCATGTCTTCTGCTCACATTGATGTTTTAAATCCATTGAAAAGACTGTCTCATGGGCCTCTTTCAATTCAGGTTTTGTTGTCTGTAACTTGTAACTCCGCAGCAAGTGTCATCTGCCCTTAAAACGCATGTAAGCAAACAAACAGACACTGAATGAAGTATGTCCCGCAGGATTTAGCACTGGATAAACGAGCGAGAACGTTAAAACCTCCAACTTCTTTAAAACTCCTAAGTCCTAAATAACCTCCTTTAGGGAGCGAGGGAACACACAAGAATGGCCCAGCCGGCCTTGTCTTTAGATGCCACACAATGCAAACAATGAACTTACTGACCCCAGAAATCCTCTTTCGTAACATTTAAGGGTATTGCTGGCCGTGTTTTATTGACTGTTTTAGTTGTATGTGGATTTTTGAGCTATTCAAATGGACGCTTCTTAAAGAAAATGCTAAACACTGCGTGCTCTCGTCAAGTTTTGTTTCGTAAAAGGAAAAAAAAGAAGCTTATTTGCACCATATTACGTTTTTTTTTATTGCGTTTAAATTATTGTACAATTCTCATCTTCGTAAAGAAAAACAGTTATATTATTTAAATTTAATTAAGAAATATCTAATAACAAATTAATTAATTTCTAATTAAAATCTAATTAATTTCCCCTAAAAAATCTTCTAACATGCTGCCTTTACATTTTTGTCTTTCATATTATTATTATTATTATTAAGTTTTCATTATATTTTAGATTAAATTAGATTAAATATTGGATATTTATACTATTTCATAATTATTTAATTTAATTTAACTGGTAACACTTCGCAAAAAGTTTCCATTTGTTAACATTAGTTAACACAAATTAACTAATAAAAAAAAAAATACTGAATTATCAGTTCATTTGTATTTTAACACTCATTAATCCATTGCTAAAATCTTAAGTTTAAAGATTCTACATGTATAAAGTATGCTAGTAACTTTTTATGTGTTCTGTCTGGATAAGCTATTTGTAATATATTCGCTAACATATGTGTGCTTTACGTTCGTAACCAGCATGTGTGTTTCTGTGGTGAGCGACTGACCTCAAGTAGAAGTGTTTTAAGATTCACCATTTGAAGTCAGACATTAGAAGGATGCAGTCTGAGGTTTCGTGTTTACATTTCATGCTGTGAAACTTGTCGAAGAAGAGAGAACAAACCATGGGCGAAGAGAGAGCGCTTAGCAGGGGTTGGCCAATCACAGCACATCATCTGCTTTGCTGTTTGTGGTCCATGACATGTAATTATAACCTAAACATTAGAAGTGCTTGAAAAGGCCAAAGAACATATATGTCTGTTGTGGCCTCTTGATAGAAACCTTCACGAGTGTGGTATCTAAATTGGCCTATTCAAGAAAAATGCCTTAAATGAGCTGTGAATGTTAAATCTGCGTCCCGTAAAAAAAAGTAGGTGTTTTTTACAGACCTCAGTCACAATGCCTTGCAAAAGGACAATTGGCACATTTAGGAACTGTGTGAAAAAGTCCTGTGTCTGCAGAACTATGGCAGACTGGAGAATATGAATAGGCTTTTTACAGGTCAGAGCTTCCATTCAACCCACTGACATTGTTATTATCTGACGGTCATGGATGTGGCTAATTAATATTCCCATCATACCCCATAGGGCAAATTAGTCAAAAATATGCTCCAGACAGTGTTTTCACAGTCTTGCTCGCAGTTTTTCACCTTATATGTTGACTTGTTGACTTACACGCTTGGTTGCAAAACGAAATAAGCTACATAGGCAGCTAGCTGCCCTCTAAAGCCCAACCTGTACTAAAGTTTTTACACATACTCACAGTCCAACAAACTACTTTTTGAAAGCACTCTCAACACACGCTATGAAGGTTTGTGCAGCATATATGCTTTTTCATTACGAGTTACAAGCAACACAGAAAGTCTTTGTACAAAAAGCGGTGTCTGGGTATTCTGCAGTTTGTCGCTGTTGGTGTTTTTCTTCTTAATGTTAATTCCGAATGTGTTCTCAAAAGGTCGCCATTTGGCGTGCGGTTGCAGTACATGTCATAAACCCCGCCCTCTCTATTTGTAAACCAATGGGAGGTGATCCAAACTAAAAAATAAATAAAATTAAATAAAATTAAATTGCACTCCCCACACCTTTTGTTTGGTGGAAGTGGAGGTGCATTGAAATCTATTGATTTTTATTTTTATTTTTACAATCTATGGCTGCTTCTAAAAGCTGAAAAATACTTACGAAGGCTTCAAGGCAAATGTTTGTTTTTTTTTTTACTGTATTTGAAATCCCACAGTCCTGTATGTCCCATATCCTTGATCTTAAAAAAATGCATGTTATCTGCAAGTGCGTTGGTGATCAGTTTGTGGGTAAATGAACAGGTTTTAACACTTTTCATATCACTTATTGCAAGAAATGACTTGTTGCCACCTTGTGGACAAACTATCAAATGCCAAATAACTAAATAAAAATCAAAGTGCACGTGTCAGCTGTGTGTTTGGCCAGTGGGAAGTACTCTATTCTAGCTCGGAAGTGCAGTCGTTTTTTAAGTATTTGCAAAGAATGCTTTTAAAAAAGCACTTTTTATTTGTATGCCTATTGTGTCAAAAACATAATGTCTCTTGACAAATTCAGCTGGGGTTTGACCCTACACAAAAACACACCCTCCTTAGTTACTGTCACTATGTTCGACAAGCCATGTCGCTCTCACGCTACACATCATGTTCTCACGCAGTAAAAATAATACACCGCCGAGCACAAAGGAAATTGACAACGCACCGACAGACACAGCAGGTTATTTCTGGTGTGAAGCAAAGTCTCAGCTTTCAAATTTTGTCATTTTGTAATAAATTCGAACAATAAATACCACATTGAGGCTCTTTAATGTGCTGTGACAGATCGCTGTAGCTCCTAAGTTCGTATTCACTTAAAGCACAAAATAAACACGAATGAACATTAGAACTATTTCATTTCCACAACAGAAAGATGTCAACACGCAACATTTTTACATGTTTAAGACGATTTGTTCGTCAGGCAAGATGGCGGATTCGGTCACATCATTGGTCAGTTCACCTGTCAATCAAGCTCTTGGCAAACGGTCAGTTAAACGAATCGCATTTTAAATTCAAAATGAATCTAACTGATTAGCAATTAATCAGTATTCACTATATTCTTTTTCATAACCAATACATGCTATGCCACTTTAAGACAAAATGAGCTGTTAAAAAGGAAGCAGATATCTAACAACAGTCAAACAGTCAAAATGCCATTTTCAAGGCAATCAAATCAAACTTTTATCATCATTTGTAAAGCTTTTATTTCCCTCATGTCAGGTAATGGAGCACCATCTTATTGTTTCACGACCGATATCTCATTATCATCATTACTTAAAATATACTGTATTTTTAGTGTTATATGCTCAAAATCAATTTACGAACCCACAAGGAGCACCCCACCTGAAATCTATTTCATTACTGCGTCTTTCTGACAAAACACCTCAGACTGAGTCCGAGTTATCGCTGACTACAATGCTAATGTCGCCATAACAATAAAAATCTATCATATGAATTTGTCAGTATAAAGTCTCAGCCCCGAGGCGGTGGGTTATTGTTTTATTCTATTAGCCTCTTATTACCAGCACTCCTTGAGACCTCCCCTCTCACGCAGCCCGCCTGAACATTTATCAGGTCGTGTACAAACGTCTGGAACATATGACGGCTGCTCTCTCCATGTCTGCTCCAGGGCAAACGGAAACCGTAGGCTGTGTTAACAAACTAATGGCTCTCTGTGCATCTGTTATCAGACTGCACCTGGTCTAGCTAATGCTACATGGGTCTGTCAATATATTTTCATAACACTTTTATGGTGATTATGCCGTTTTTTATGTATTTTTGACCTGCTGTACAAATAGTTTTGACTGTTTATCAGTGAAGGTATGCATCACTATTACGGATTTAGCCATTAATGAACATAAGTGTGTGATTACTTTTTTGTTAATTGCTTAGACATTTTTGCCTGGCAGATAATAAATAGCTGAATAATTTTCACTTACAATACACTGAAGGAGGTTCATAGACCCACATCTACGACCCACGATTTTATAGAAGCAAGCAATCAGAATATTAGTTATCATAACTAGTTTTACCGTAGACAGCACCAGGAGTAGATGATAAAAAATGTGATTGTGATTAAAAAGGTGACTTTTATAGAGCACAAAACATTTGTAACTGTATAAGGCAATAATAGTAACACAAATTGTAGTTATTACATCAGTGTCAGTAGTACCAAATAAAAATATATATATTTATTTTTATTTAACAGTAAAGTATTCTAATTGTAATAATGGTAAACAAAATAAAAACTATATACATGAATGCTCTAAAAAAAAAAAAAAAAAAGTGATTAGCCACACCCTGGCAACCACTAAGAAGAGTGTAACAATTACAACGTAAAAAGCAATGTCCTTGCAAGCAGCTGAAATAATTTTGTAAAATATTAGACTATATTTTTTAAGGTAGCAAATGTTATTTTATATTAACAGCGCTGTGGTAACACTTTAAACCGTTAAAAACACCTTTCCAGTTAAAATAATACAAAAAATATGTATAATTGGTGTATGCAAAATTGAGGATGGGCTAACTGAAAATGCAAATTCATTGTCTTACGGTAGGTGGCACTGATCTTAACGTGGAGCTTACACAAAGCAGCACTGCACTACTTAAGCATCATTCGGTGGTGAAGTAAAAATAAAAATGCTTTCTTTTTTTACATTCATATAATACCCCCTCCTTGGATTGGCAAAAATCACATGAATGGCGTACAGTATTTCAGTGTCATAATAGCCAATTTTACCTTTTTTGACACATCTGCCAATGGCTGGTGATTTTTCCTCCTAAGGTCTGTTCTGACTTTTGAGATTATAGATTTTTATTAGTTTCCACTATACACAAAGCAGTGCTATACTCATAGACACTTAAGGACTTTAAGAAGGTAAGAGCGAAACTTGCATTGTTAAAACAGCATTGACAATTGGTTCTTTTAGATACATTCATATATAACTGTAATTTATGTATTTTTTATTTTATATTATATCTTTCTGTCAAAGATAATTTGATTTGCCTGTATAATAGAAATAAGCAAAAGTCTGACTATCTTTAAAAACTGGCTACTGTTCATAATACATTACTTCGTTAAAATTAATCAACTAGCGATTGAGATTGTTTAAAAAACTCAAATATGTCTATTGCATGATTACATAGAAGAACTATGAAAAAGAAGTGCAGTGGAATACAGAAAATGAAACATGTTTAGTGTCAACAGCCTCTTAAAGTGCAACTGCAAGGTTACTAATTGCAGTTGTAACTTGCCAACGTTTTTGACACTTTCTTCGACGGTGTGGCTAACCTCTGGCCTGGCACTCGGTTCCCTTCCGTACAACATACAAGCAGCAGCCTTTGGCTATATACACCACCGTCTACAGAGTAATTACCAGACTATTTAAAATAATGCCACAGCAATCAGACGGTGATAACATGCAATTAAGATGTGCTCCCAGATTAGAGAATGAGCCAACGTACATAACCAATCTAGCAGCGACGTCCGCCGAGATAAAGTGGCCATCTCGCGAAATGTCAAACTGTAGTGATTTAATCAGATTCTGTTCAATTAATATGCATGTCCCCTTGTCCTGTGTTCACTTGTGTTATTGACAGTGATATATTGAGCTCATCTTAGCGGAATTTATCCCAGAGACACTCATTTTTCTGAAGGTTGCTTTTCCTGTCTCTCTTCCTGTCTCGTTCTTCCTCTGCCTGCGAGCTGTGCGTGATCCTACTCAACACCCCCCATCTACCCCCGCTCGCCCCCACCCTCAACCATCTCTCACCCCCCACCCCAAATCATTCCTAGGATTAGGGCTTCGTGTCAGAGCGGAGAGGGGACGATCTCGTGAAAGGGCACCGATATAAATAGAGTGTTGAAATATAATTGTTTGTAACGTCATTTCACCCCCGTGTTAAGTCCCTGGGCGTCCTGTTGGAGGAAGGCAGACAGCCGTAGATGACAGCAGCCCTGGGACTAGCCATCCTGGGCCCGTAGAGACATTTCATCCCACTTGTCTGGAAGCTTTCGATGCCTTACGACCGCGCAATTCCAATCAAATCCCCCTCCGGAGGAACATGGGTCTGCGAGCGCAGAAATAGTGTACCGTCAAACATTATGCGCCACTTCACGGCGTTGCAAAACACTCGAGTGGATGTTGAGCCCTTACATGCACCCGTTTGGAGTTGTGTGAATTAATTTCGCTGATGAATTGCAGTTTCCACTGCCGGGAAAGTGTGTATTTGTGTGCGTGTGCTGTCACAGACAGCAGGCTGCTCGGTCACATCTGAGTGGGCTGTACCATCCAGCCTCGGGGGCTACAGTACTCACCGTTTCTAGATTGAAACATCCCGTGTCATTTCCTGCTTCGCTGGCTCCGCCAGTCAGGGAAAAAGAGAGGGCTGAAATATGAATTGTGCCTGCCCTCCTTCAGAGCTGATTATCGGGCCGGGCCTTTCAAACGCCTCCCTGTTTCACGGTGGTCCTAGGAACAAGCCTCCAAAGAAGCCAAACGAGACGGCAATGGGATCAGCCACGTGTTGTACTTGTGTAGTCAAGCCATTGTTCCAGTCGAGCTCAAAAGGAGATGCTTGACTGAGTCCTTTTTAATATATTTCTTGCGGGATGTGTGTGCTTTTGTTGTGGTGGCCGTGTGTTTGCATGTGTGTGTTCCTCATGTCGTCAGCAATCGGACCAGGAGACAACCTAAGATGAGGTTTCTACGAGGGACCCTTCTCTAATGGAGCTATCCGTCAGCTATCCAAGTTGCATTCTGGCCCCTGCACCGTAGGGTCTTTTCTTTAATGCTAAAGCGCGGGGTCTAAGCACTGCTAGTGGGGGCCATTTGTCAAAATGTGTCTAGGGGAAACTTGTTAGGCGTTTTTGCTGAGCTTGAAATGCATCCAGGTCTTTTGTGCTTTGGATTGTGGGATATCTGTTTCCATGTGCCATGATTAAATAAAATGCTGTCAGTGCTGGATTATGTCTTGTGCTTTATGCTCTTATGCTTATAATTCATGTATAATTGATTAAGGGCAGATCAACACTGAATAGTAATATTACAGTTTAGTATATTATCTAAGTTGTATGCATATAAATTCCAAACTGACTGTGATGTAGTTTAAATAATGAAGTATTTTATTATAACAATAACAAATTATTATATATAGCCTACTTCACAGACACACGCACACACACATATATATGTATGATGATAATGACGAACACCATAATGATATATGCATTTCTGGCTTTATTGTACGTGGTCTGCGGGTAAGTCTTATCTCAAATATGAACTAAATGTAAATGTTTTAAACCATTTTATGAAACTCTCTCTTTTTTATGAGCCAGTTTATACCCATTTCCATCTATATTTTGTCAGGTTACATAAATGGGGTGTGTGCTGTGGTTCACAATGATTTTAAATCCAAGGACCTTGAATAATTTTTGGCCCATGTGCAGAACATCATGTCAACTGTACACAATGTTTGAATGATAACTACCACATAACATGCTCGCTAATGATGGATGTAATCATTTCAAATCAATTACCATCTCTGGTGCTTATAATTTTCTTTCTTTCCATATCCATGTTCTTCTATTTGTGCACGTCTTTGTTCATGGCGTGAAAGGGCGGAGGTGACTCACGCTACAGTCACTGACTGCTGTTATAATAATGCAGCATGAATGTCATCTCTAGAGAGCGAATCAGCAGCGGACCTGGTCCTCTGAGCCATGACACGAGCGCTGCATATTACTGACCACAGCTAAGCAGCCACCGGTCAGAGCTTTATAATCTATTATTACACCACATCATAGAGTCCACCTGCTGATCCTACTACTCTAAAGCCGCTGGGTTTGAAAGACTGTCGAAAATTGGTTTTCAGCGCAACGTAAAGGTTGTATATTATCATCTGCTGCAATACGTGGTGCACGCTGCGCTCAAGATAATCTTTTCCACTGGTCACAACAATGTAGAACCTGTAGAACCTTCATCCAAGGCACATCTTATGGTGGGAGATTTGAATATTGTGCACTATTACACATATTTCTGGTTTAATATTTCGAGCCAAGATGTGAGTTGGTATTATTGTCTGTGGTAATTGACAGTAAGCCACAGATGCTGTGGATAGAGCGTAACTTGTATTGAACCCCGAATATGAGCTGCGATATCATTGTTCGGAAAGTGTTTAGAAAGTGCTTTAAGCTTGCATGACATATGGCACAATATATTTAAAGTCAGAAGCTGTACAGACACTTGGAAATTTTAAGCGTTCTAGAAACATCTGGGGTGTGAAGATACAGATCTACACTGTTAGATTTGTTAACCATAATAAAACAGCATTGACGGGTTATCAGTTCTCAACACTGCCTCCAAGGACTCTCACTTCTTTTTGGTAACTCCCTACAACTGAATTTGATACATATGGTTCTGCATCTGGGGAACTTTTGAGTAGAGATAAAAGATGTTCTATGCTTAAAAACAGACATAATTATAAAGTACCATATATGCAGTATGCACACACACACACACACACACACACACACACACACACACAAATGCCATGTTAAATGGTTTTATGCATGTTTAAGAAAAGAAAGAAATAAATCTTAAAAAGCCATATGACAAGCTCAATGACAAATAATGCATTTGATAAACATACCTAATATTTTATGACATTAGCTTATTTTGTCAATATAAAACATTCTATGTTTAAACAATGTACAATATTCCCTATATTCATGGTCACAGTTACACAATACATTTTTAAGAAATCACATGTTACTTTGTGTATTTGTAATTTTAACTGCAGCTCTTTCTAATGCACAATGTTTTTAGTCAGAGTTAAGATAAAGAAATATCACCTATAAAATATGTTGTATGGATCTATTTCATGGGATAAAGCCAGAACCTGTTCGCATTAGTATTATAGTACTCAAAGATTTCCTCATTCTGTCCCATGTGATCTTTTTTGTTGAAGGAGTCCCTGATCAAAGTGCCTTCTCTCAGATCTTCTTTATTAGATTTTACACTCGCTCCATAGGGGAGCAGGAAACAATACTAAACACGGCGCTTTGAGTGAACAGATATTTATTTTCCCACAGATCGATCAAACCAAGCACAAGTGCAGCAGGCAAGCCCTTCGCTAATTTAAATCAATAAGGCGTGTTATAGACAGAAATTTGGGTTGATTTGTTCGTGTAAATGTACAATGTAAATTTAAGGATGCGAATCCTTTGAGGTTTGGCAGATTTGTGATGCGAATCAGTACATCAAATCAACATGTTAATCCAAATATTGTGTGTCATAAAAACAAATATAGTTTGAAATATCCTCTCGCGCTGAGGAAGGGGAGGGCAGATCTGTCCTTTAATTGGCAGGGCAGAAGTTTGCTGTGGGAAGAGTTCTGCTTGAATGAGATCTGGGCATGGCGCCAAACGAAGGGAAAAATCTTCTTCGTCTATTTCTTTCTCATTCTCTCCCCCTATGACAGCCGAGCTGTTCGCTCATCATTAGACAAGGCATGCTGAAGATTCCGAATTCGATTTTAATAACGTAGATGTCTTCATTACGACAGCATTGGTGCCTTGCAGACGGGTGATAATGTACTTCCTCAGCATTGTGAGATTGTCATGAAAATCCCTCCCTTCTGTTCTATTCACCACTCAAGAGCAATCAGGTGTTTGTGGCACATTGCACACAAAACCGACTGCTCCCTTACAGTAACGTTGGATCTGGATCGAAGGGCCTTTGTTTGCCCCCAAATTAGGCAAGAAACAACCTCTTTGTCGTGCGATTGCCTCTTTGAGGGCATATTGTGCCAATTGTAAATCATCAGAGTTGTTTCTGGAAGCATACGCAAGGCCCCATGTTCAGTATTTTAACCAACCATTCTTGAAAAGCCGAGTTAGCTCAAAGATCTGGGACATTAATCTAACTAAAACTGTAGCGGAGGGTATTAGAATGTTCTCGTTTTCTCTGAGGTCAAAAGAATTTGATTGAGGGCTGGGAGACCCAGCAGGGTCCTGCAGCCCATGGCTGCAATCCCCCCCTTGCCCTCAGGCCTGGCCTGGTCTGCATGAATGCCAGAGGTTAGGCTGCCATTTCCCTCCCTGTTGCTGTGTCGCCATGACAACGGATATAGAAATCACAGAAGAGACTCGGGCAGGAAGGAAAACAGACCTAGTGACACACGCTGGCACAGATGCATGCGATTCTTGTAGGGGCTTTGGGAAAGATGAAGTGGATGGGTAAATAAGAAGATAAAGCAGAGCTCAAACTGTTTCAGTGACGTTGGTGAGTAAACAATGTGTTCTGCGTCAATGTGTTTGGTGCTCTTCACTCTTTGAACAAAGGTTCTAAAGAACATCTTAGTCTACCAAGTTCGTAGCTCAACTTGTAAAGCATGCGATTAGAAGCCAAGATTCCCAGGGAACACACCTACTGATAAAATGCATACATTAAGCGCAAACGTAAGTGCTTTGGATAAAAGCTTCTACTAATGGTTTCAACCAAAACACTTGTCATACCAGGCGCCAATCTTATCAAGACCTTTTTAGTATTCCAAAGACGTTGTGTTGTTAGAGCCATACAAATGCTATGGCTACAGGCGTCCGTTTGTAAGTCTCAAACATGTCAAGAGAGTGTGGAAAAGTTGCACAAAGCATGGGAGGCCTCTACTGGCCAACAGAGTCCTCACATGTATGACATAGCCAGGGGAATAGGAATCTTTACGAGATCACCAACAGCTGGCAGTTTTTATGTGAATATCTATGAGTAGGATAATGGTACAGGAGATATCCTAGGAAGGACATGTGCTAATCAAGTCTAAGTCTTGTCAACACCAATGCTATTTGGTCCCATTAAAAATTATTTGGACAAGCCTGAGTATTTATTAGAATTAGAGAGCTTTTTTCCATGCCATTCCTTTCTTTTTTTTAAACTGTAATTCTTTTATGACACTAAAAGGATGTTCCCCAAACAGTCAACTTCAACAACACTTTTTCGGAACAGTTCAATAAGCCTGTCAAAGACTTCACACACTTCATTGAACAATAAAAATCGATACCATTAAACACTTCTCAGAACCGAACGTAAGCGCCTCTCATGAGACCCCGTGAACTCCTATGTTTTTTATATAAATATATATATTTTACAGTTCTGTCAATAACACATTCTGGAGATCTTAAATACTTCATTACATCTCAAAGCTCAATATTCTCTCATGTTTTCCTCGCTCAAACCCTTCCACAAAACCTTTTGTTCCTTAGCCCCTCCGTCCCACATCGTACACTTTAAAACCCAGGGATCGCACCATTGTGAGGTGTATCATACATCATATTGAGTATTATCTCCATAACATTAACATAATCTGCTCTTCATGGAACAGGGCAAAGGGTGAGCAGCCAATCAGACACTTTCTCAGTCGCTAACCATTTGCCTTAGCCTTTGTTTCCTGTGAGCATTCCAATTCATTCACAGATGTATAAGCAATTTTTAACCTTTGTTAGGCAGAGGTGGAAGTGCTTGACATAATCTTGCGGAAACAGACTCCACCGTCGGCCAGATGACAGGTCATATTAAGTCCTCCAGTTGAACTCAGACATAAGAGAGCTAACCTCAAGTATAACCACAAACAAGCAAGACTCCACAGTTTTGTCAGGCAGTCACCATTCCCGGCCTGAAGGCAATGAAAGCAGGCAGGGGAGAATGTGATTAACTTGGAATAAAACTGCATTTAGTTCCACATTGTTCTAGCATACTGACTATGGTACATTTACTGAGATAATTACTACATACTGTAGTACCAACCTTTGCAGACATTCCCTAGTAAGACTACTCCTGATATAGAAATCACACTGCCGTATTTTTAGGTCCAATGTAGCAGATAAAAGAATGTAGTAGTAATCACTATTTTCAGCAGTTATTTGTTGAAAAGTGGTTATTTATTTATATTTAAGTAACTCAAAGCATATCAAATTCAGTATACAAACTCTTTGTACGAGCCTTACCTTTGTGTCTAAAAGATGCCTGGCATATAACCCTAAAATCGAATTTATAAAGCACAGCTGGTATGTTCCCTTTTTGGATTAGGGCTCAAAGAATCTTTTGCAGCTGGATATAAACGGTCCGAAATGTATGGAAAAACGTTAAGACCTCTGAAATGGTTCTATGAAGATTAGGCTAAGCATAAAGTACTACTACATGTAGGTGACCTTGATGCTATCTTTAAGAAAGATGGGATCCTTGCTGGGTAGCTTTTCCTCTTTCCTAAGATTTTACCAGTGACTTTTCGGCTTTGCTTTTGGGGCCAAAAATCCGATCCCCGTAGCATCTCCTACAAACATAAAGTATATGCTCACAAACAGGTACAATGCATCACAAAACAAATTTCCCTTACAGAAATTAAGACTAGTTTATGGTTCACTTGTGCCTAGGAAAGATTGCGGCAGCGCCATCAACCTAAGGATTCAGAAGCCTTTGGAGCTGAGGTAATTTGCCCTTTCCTACCCAGCTTCTTGCTCTCTCCGGCTCTTTCTTTGGCTTTCTCTCTCTCCGTCTACTTTCAAATGCTATTCTCTATTAATCAGAGCTCACAGTTCAAACTGGTCTTCAACTTCCTCCCCAATCCGCATTAAGCCTGTCATTTCTGGCTATTATTTACTTTAATGGGCTTTGGCTGATCCCTGGCGCAGTGGCGGAGGGAGAGAATAATACAGCTGAGGGTAGCGGGGCCTTAGACGGTGCGGCCACGACTTTGCCTGCAGATTAGCCATGGCAGATGGGCTTTCCAGGGGCTTCCTGTGAGCAGGAGTGTTGATTGAGAGGGTATAATGAGAGAGGTGGTGTCCTCACAATGGAGCCAGCCACCTCACTACACCTCTTGCGTCTAAACAACCCCCATTCCCGCTCTCTCTCTCAAGACTCTGGCCCCCCTCCCTCAGGTTCCTTTCTTTTTTCTCTCATTCTCTCCCTTTTCCTCTCCCTCTATTCCTCCGATCTTTCTTCCATGGAGGAAGTCAGAGTGCAGGAAAGAGCACAAAGGCGACTGTAAATAAGCAAGAGTCTTAATCCAGCATTAATTGGTCCTCTCTTAGACTGGGTGTGCACTTTTTGGGAAGTTTTTTGGGACTGCTGCAGGTTTCTCGAAGAATAGCCTCTGCCTCTATTGTTTACATTAAAAAGCTGGTTAATTTTTGTGCTTGAAAGCTGATAATTGAGCAATTTGTTCCAACAATTTTCCACTGCTGGTAGTGTTAGCTAAAGTACATTTTGTGTGCACATATGTTCATGTTTATTTTTTTAAGGCACCACAGAGCATGACTTCATATCTTGTCCATCGCAATGTCTGATGAAATATTGTATTTCCAAAAATATTGCCAAAAATCTTTAAACAAACCGGCGACCTAAAAGTCAATGCGAAACTCAACTTGAATGGCAATTCAAACTGTTGTTGAGGAGAGGTGTGCTATCATATTTTATTAACCGATTAAATTAAAGAAATTTACACAGGACAATTAAGTAGAAGATCCCAGTCACAGATAGTGGACCCTCCATAGTGTCCCAAAATAAAGTTGTTAGAAGGCTTCTTATTGTTCACTCAAATCCAAGGACAACAGTTAACAAGTCAGAATATTAGGCAAATATTAAGTCTTGTTTTGGGACATCATTTGAACGACTTTCATAGTATTTGTGGAAGCTAGACAGGCCTCTGAATTATTGAAGGCCATGAAAGTCTCCAGGTCAAGTTTGTGTACAAGAGTTGATTTTTTATTATCGTGCGATGGGTTCCCTCTCTCTCTTTTCTCCACAGTCTGTTTCCACACAAGAGACGCCTTACAATCCAGTGGCACCAATTATCCCCCTCCTCTCGGCGCTTTTAGCAACTTTTTCAAAACTCTTTTCACTTGGCTCTTGTCAAGCAATGAAAGAAAAACTAACCACCATGTCAAGAGAACTCAGCTGCCTAGCAACTGGGCCACAGTTTAATTCTGATTTGCTTCAGGTCTTGAGTAATGGAATTGACAATGTTAAGCCAGTCACTAATGTTGTTTGTCACCTCTGAAATGCAAACAAAACTCCATTGTTTTCCAGGGTACTGGGCATGATTGATGTTTGGAGTCACAATGGCATCATTCATTTTGCCCCTGTGTTTTTGCAAGGATTGATGTCATATCTTTTCATGGCATATTAAATGTTTTGGAGGAGCATGAAACCGCGTCACTTTTCATCTTGTGGAGGCTCTGACGCATTCTTATAACTAGCGAAGTTTAATGATTCCATTCAAGTTGTGTCCATTTCACCCAGAAATAATTTAATAAGAACTGGGGCCCTCTGAGAGCCTCCGAGACACAGAGTAATCCGAAAAGAAAGGATAAAAGGGAACTTAGAGAATAAAGCCTTTAAGATGAAAGTTTTTCGCTTCTTTCTTTTCATGACACCCCTTCTTTGTTTGTCGGGCAACTTTTTGTAGGTTTTTGTTTTTGACACACTTTGCGTATAAATATTTTGATCAGAGAAGCGGTGCGGTCGACAAGAAATATTTAACTATTTTCTATCTATCTATCTATCTATCTATCTATCTATCTATCTATCTATCTATCTATCTATCTATTCATCTATCTATTTATTTATCTATCTATCTATCCTAGTATATAAATGTGTCTATGTGTTAATTTTAAATTAAATTACTACTATTTTTACTATTATATAGAAGTGCTAGGATGGCATATGATAAACGATGATCAATCATTATACTTATGGTTAACTACTGTATTAAAATTTAGAACCATAGAACAAAAATCATTTCAGCATGCATTTATTTACTTGCTTGTGTGTTTATGTTGCATGTCTCTCATATTAGACTATGTGAAACTTACAGAGCTGGGTTTCAGTTACTCAGTTTGTTTCAAATAGAACTTGGCGTTTTACAAAATGGCCAGCGCCATTGAAACCTGGCATCTGTGAGACAAAATTGGGCGCTTGCCAGACTTGTTGTATGATATTTATTTATTTTTTTTATTCGTGACTTGCTTTTTTAGTGTGCATCTTGACTGAATAAAGATTCGGTGATAGAGAGCCGAGTATTCAGACAGTTGATTGCTGGATATTTGAATGGCAGATTTGTATGATATGGAAACTGGCAATTTCTTCTGCTTCGTAGAACATTTTTCAAAGGCCCAAATGGCACAATAAGAAAGCCATCCATCACAAAGAGAGGAAAATTAGCAGAAATAAATGGGGCTCTCTTTCTCATCCCATCGCTGTCTCGCTGTACCCGGGAGAGGGACATCAGAACGACAGGGTGGACGAGGAAGAATAGACAACAATAAACACGGTCACATCAAAGTCCCAGACGGTGGTATTGGAGCAGGCCTCGGTGGGCGATGGGGGGAAAATAAACCTTGGAGCTCTGTATCAAGCCGCATAACACCCCCTCCACCCGATTTTCCCCTGACATCCTTCCTCTGGTTGGATGGTCTGCAGTTACCAGGTGAGTCCAAAGGCGGAAGCTCAGATTTATGTATGTGGGTTTTACTTTCCAACGCTCAAGCCGGTGTGCCACCGCCTATGAGATTGTAACGTAATCCACTGGGCAAATAATTTTCTGCCACCCTTGGTTAACGCAGGCCAGGGTGATAAACTAACATCCCCTCTTATCTGAGCTGAGCACAACAGACGCCTGTGTTGTTACACGGCTTTATTATTATTAATTGTCAGCGCTTACGTATTCCTTTGTTCGTTTTTGCACGCTGGAGCCTTCAAGAGAGTTTAGGTTTGCCATAGCAGCCCTTTGAAGGCTTGCGCGTGATACGCTATTGTCACATTTCTTAGGTGAAATGGAGCTTTTAAAATGTATCACACATATCAAAGATTATTTTAATTGCTTGTTTTGATTTCTTTTTGTTTGCCTTCGGTATTTTGTATGCAGGAAACACATTTTAATTTCTACGCTATCTGAGCACAAGCAGAACATTTATTTACGTATGGACAAATAAAATCACAAAGCTCTTTTTCTGAATTATTCTTATGGCGTGAATGTATTAATGAATTACAACAGTGCTTTATAACAGAATCCTGAATGAATGAACCAGGAAAATTTACCCAAATGATTCTTTCAGTTTGGTAAAGTTGTAGACTTCATTTCGCGAAAGGGCTTTTGATCGCAGACATCATCACAAAAAATAAAGGCATTATGTTGCGAACACAAAATCTGGGTGTTTTCTGAAGTGCTGCCCTCTCACTGTAACCTTACAGCACTGTTGCCATCTGTCCTTTATGAGAGCGTTACTTCCTGTTTTCCATTTCCATACAGTATTGTGTGCAACCCTTTAGCCATTTACATAATTGCTGAAAGATTTTGTCTAAAACTGATATCCAAGTGAATGTCACTGGATTGAATTAAAGCGTAAAACAACAGAAGAAAAGGGAAAAAAAATAAAATGAAGATGTTTGTGAAATTAGTAGCGAAGCATATCTAATTTTTTTTTCTCTCTTTCTCTCTCCGTCTTGCATGGCCCTTAGTAACCTAATCAGGGCTGGCTTTATCTGGTAATCCACATTTAAACTTTAACCTGTAGGGGGGCTCTTTGTGCTAGTTAATGTAAGCATAAAGGCAGACCGGCCTGAATGACTAATCAGATTAATCATATTTCACAAGACTAAAGAGCTTCTCTAAAAGGCGGCAGAATTAGGCCTACATCCATCTGAGGGTGATGGGGGGAAAGAAGGGGGAAAAAACTCAAACGAAACAATTGTATCCTTGACGAAATGATGGCTTGGAATAATTTAATGTTCAAAAGGCAAGTTTTTAATCAGCTCAGCTGTCTAAAAGCTTTACATACTCAGGGCTTTTAGGTCATATTAGACAATAATGCTAGCAAATGGCAAAACAGAGTCTGAGATCAATATACATGTTTTGACCTCAGTGGAAATGCGTTGTATAAGAAGCTAGTGCGCGTTTAACTGATTTTATCTTTGTTTTAGAGTAACTGATGTTAGCTAATGCTACCAGTTAAAACTGTATCTTGTTATAAGGAGAAAAAAATGGCCCTTATACATTCTGAAGTGGTGGGTGTTGTTTCTTTCGACTCTGTTTACTGATGAATATTCATGCTGGTGTAAATGTGAGCTTCTTAAACTCTGCATTATTTATGACAACACACACGTTTCACTTTGTCAGAGGGTAAAGTCAATTACCTGTCAAAACGGCAAATGCTAAATGGTGCAATTCACGTGAGAGCGCTATATCAGGAGCCGCGTGTAATTTTTAGCTGTTTTCCCTGTGTGTCAAACATCTGTTGACAGAGCGAAGCGCATTCTCTAAGAAGGAAGTTTTGTCTTTAAGTAAGAAATAATGTGGTAAGTACAAAGACTCAAATCTGTACTCCTCTGAGCGAAATTATTAAGAAAAATGGAGGAACGTGAATGTGCTGTTTTTTTTATGCCACAAATGATCTGTAATTTATCACAAATGAGGGGAAAGGCTGTATTTAAACGATCTAATTGCAACCGTAGTGCTTTTCCTGGAACTATGCGTAGAGGCACCAGTAAAATAAAAAACACAGGCTTTGAGTCCAGGCCATAGGAACAGAATAGCATGTCACTTTTCAACCGTCATCATATCGGCTATAATTTTCATTCCATTAGGGTATGGCACATGCTATCAGGGTTATCATATCAAGCAGTCAAGCATGTAGTCCTCGTCTTTTCACATGCAGTAGATTCTCTGACAATTGTTCTCGTCTTCTGACTGCAGAACGTACATGACATGTCAAGTTAGGTCCTTTTTCCCTCTGGGATTTATGTAAAAATGTACAAACAAAGAGACACTTTGGCCTTTGTTGCAATTTTGCTTTTAAGCTGTTTTTTTATATTATTATTAAAATATATATTTTATGGTATATATTTAATTCGTAATATAATTTATTATATTGGCAACAGTCCTGGACATTTAATTTAATTTTACTTTCTTAACTTCATTATCATTTTGTGATCACGTCAGTGTTATTAACCTGATTAAACATACTGTCTGGAATTCATGCTTTGCAATATACAAGGAATTAGATTCATCTTTAAGGCTTATTAATTCTCTCAAACATGACACAGGGAGCAGGATAGCAGAGGGCAAGTGTGGTCTAAACAGTCGGGGTTGCACAGTCAGGTTGTTAGTTATACAAACTTACCGGTTCACGCCTTCACAACAAGGGTAATGTCCACCTCCCAGCGGCTCTTAACTAGGGTTTGACTCCATCTAGTGGTTCACTGAGCTTCCTTCAGTCCTGAGTAACTCCATGACCAGCAGGCCTTCACAGAACACACACGCCATCATTGACGCACGCTCTCAAGAACATAATGCCCTTTATATGCTATAATCCTGTGTTCAACATCTACAGTAAGTTACAATTAAAAACCAATTAAGAGTAAATTATACACTTAGAGATTTACAGAAGACCTTCGGTTTTGGGAAAAAAATAGAGAAGGGATCAAAACTATTTTAGGAGGTTAGCCTTGTGATGAAAACGATGGGCTATCTACATGAACATGTGAGCTTAGCCCATCCTCCAAATCTTGGTATTATCCTAATTCACAAAAAAATAAAGTTGTCGCTGTCATTCCGATTTACTCTACTTTTCAAAATTGGAATGAAGTTGCCTCCATCTCTGTTAATCGAGCAGATTACTTTATGTAAAGAAACAATCTGGAAGATTTTCTGTCATAATCGTGTAATTGACCCCCTCTCTTTGACAGGGCAATTTTCACACTTATTAAGGTTCTGACACACTTGAAGTAATCGTATTAGTGCTTTCTATAAATGAGCCTAATATTGCGTATTAGCATGTGTTCACTTCGGGGTAATGGAAGGCCCGTCTTTACCCAACGCGTGATGTCTCTATCATCCGTATTCTGAGGAAGAAAATGACGTGGCAGGGAACAAAAATAAACACAGGCCTCTGGACTTAGTCAATCATAAAATTACTCATCACCTTCCCCTCATCCTAAAAAGAAGCCCGCGTCGCACCCCAGCACGGGTCCACAAACAAACTATCACAAAAGCGACGATGACGTGAGCACGCTAGGCTAGTAAAGAAATCTCGAATTTCATTACATCGAGGTAAAAAGCATCACCGCTGGACCCCTGGATCCTAGGGCCTCTTGAGCGAAACCTTCAAACTTTTTTTCCAACCCTTAGTGATGCTTAACAGGCTTGACATTTCGCCCAGCCGGCGTCTGTAAACACTGCAAAGGTAGAGAGGACGAAGTTGCAGCGTAATAACTCACTAGTGCAAAATGAGACCGCTCGCTGGGCATGCCGGAGGGAAGAAACAGCACGGCCCTCCTCGCGCCGCTCCCCTCCGGCGAGGAATGCTCACTCTAGAAACTAGCTTCTAGTTAGGGTTCTGCCACATCCTGGTACTTTTATCTATGACCTTTGACCCCGGGCACATCTGGAAACTTGGTTGGGGTCCTGAAGATGAGGATGTTTTCTTTACTTTTCTTTAAACCTTTTATGGAAGGCAGCGGTGTTTTCTTCTCGTCCTCAACAGAGTAGTCTGTCTCAAAGCGCGAGCGTGTAAAAATGGCTGCACTCGTTATGAACTCCTGCATATGGAGTGTTTGGGCCGAGAGTGCATGTGGGACGGTCTAAGACAGAGAAGACCACGTCGTTGGCCCGGGGCTATATGGTTCTTAAGATCTCAGAAGGGCAGATAAACATCTCAGGGAGGTTCAAGGTCCAGGAATATAAGGCCTACGAGGCTTTGAAGTGTTGTGATGGTCTTGCTTAATAGACACAGCACGCATAGCCAAGGCAAACACTCCATTGTAGGATATTTTGAGGTTACACATAGAATTACATCTGTGATCAAACACATGGGCTGTTTATTTAGTTAGCTCATGGAGATGAACTGAACCCTCTTGATGTTAACCGGTACAAGATGGTTCCATAACCGCCTAGAGGCCTTCTTGTGTTCAGACCTTTCCATCCCAGAGAACTGGGATCGGATTGTTTGTTCTAAATAACTCAGAGACTCAAAAACCTCCGACACAAGTTTTTGGATTTGTGGTAACTTGTAAACACACCAAAGTACACAATGGGGTGCATTTGAGACTAGGTGAACGCGTGGCCTCTTGAACCAAATCTGTTTTGGCATGTCTTGAGAGACCTGTTGGAGCCACGCTTAATGACATGATCTGAAAATGGAATCGTGGAGACAGATGAAATGATCGTAGCGGTGCAGTGATCAATCATATCTCATTTTGTGGTGTTGGTTTGGGCTGAGGTTTGGATGGAAAACGAGAGGTGGATGTGGGAACACCATGACGAGAAGATCACCACGATGGCCATCCAAAGGATGTGGAATCCTCTTTAGCCAGCAAGACTGATTTTTTTTATATGGGCTTCACGCAGAGCAGGCCAAGACCGTAACTGCAGCCTTGTTTGACGGAGGTGACATTTACTAGTCGTTTCTCTCATGCTGGTCTTCCATGATTCTCACATTTCTGTTTCTCTGCTTCATCTTACGGCATTTCTCTTTTGCTTTTACAGTGCTCAGAATTCAAGCTGGGCTCTGAGTTTCTACAGACATCAGATGTAGGTCTTTGGGGTTGTTGGATTGACTTGAAGGTCCTCGAGGGAGTATTTACACCTGTCTATCATAGTCTTAGAAAGATTATCTCATAGGTTTGGTTATGCCTTGGAGGGCTAGTGTGCTCATATTGAGTCTCAGGCGTATTTAGTTGCGAGAGAAGACGCTGTAATTCCCTTGTATATTCAAACCACTTCAGGCCTAGTGTACCTACAAAAGTAAAAAAAATGTAACTCATTTAGTTTATTTCACAATCCTGACACTTTATGTAGGATTATGCATAGAATTTTTACACATAGACTCAATTTATGGTTAAGAATTAGTAAGCATGTCCTCAACATCATTGTTTATTGTGGAAGTTTGCGTGTTTTTACGTAGTCATCTAATGGACTGCCCCCAAACACTTATATAAATTATAAATAAATTATAATTTGCTTAATTTCTACTTTTCTGCTATTTTCTATGCAGTAAATTCGAACACTGTTGTAAAGGCTATTTTGATTGTAAGTTTTGACCATGTGGGTCTATAATTGCGAACTATTTCAGACACTGTTAAAATTAAATTTAAAAACAAGAACTGTGGTTTGTTACTTTTTATGTGGGTTAAATCTGTTCAATTCTGCCTACTGTTCTTAGGCAGAATTGCCTGCAAAAAAGATGTTACTGTTTTGATGGAATTAAAAAAAGACCCATAAATTCAGTGTTACGCTTTAAATTTACATTATAAAACCTCACATATTTAATTAAAAGGAATACCCCAAAATGACAATTTGCTGACAATTTACTCACTCGGGCCACCCAAGGTGACTGCGACTTGATCAGAGTGTGTTTCTCACTAGAACTTCTGCAGTGAATGGGTGCCGTCAGAATGAGAGTTAATAACCCGCAAGTAACCCATACCCATACAGTCCAGAAATTAACATATTGTTAAGCAAAAAGCTGTGTTAGTAAGAAACCGATCCGTCATTAAGGCATTTTAACTTTGACCCAGAGCTTTTCCCCAACTGCTGTTTTTTTTTGTTTTTTTGTTTTATTTGTGTGTGTGTGTGTGTGTGTGTGTATGTGTGTATAGCTGCTTGCTGTTTATTTAGCGTGTTTACCTTCATTTTACATAAAAAAAGTAGCATATAAATCAAAATTTAGTTTCATTTTAAGGTATTCTTTTTAGCTGAATTATAGAAATAAGTACAGAGTAATATTACTTAACGACATGTATGTATTATAGGGTTACAAAAAGTTTTGTATTAGGGTTATTTACTTGTAATTATGCGTAATGTACTGTTATTACAACAGAAAGTATATAAGGACACTATAAAAAAGTGTTGCAGGAGTAATTCGAAGAGTTGAAGTGCTGCATTATTAAGCGTGTTTACATTAGCAGTTATAATCAAGGTACAGCAGGTTTTTGTAGATGAAGTGCCGTCTCTACTCTCTTTTTGAATGTATGTAACACAATGTGTAATCAAACGTTTGATATGGACTGCTGTGATATCCTGCTTGTGTTGCTTTTTTTGTAGTCTTTTGCGGGGACAACTAAAATCTGATTAACGTATATACATGCTGAATGAAGATTGCATGATTTCACTTAGACTAAAGCGTTTGCGAGACATTTAAAGCGACTGAAAACTCCACATTTAAAATGCATTTATTTTAATTCCGCGCCCGTTCTCTTTCGGGGCTTTGTCACTTTCAGTAGCAAATCTCTTTTATTGCATGAATTAATCTGATATGTTGAGGCAAAGTGATTTGTTCAATATCCAAAAGTGACGTGATGCATGACACAGAGCCTTGCCTGATGTTTCTGGTTTCCCAGATATATGATTCATTACCTGGTAGTAAGTCCTGGTACATTTGACATATCGTTAAGCTTTAGGTTTTTACTCCAGTTTAAATAGCTTCGGTTTCCTCTGCGAACACCCTTCCCTGTAAAATAAATAACTATATTTAATGAGATATGAAATGCATACAAATGTCTACTGTCTTCACGGTTAATTGCAACTTGTCACCCAAAGCATTTGTTGATGTATTGCTTATGCTGGTAGGTTTTTCCAACTTCAGAGTTTCACTCCTTATATCTACAATGTATTCAGTGTTTCACTTGCAGATATAACTAAAGCTGGGGTGCATTTCAGAATTCGCTATTTAGATATTCTAAACGCGTATGTATTAATAATACATATTTGCAATACTGTGTACATTTGATGGTTCTACGAGATGAATGCTGTTTCGTCTTCACAGAAGACCCTGTGAAAAGAATCTATTCTTTGATGAAACAAGAACATTTGTGTCAACCTAATTCTAGGTAACATGCATCATTCATTCATTCATTCATTCATTCAGGTTTAATGAAAAATGGCACAGGACAGAAATGTTAATTGTAATATTATGTTCACTTTTCCAACTGTTGTTCTCGAAGGTTCCTGTTGACTGTTTCCTCTGTGTGTGCATGTGTGTGTGTGTGTGTGTGTGTGTGTGTGTGTGTGCTGCCTCATTAACTCAAGTCTGTACTGTGTCTATCCTCTCCATTGGTAAATTTCCCCTAAATTATACTTTTTTTCTTAACAAAGAATGACTGTCAGCCACTCTCATTACCGGATGAGATGTTCATTCGTATTCAAGAACAACAGCACAATAATACTTACATCTTCACAAGCCAGTGTTTAACAGAGCGACTGGTATCTCCAAGCTGCTCGGACTTGGTGGTGTATGATCAAGCTGGCGTCCAATGGTTTTTGCCAAGCTGCGTAAATGAGCTGCTAAAATTGCCTAGTGAAGCCAATGCATAAAAAAAAACGGAGAAACTGAGGAGGACCAACAGACCAGGCTCTTTCCACAGATAAGAGCAGTTCCCCTAAAGACACACAGGAATCAAGGAGTCCTTGTTGTTGTATTTATTAGAGACCCCCCGCACTACCTCTAGCGTATGGCATGCTCAATGAAGCAAAGGCAAGCTTCAGATCAGGCCAAGTCGCATATCTGTGTCCGCATAGATTAGAGGAGGTCATGCCATGCTAATGAGAATCATTGCTATCAGCCGATAGCAAAAACAACTAGCTAATTGCTACGCTTGTTTACAAGACAGTTCGTCCTAAATCAAAAGGTTAATTATATCTGAAACAGACGTCTTAATTTGCAATCGGACCCCATGTCTTTGGTTCGCCGGGCGTTTATCTCTCTCATTCTCCTGTCTTGGTCTTTTTCGTGTTTTGTTTCAGACGTTTTCTTCCTCTGCCTCAAAGGAACATGGTGACAAAAAGGCAACATCCAGTTATGGCTGCCTGCATGTTTCTTGATAAGCTTCAGGCACTGACACCAGCCTATTACTTTCATTCTCAGGAAGTGCCATAATTAGCAAGCACCATCAGGCAAAAGAGTTAATGCCACAGAGGACGTATTCTTCTCAAAGTTTTTCTCACCCCGAAGGTTTCCCATAGCTCAGGCAGTCTGTTAGCTCACCCTGAAATTAAATTTGTTTAGTTGCTGTGGAACATCAACAACGGCACAGAAAAAATTAACAATATGTTAGCTAATTATGCTAATGCTCAATTGTTCTCGCGTGGTGATATGTCGACTCGGGGAACGGAGGCGTTTCACTTTCACATTGTCATGAGCTGGCTGTAGGCCAGGGCTCTGTGCTCTCTCCGTCGTTCTTCACCTGAAGGCATGAAGACAACTGTCTCATTCATCCTGCCAAAGTCATTACTGTGCGTGAGGAACAAGATAAATATTGTTGTACATGCCCAAGTTTCCACAAATGAGATTCTTCCAGCCAGATCGCTCCAGCTATCCTTGGCGGTCTAAGCTGAGACATGGATCTCGATAATTTAATGTGTTTGCGCATTATTGGTTGTTTCGTGGAAAATAGACATGCCACCATCGGCGAATTAATTATGCTTTTCCTTATCACTGATGCTTTTTGTGTTGTGTTGCTAGTACCTGGTGTTTGTGCTGCTGTTTTTGCAAAAAAAAAATTATTTTGAAGACTGAGGACAGAGGAAAGAAACTATAAACTGATGCAAATAAAAATTCTAAAGAAACCTTGTTTTCCTTTAAATGAAGATAAAAGCATAATTTTCCATTTTTCATGTAGTATTTAATGAAAACAAATAGCTGTAATTGATTATTCTTGCAAAAATAGCTGTACACACTCCATGTATACAGTATATATATATATATATATATATATATATATATATATATATATATATATATATATATATATATATATATATATTAGTCCATATAGTGATAAAAGTGAAAAAGGTATGTTTAATTTTATATTGAATGATTGCCTGAATGGACTAACCAATGGTTGGTATCCCTGTGGTTATATGAAGGTAACTAGAGGCATTTGATATTAAATTTCTTATCCATACTTTTAAGTTCATATAAGCTGGAAACAGTGAACCTATGCATTTTGGACACAATACACTCTCAGAAATAAAGGTACAAAAGCTGTCACAGTACCTTCTCAAAAGAGACATATTTATACCTAAAGGATCAATTTTGGTATCTTAAAGGTACATATTAGTACATTTGAACCTAATAGGTGCAAAAGTGTACCACCCCAGTCGCAGCTTTTGAACCTTTATTTCTGAAAATGTACGGATAGGAAAATTGATATCCAATTTGACACAAGAAGCCACTCTGTTTCTGTAGCTAGGCGTAATCAAGTATTGGCTAATTAAATATTACAAGAACAAACCCGTCAGTGTACTGCATGGTCTAAAGCACCGATCTGAAAGGAGTAGACTTATTGTCCAGACTGGTGTCTTAGTGAAGACATCTGTTCGCTGGTGTAAATTACATGTCACACTCAATGAAAACTTTAAATAGAGACCGCAGGACGTACGGCGGAAAAAAGATCTTGCAGTATCCAGCAGCTTAAGTGTTGGAAAAGCCCAGCTGAAACATCACTGTTCCAGAAGCCCCAAATCACTCGCTCATTCTTGAGCTAGATGTAGCGTCAGCGCTGTTGTGTGTTTCTAACCCGGTCATTGATGCTGCAGCCCCTCTTTCCTCCACAAACGGGGTGAAATGGTTGAGAGAAATCCGAACGAGCCGCAGTAAAACCTGAGCATCCCAGCTCGCTGTATCTACGGCCGGCCTTAACGATTCTCTGTAGGGCCTCCTATGGTGCGAGTCCATATTTATGTTGGCAATATATGCAAAAGAATTAAGCCCGTAAAACCTCACGGCCACACAAAGCTCTCATTAACTTGGAGGGGCCTCTATTCACTACGACCCCGTTTATTTATGCTGTGTGGATAGAGACGAAAATCCTCATCGCTTTTAGCCATTCTCTTCTGCTTTCGCACAATATTTTTTTTTTTTCCAAGCTTCACTTTGCACCCACAATCAATAGACTGGATTTATAGCGGCAAAATATGCCCTTTTGTTTTGATTGCAGTTGAGTGATGCTGTGTCAATATCAGGGATTGTTTTTCTGCTCGTTTCTGAGAGCACAAGAAAGAATCGGGAGCGCGGCTGTGTTGTCCGTTGCACGCATCCATAAAGCAACGATGACCCACTGTGACAAAATAAAGACATAAAAGCATTGCTATTTATTTTCCATTAAATCAAATTATTCATTGATCCATCTTGCTAAACCAAAAAAAACACATTTTATTTTTTTTTTACAACGCACCGATCGCTGATGTCACTATGGGAACTATTGCCCTTGTTTGAAAATGGCACGCACATGAAGTATATTCCAGTGTGCACCTGCTTTAAAATTTACCATGTTGACATTAATGATCATTATGAAATGAAAAGTGAGGCCAAGCTCTTTAAGTGTGGGAATCATTCGTACGTGAGGAGAAAATGAGTGCTGTACCAGCAATGACCTTTGACCCCGGCATATAAGCCGCCCGCAGTTACAGAAGACGGAGAGTTTAAAGGACAAAGGGCAAATCTGACAGTGTCATGCGTCATTTTTATTTTTCTGTGCTCTCAAAGTAGCAATATGTAGCCTATAATGTAAACAAGCCTCTCTACATATAGTGTAGTTGAATGTATGTTTTAACTGTGGCATAAATACATGCTGCTATGTTAAAAAATTAAGCTCTCATATCATAAGACCAATCAGCTATGTATTAAATGTACAAAAATACATTAAATAATATACACTCTCTGAAATAAAGGTACAAAAGCTGTCACTGGGGCGGTACTTTTCAAAAGGGACTAGTTTGTACCTAAAGGGTCAAATTTGTTATGATAAAGTTACATATTATTTCTTAAAGTGTGCATATTTTGATCTAATAGGTACAAAAGTGTATCTTTTAAAAAGGTACCGCCACAGTGATAGCTTTTGTACCTTTATTATTATAAGAGCACATAAACTGTCTGATTGCACGGTATATGCCATGCATAAATCATATTAAATACTTATTATCAATTTTCCTTGTAAATTATTAAGGTGTTGATTTGCTGTGAAGAGGCGTTACTTTAAATCATTTAATAAAATTTGTAGTTAAACATCTCAATAAGAACTGACCTACAGGACTGCATGTTAGCAATTAGCTTTATGTATTAAGATATTAACCTATGTTATTAACCTATAACCTATTAGTGTAGAATTCACATTCATACTTGATTACTTTATTCTTTAGTCTAAAGTGTTTGGTAATGGACTTTAGAAGTGGGTTTAAGAAAGCAAGAACTGGAATGGGTTTTAGGCTTTGTCTGTTAGCTTTGAGAACATTGACTTGCAAGCGTCACACATTTGTTTCAGCACATACACTTTTTACATTTATCGTTCTTTTCTAATGAGAACGGACTAAACGTGTTGATGGCTTATCTCAAATTACAGTAAAGAAAGAAAACAGTGAGTGTTGTTGTTAAGCTGAAAGACGGTTGGTCGCAGTTTGCTTTGTCAATCACTGCCACTTTTCCAATCACGTGACACGCTTGAGCCAACCGCAGCCTGCGCTTCTCTACCTGACTCCACCTCCTCTGGACATGTCTGTCTTCTAGGTTCCTCTGTCACGTTCCAAAAACAACTGTGATCTGTGGAAACGTTAGCCGCGTCTTGCACATGCACACACAGGCGCACACGCTCACCTCTAAAGAGAGCTCTCAGCGTCAGCGGGAGGTCTGAGCGCTCCTCGTAAAACAAACAGAAATCTCGCTGAACGTTTTACCTGCTCGCCTCGGCGAAAGCAGCAGAAATACAGAGGAGGGCTGAAAACATTTGCTATCTCCCACAGGGCAGGAAAAGGGCATAAAACAGAGAATATTATCAAATAAAAAAGAGAAATAAAATCACAAAATAAAACTTTACATACTGCTGATACATGATACAGTACATAAAAACAGTACAGATGCCACAAAACCTTTTTGGTTTTTTTGTCACTCATAAACACTCTGGCTGCACACACAGTTTTTTGGGGAGTAATTAAATGTGACAAATTTTTTTCCCATCTACAATGTGATTTTACTGTAGTTTTTAGTTCTTGCAAACTAAGGGAACCATCTTCTTTCATAAGCGGTGATAGTTTGATTTATATGTCAATTGGTTTTGTCAAAATATTCTTACAAATATAAGTATTTTTTAATATTTTATTTGAACATGTTTTTATCAATGGTTATCATGTTTTATTTATAAAATAATGAATACATATTATTTTATTTCTTTTATATATATATATATATATATATATATATATATATATATATATATATATATATATATATATATATATATATATATATATATTCTCACTAATGAATATGGCGATTAATTGCATACAAAATAAAAGTTTTTGTGTACATTATATATGTTTGTGTACTGTGTATATATACATTACGTATATAGAAATTCACACACACGCATGTATATATTTAATAAAATATGTTATACTTATATACATAAATAATTATATAATATTTATATATAAAATATATTAATATAAATGTATATACGTAATTCAAAATATTTTTTAACGTGTACGGTGTTAGTCTTTATACATGAACACACACACCGCGTTATGAGTTTACAAATTAGTTTTGATCTTATATTCATTCAAGCTAATTAGGATTCATTCATCCAAAAACAGAATCTGTTCAAAAATTGTAAAGTTCTCTTTGCAAATATATTAGCTTTTCGTCGGGAGTGTCTCGCACAGCTAACTGCTCTCGAGTAGCTTGACTGACTTAAGTTTAACTTAAGTAAACAAGTGCAGCTACTTTTAATTACGAATATCATCACAGCAGCATCAACATAAGCACACGAGGCAAACAGTAGCCTGTAGTCTAGTGTCAAATTTCTAAATGAACTAGAAAAATCAAAGGAGAGAAAGCTGTCATTTAATTAGGCCAATCTTCTTCTTATTTAATCCAGAATGCCACGGTGTCCAGCTGCGTCATTCCTGACAGGCAAAGAATGTTATAGCCTCAGCAGTTTCCTGTCTTCACAAACAGGAGGAGGGCATGATGGAGAGAGAGAGGCAATATATTTCCAATTTGCTATTGAAAACACAGTTTACAGAAATAGATGAGTTTCAAATTAGAGGCAAATAGACAACCTATTTACAGCACGGCGTGACAGCGAGCAGATTGCTCATAGTGAGATTTGCCTATCGCCATGGCTGGTTAATATTTCAGAGCTGTTAACCTCGGCTGTGTGTGAAGCAACTTTAGACTGACAAAATCTGCAAACGCTCCCCCATTGTTACAATATCTACATTTCCAAAATAAAGCTGATTTGTGTGTTGTTTCGGTGTGCCGTTGGTGACGCGGTTCCTAGTGGCCGTCGGATGAGACGCAGCCGTTCGTGGAGGTGGGCGCACGTTGGAGGCGTTTGATTGGCCTGCCAGGAAGACAGCGGGAAACTCTGATTTTAATTTCCGCGTTACAGCTGTGAGCTGCACGACAGAACTTCGCTACCTGCGCGCGTCTCGAAATAAGGTTGCTTTTCATTTAATTTTTATATCTAACCCACTGATATGATACATTAATAATATTTTATTTACCAGATGTCTCAAATGTTCATATTCGGTGAAGCTGCTTAGTGCTGTGTGACATTAAAACTATTGGATATTTTTTGTGAGTTTCTTAAGTTAGCTAAGCTATCGCAAACCGACGAAGCGATGCATTTACATCATTTGTTGATCTGGATTTTTGTCACTGATATGTTTTTAACATTTTAAAATCTATAAATTACAATAGTTATACAAAATGCAATTAACAAATTAAAATAAATATTTAATAGTTCTGCAGCTAGCCTTAATTCATGTGTACACACACACACACATGCGCACACACACACACACATATATATATATATAGACTTAACTTAATTACAATTTATTCATGTACTACTAAAGTTCTATTTTGACCCCTTTCAGTAGTTTTTCAACAATACTATTCTGCTTATGGCACCCATTCGGCCGTTCAGATGGCTTTTCCCAAAAAAAACGCTTTTCACAACGTGCAAAACTTTCAACTAGACGCGATGTAGCCTGAAACGTGTTGTCGTTTCGCGATAACCAATGCAAAGTGTAAATTTCCAGGACTGAATCTTCCGAAAAGAAGTGTAAAGGAAAGCCTGTTGTGCCTCAAGTTGCGTCTCGTGGCAAGTCGCCTGAGTTTACCGGCAGCTGTGCTTTCACTGTGGTCTCTCTGGTCTTCGCCGCAGACAGAGGAGCTGTCAGTCACGTCAGCACGGCTCTGATGGGCACGCGGCGGCTCTCAGAGGAACTCATTCCCTTCGCTGGGCTCTGTAGACATCGCTAATGACTGCAATTACACATGCAGATAACGCTCGGAGGTGTGCTGATGTCACTTACGATGTTCATACAGGCCTGAGTTTCATTTCGTACCTACGCTGTTAATACGCTGCAATAATAGTGTTAATAGTAAAATTTTCTAGGCAATCGTTGCTATTACTAAAGCTCAAATTACACAAACCTCTAACTCTAATAAATTAGTAGTAGTAGTAGTATGTTGTTGTATTTGTATATAGTTGATTAATATCAATTCACTGCTTTTTAAAAACATATTATTGACATAGAAACAAGTTTTCCATTTGTATTTTAAATTGGCTTAACATTGATTTTTATGTTGTAAAAATGTTGCAATACAATATTAGTGACGTAAAGATTATATATAACTCTATATAAATAGACCCATATAAGTATTGTTCATCAATAACACTGCATTTTAATTAAAAATACCGTAAAACAGCAATAGAGTGAATTATTATTACAATTAAAAATAAATGTTTTAATATCAGTATGTGATTTATTTTTTTATCAATTAAGCACAGCAGTGAGCATGAAAAATTAATAATAATAATTATAATAATTATAACAATCATAATAATGTACTACTACTACTACTGCTAATAATAATAATAAAAAAAAACCTTAATTATTATATACTGGTTGGTTTGACTTGACCACCTGTCTACCCAGAATGCACCAGCAGCCTATAAAGCACTCTAGCGTTTTTATTATTTTTTTAATAGATCCAAATCATGCCCATATTTAGTATGAGATGAAATGCTTGCAGAGATGAAACAAATAATAGTTGCTTGTGCGGGAGTGAAGAATTAATTCAATAGCACAATACAACTTGGCTAATAAATTAGCACTGAGATTTTATTACGTCTCGCACGGAGGGCACAGTATCACATGCGCTTTGGAGCGGCTGTTTGTTAAAATGTTCTATTTTATTACAGCCCCACTAATTTACTGGCGACAAGCCTGCAAGCCACCCAGCTAGTGTGTGTGTGCGTGTGCGCGCGTGTGTGTGTGTGTGCGTGTGCTCGGGTGTCTGGGTGCTCATGCCCAAACTGTGCCGGGTGTTGCTGGAACTTTTCCATGCATCATAATCGTTTGCTAATTCACTATGCTAATTAAGTAATTAATTCTAGAACAGGAGATCAGATGCAGCACAAAACTAAATAAATAAAGAACTGAAGTGCTGCGTGTTACCGCTGGGCTACCGATTCAGTCAAGCATTAGAAATGCAAACTGTCTGGGATGGAACACTTGCTTTGCCCAAGGCCAACACCGTGATGAGAGCACACTCACACACACACACACTCAAATGGAGTTAATGTGTGTTTGAGGAAGTATTTCGTTCACTTGCTAATTAGTGGTGTTGCTAAGGCGAGCTATCGCTATTGCTATTGCTCATAATTAATGTTAGGGTTTCCGATCTTAAATATTCAATTTTGGTATGTATCAAAATTTTAGCAGCTGGGCTACAGATTTAATTTTTTATTATGAAAAGCAACAGAACTTGCATTATAAAAGATGCCCGTTTGGGGAAAAAGAATAGCAAACTTGCGAGTCGGCCCTTTAGCTTGTACCAGTAAGCAACCGCCGTACATAAATGTTATGAAATACTTCAGCAACCACATAGCAATGCTCTAGTCCCCTGCAAAACAGCCCAACATTTTCCTCTTAATATGAAGAAATCCAGCTACTGTAGCTTCAACGCTGTTGTTGACCTATACATCATATTAATGCCTCATCAACGACTTTGTCAAATGTTTTATGAATGCTTATGAAGGTGTTTCACTCCCTTAGGACAACCACTAGATGGCAGCAGTCAGCACTCTGGACCTGGACTTGCAAACACACACACACACACACACACACACACACATTACATCAAATTATATAAATATATATATATACACACACACACATATATATATATATATATATATATATATCTTCTATATAAGCCTGCATTATACAGCAAACATAGTAACATAAACATTCAGGATTTTATTTTTTTGACTATTTAATTCTATATATTCTATTTGAAAAATAAATATAAAACAAAATAAAAAAAATATATTTTCATTCATTCATTCATTCATTCATTCTATTTCTCCATATCATGAAGAAACATATATTCCATATATTCATACTTCCATTTAATATTCACATTTTATAAATATATTTAAGTTTCATTTCATGTATTTAGACTTTAATTTAATATATTCAAGTTTTATTCCACACACACACACACACACACACACACACACACACACACACACACTATTAGATGTTTCAGTCAATTCCATATACTCAAACTTTTTGCATTACTTTAAAAACAGTAATAAATAAACCAAGCAAACATGGATGCCCCTGATATAAAATGTTAAATTAATGAAATAGACGCTAAATATAATAAATTATTATTATAAAACACTGTACATTCATCTACACTATTTATCTACTGACATATAGCAGCGGCCAGTCAAGAATTATAATATTACTGTAATTTAGCCTTATATGATGATATTTGTCATGTTGACTGAATTAGGACCGTTGGTGTTTGTTTATTATTAGTGTTTCTATAAAAATCTTATTATATCTTATAAGATAAAGAATGAATGAATGAGCTGCTGGGTTCATGAATATTAATCACTGATCACTGACAATTAGTCAGCGTTCGCTCAAATTGATTTTCTGATTTGCTGGTGAGCGCCAGCCAATAGGATTGTTTGCCGTGCACTAGTTCCGCCCACTACCAGAGAAACTGACGGTTCCTAAAAGCTGAAGAACTCCAAAGGAACTAAATAGGAAAATAAACAAAGAATATCGCTTACATGCAGCGTGTCAAGTCTTTGTGTTATTGCTCTATATCTTTACGTGTCTATATCTTCTGCGTGCGACCCGTGCGCCTTCAAAGAGCCCATTCAGATGGACTGAAAATTCTAATGATATCGTGATAAATTATAATAATAACGCCACATTTTTATGTCAGTAACAGTAATGGCGTTGTAACGGGAGAAACTCGTAATTCGTAATTAGTTTAATTACGCATTACTGAAAAAAAAAACATAACGCAGTTAGTAATGCTGTTTATTTATAACCCTGTTATTCCCATCGCTGCTAATAGAGCACTTTCTTGGCCGGACTGGGAATACGGCCTCTACCAGCAGATGAGGAAAAAACCCTCCCTTTTTGAGATGTTAAGATCTTCAGGCTACATCCTGCTCTATTTAAGGTCATTGGAAGGGCACTGTAAGGGTACAATAAGTCTTTGGAGTTTTTGTGGTCTTTGTGTTTGTTTCTCTTGACCTTGCTAGGAGGGAACTTGTAGAAATTGCATCAGAGGAGACAAAGAGTCGAGTGTAGAACTCATAAACATCCTCTCTGCTGCTCTAAAGATACATTGATTCCACAAATCCACTCCATGTTGTCCGTCCGCTGCACGCCTTGATCTGTCCGCCGTGGAAGCGGTAGTTCTTACCCAAGGTCCATGCATTAACAGGCAGTGCTTGATCTAGTTATTAAAATGTATGTGTACATATATATGTATATATGTATACGTATATATACAGAAATATACTTAATAAGAAATCAAGTGCACTACAAGTGCATAGCCAATGCAACACTTCTTTTTCATAAGATTCTAGTTTAATGCATTATTTATACAGGGACCTGGAACCTGGAACCAGACATTATAAGTTCTTCTTAGCAAAGAGAGCCATTTAAAACATTTTGCAGTTTGACAGCAAAAATACAGTTTCCACGAAATCTATTGTTTTACACTTTTCGGCCAGAAAAACTATCTGTTTGCATTGCCGCTTATATATCACAAATTGCATTAGTTCCAGTTTATTCCCGTTTTTCCATCTGCCGGTCCCAGAAGCAGCACTATTAAAGGTTATTTATCACATTTCTCTGGTTTCCAGCCGTGTTCTTGTTTGAGCTGCGTAACTGATACAGCAGCTCTTACTGGCTCCAGATAAACTCCGTGGATGTGTTTGTGTGAGTGGTAATGCACTCTCATTTAAATCTTATCTTGCTGCCAGACACAAATTTCTCTCAGTGGTGTTTTTTACACAGTCCCATACGGCTCGGTTCTTGAATCATTACCGTTGTGTATTCCAATGTATACTATATGTCAGTAAATAAATCCCAGTATTCACATTTCCCACTAGAAGATTGTTTTGCTGAAATAAAACCTCTCATGATGAATGCATACTTATTCTCAGACTAAGCAGGGTGTTGTCTCTCTCTCTCTCTCTCAGATTCCTGCCTCAAGTATTGCAGTCATGAAAAAAAAAAAAAAGGAAGTGTGAAAACAAAATTTAAAATTGCAAGTAAAAATATTATAAAATAATATTAATAGTAAACATTGCAGGCGTACAGCATAATTTACTTGAAATTAAATACATTTACTTAAAATTGCCGCATAACTTTGTTTTAACAATTTTTGTCAAATTTAAATTAAGTTGACCAAGATTAATTTTGTATTTAAATTTGTAAAAATGTAAGAAAGAAAAATAAAAAAATAAATAAATATATATATATATATATATATATATATATATATATATATATATATATATATATATATATATATATATATATATATAAAATACAAATTTCAACAATTTATTCAATCACTTAACAAAAATGTAATACTATTTTTTTTGTTCAAAATACACACATATTATATCATTGGGTAGAATTGCCAGGAAGCTTTTGGAGGTTCTTTTGAATAAGAAGAACAGCCCCTTACATGAGCACTATTCTGGTCCTTCTGGTCATAACACCCATCTTTGGAAATAATCTGGCTTTTTGTGGGAAAAGGATTATGTGTAACCAGTTTCCCGTGAAATGTCACAATGTGTATGTGAAGTTCCCGTGAAGTGTCCTAATTGAATTGCTGATGTCCAGTAAAATACCATGTGATAATTTTGTAAAAAAATAAACCTTTATATATATATATATAATTGCCATGAGACTCAGATTTAATAAATATGCCAAAACACACCGATATTATATTAGTTGAGGAAGATTATATTAGTTGCCAATTCTTAAATTACTATTACCCAGAATCCAGAGAGTTGTGCAAAGTACTTAACCCTAAAGCATTACATTATTTCAACCCTGACAGCATTTTTGGAATTCATATAAACTAAATACTTAAATTCTCTCAGCATCACTTGCAATAATAAATTGGTTAGAAAACTAGACATAAATTTAGCTGTTAAAATCTTTATCACGTGTATGATGAATTTTGCAAGACAAACTGTCTGATTATTATCTGCTAACTGTTTATTGTGATGATCTCCCAACAGACATTCTATTGACTATAGGTAACTTTTTCAAGAACATGTCAACTTATTCTAACCCTAACCCTACCAGTTTACTAATACACAACTAACTATAATAAAGGTTAGTTGACATGCAAAGTTACTTATTTTCACAAGGTACCATCAAAAAAAGTGAATGAATATATATATATATATATATATATATATATATATATATATATATATATATATATATATATATATACATTTTTATTGCATTTATTTTTGTAAATTACTTAGAATGTTATTGTTTGTCAGTGTAGATGATAGCATAGTAATTATTATAGCTATCTTTATAGTTGTAATTCTTGGTGTGAATGGACTTTACTCTTAAAGATTTGGTCTGGTATAGCTTGTTCCAGTGTAATGACTAAACACCGTCTTCTAAATCAAACTGATTTTAGGTTCATCAAGGACGTTTTTGTAGGAAAAAACATCTTTATGATACATTGAAGTTGGAACACATGTCTACAGCCCAAACAAAGTCACAGTACCTTTCAGACAGGTATCAAGAGGAAAACACACATACATCAGACCAAATGAAGGATGGAGGCTTCGTTCATATCAAGCGCTTCTGATTGAGGTGTGTTAAGTCAATCAGTTTCTGTGCCGTGACTCCAGCTCCAGCCAAATGAATCACAACTGTAATTTCCATCAGCACTGCTATTTTTCTGTTTTGTTGAAAACTGAGAGGACATGGAACCAAAAGGAACAGTCTCTGAGGAAAGAAATACATTTAAAGCTTCCTTTGAGATTCTTTGAAGTTAGGTTACCACTGCTACTCTCATTGTAAACTGTTTTTAGAGAAGATCTACACACATGGGTTCAGCCTTCAGGTATATGACAAATTAATATGTTGTTTAAATATTGTTAGGGCTTGCTGGTGAAGAGGACAGAGAGCTGGCATTGGTGAAGCACTCAGTTCGTAGACGTGTAAAGTAATTTGATTTCCACATGGCTTGTTTCTTCACAGATAGCCATGTGTGCCGGCCCCACAGCCATCCCAGCAGGCACAGCGCCTCTGATTCAATATAAAGAGTGCACGTCAATCTGCCTGTTCACCACAATATTTCCAATGTGCTCATATTTTTTCTTAAACAAGTTTGCGTTGTCTACAGATTGGTATAAATGTCAGACTGTTTCTGTTTACAGAAATCCTGTTTCTGCCTTATAAAATAGACGAGCACAGATATAAATGGGCGCATCATGGATAAAGATAGCAAGTATTCAGAAAGCCTTTTATTTCTGCTTTATGGGGGATTTGGATCTTGGTACTAAGCTCAAACTGCTGTTATACAATTAAGTGACGATTTTCACATTTAAGTGAGAGCTAAAATTACATAATTGACATTTAGAGGAAACAAAAGACCAGAGATGGCACCTTTACATCATCTCTGCAAATAGAAGAAGCCTATGTCACCTCTGAGCGCCATTCAATAATCTAGCTCTACTGTGGGGAAAATAATTATGGACGAAACCAGTTTTTCCTGGAAATGACACACAGTGTGACCCACATGAAAATTCACACATTGAGTTAAATTCCGGAAAATATATACCTAATGAAATTCAAAGTTGTCTTATGTGGCATTTTAATTACTCAAGACCAGTAAAGTGTCATATTCATGTCAAAGCATAGCCTTTATATAAAGAACTGTCTTGTGACCTCAGATTTCATGTATGTCATACAGACTGTAGTGAATCAGCCAGAATCTACCCTCACCCAGTCACAGCGATCCTAGTTCTAATCACCCGCACATATTGTGTGTCTAAATAAATAAAAACTTTTTACACACATTGTCTGAGGCGCTTCTGTTACACAGACTGAAACATTATCAGAGCATATAACAACATTTGTGCTCAAGTACAAAAAAGGCTATAACATTTTAATTATTTATTTACATATTATTTTTTTACTTTTCTTTGAGATCCACTTAAAATAACCCATTCTTAAATAGAGTTCACTATGTTCAGGCAGAAGGTTTTCTCATGTTCCATCAGTGTAACTAAAGGTGTGCCACAGGGGTCAGGTTTTGGACCACTCTCATTCACTCTCTATATTAATAATATTGATCAAAATGTTCAATATTCATGGTTTCATTATTACGCTGATGATACAGTTGTAGTTCAGCATCTACGCTTAAGATAGCTTTCTCAACGGCAGATTGCTTAGCCCAATCTGATTAAACAAAAACTTTAAATGCAAAATATATTACTCAGAATCTTCTTTCAATCGCCACTTTCAAAGGTTTTGAGATTGAATTTATCTCACGATATAGGTACCATGGGTTTTTAATTGACTCTCTTATCTTTGTTCCATTGGTGAAAAGATTGAAGGTGAAACTGGGTTTTTATTTTAGAATTAAATCCTGCCTTTCTTTTGATGCTTAAAAGAGGCTTGTTGCTGCCACTTTCATGCGCATACTTGACTATGGTGATGCCACATATCTATGTGTCATGGTGAGATTGGGGAAGGAACACACAATGGGGCTCGATCACAATTTATAGTCTTTAAAAATCTACAATAAGGTAAACTGCACATACTTACAGGGGTATTATCGACGAGACCAGACAAAGTTACACTAAACAAAACAACTTATAACACATCCCTGAACATAATGACATGATTAACAGAGAATGGAAACTGGGTCATACAGAGCACATGGCAAACAAACACAAACAGTCCAGGGATGTCACATTTCACCCCGATGGAGACTGGCAGACCCTTAGCAAATCCGTCACACAGATGGTGTGAACAGCGTGGCTGACAGGAGCCTGCAGGAACTGGTGGGAGGGTGGTCATTTTTGAATCTCCTATGGGCTTAACACTGCAGGGCGCCCTTTAGGACCTGGCACTGGAGGGTGCTCTTGAGAAACCGGTACTGGAGTATCGGGAGCCCCTTCTGGACTGGACCAGCAGACAGGAAGCAGAGAGGAAAGGGGCAGGGTCAAACTCCAGTTCAGTTTCCCAGTCAAGTAGATTCATTTCTATATCTTTTAGCCCCAGATGTCTTGATGCAGTGGACTGAGCTCTACTCTGCACTCTCACTGTGCATGGCGCTCTCCACCCTGGCGCACTCTGTAGCCAGCTCTCGCACCTTATCTGACGTCACAGGCTCTGGCTCCAAGGGTGATCCTTAGCTCTGTTTCTCCTTGTGGTGATGGTTCGTTGGTCACAGTGGACTCTGGCCTTTTGATGGGCTGGGCATTGGGTCTAGAGTTTTTTTTTTTTATAAAAATGACACTACCCCATAATTATTAATATATAGATAATTATATAATATATAATTTGTCCTTTTCACAAGGGACATAATGCTAGCTTTTTTGCATATTTATGAATATTTACCTCTGATAACCACATTCTGGCAAAATGACACAGCCCAGAACAACAGTTCTATGTGCAACACCTTCCTGGCCATTCTCCAACAGTTGAGATTTATGGTTGATTTCTAGTCTGGCAGTTATAAGGGTTCTTTAAAATGTGCAGTGAGTAGATGCAAAACAGGCTCTCCAAAGTTTGACCTTTTGTCCTCGATTTGGCTGACTGAAATTCTGCTGTGCTTCAGTGATAGTGTGTAATGTGTGAGGGAGGGTGTTGATCAGGATAGCGGAGGTCCTCCCCTGGTGTCCCATCACTGCTGTCCTGGGCTGACTTTCTTATAGTGTCTGTGCTTAATTAGAGAAAGTGAACCGAGGCTTGAGTTAGGGGATCCGTTGTGTCTAGAAAGGGAGGGTTGATAATATTAACTTGAGTGGTCTGCTTGGACTTTTATTAAACGTGCCACCAAAAACCCACTCACCATTACACTGCCATGCCAACCTTGACTGGGAGGAGTCTGGATGCTGGATCTTGATTTTCAACAGAAGGTTCTACCAAAAAGCACATACACACTTTAAGTACAATACTGTATGTACTTTTAAAATACTACAGTATGCACCTTTAAGGTACTAATGTGTCATTATCAGTGATGGGAATAACGGTGTTATAAATAAACAGTGTAACTATGCTTTTTTTATCAGTAATGCATAATCAAACTAATAACTGCTTCTCCCATTACAATGTTCTTACCGTTACTTACAATAAAATGTGTCGTTACTATAATTTATTATAATATCATTACAATTTTTCAGTCCATCTGAATGGGTGAAACAGCGTTACTCGTCAGTTGCCAGTAAAATATTTGAATTATTGATATAATATATATATATATATATATATATATATATATATATATATATATATATATATATATATATATATATTATACAGCAATGGTAGACGTTAAAAATATAATTTTGTTTTTAATTACTTTTTATTTATAAATGCTTTCAATGTTATCATGTCCTAATTAACTTCCACTAGAAATATAAGCCATGAAATTATAAAAACCTACAAATATTTTTCAATTATGTTATGGACTAGTCTAAACTTCATCTAATCATACATATAAATCATGTGAAACTATATATATTTACTCATTTACATTTTCTTAATTTACCTTTTCTGTAAATTCATTTTCCACCCTGTTAGAATATACTTTTTCGATTGATCATACAATAGACCACTGAGATAATTTTCAGGAAGTGATATTGTTTATTTTTTCAGCTGCAATTTAACTGTACAAATGGAGGTCAATATCATCTCTCACTGCTACTGTTGTTTTTTTTTCCACTTTTTGTCCCCTTAAAGTTCCATTCTATTAGGCTATATTATGGATAATGTTTGTCTGATCATATCTGACATAGGTATAAAAGTTATGTTCATCTGTTGAAGGTTAGAGAGTTGAAGTTTAGAGATGTTGATCACTCAAAAAACTACATGTAATTTAACTTAGTTTTGTATTTCATCTGGAAGCCAAAGTCCCAGATTCCGGAGGAAGGGTGAAAAAGCTCATAGCCCAAGTTGCTTAAAGTCCAGTGTGAAGTTTCCACAGTGTGTGATGGTTTGAGGTGCAATGTCATTTGCTGGTGTTGGTCCATTGTGTTTTTTGAAAACCAACATCACTGCCCCCATTTACTAAGAACTTTAGGAGCACTTCATGCTTCCTTCTGCTGACCAGCAGGTTTTGTCACCTGTCCACACTGCCAAAAGCACCGAAAGTTGGTTGAATTACTTTTCCACGACATTCTAATTTATTACGGTGCACCCGTACATGACTAAACATAACAATGCAAATACTATTGTCTTATAAGCTAATTCTATACTTACAATATTTTAAATGTATAAACAGGTCTTCCTCTGGGACAGGCAAATGACAAACTAAAAAAAATAATAAATGCAAATCTGCAATTGACTTTACTATAACATATGAATTAATGAGTCAGCTCCTCAATATTTTGAAAAGAAAACATTGTTAAGCTAACGCCACAACGCTCACTGTCTGATTGACATGTTGTCCAGTTCTGTGAGATTTCCTGACTAATTGTTCCCATTGTCTCCTTTAAACTGGGTTTCGTGGACCCTCCTACAAACAGGATATGGGATAACATCCTTCCCCATTCTTGTGAAAGTAGGCACCAAACAGTGTCCAACAATTCAGTTAAAAGAATTTCCGTTGTCCACAAATGCAGTGTTTGGATTCTCGTGCCTCTCTGGATCTTTTGCAGACAGCCACCCTCACAGAGCAGAGACACTAGCGCTAAAGCTAACAGCACTGAAAGAATGTTCTAGAATGACAATAAAAGTGCTGTCAACAGGATATGGGACAGAATAGTTAGCCAAGGATAGTCTGTCTCTCAAAAGCAGCACAATATTTCCTTTTGGCAAAACTCAGAATGTCCTCCTAAAATGAAGACTTTCATTGCATTTCTTTTTAATTACACCGATTAATTCTACTCTATGATTTGCTCTATAATGATGACAGCATTGGTTTTTTTTAATCTTTCAAATGTTTTACCCCAAAAGCACTTTTGTTGTGCAAGGCCAAAACGCATAAAAAGTTTTTCATAGAAAGTCAATCTTGACACAAATAGAGAGATATAGTCAAATCTTAAATATATGGTCAAAGTCTGCATCCTTTGTTGTTTGACTGGCATTACGAGTATAGATCACATTGTCTGATTATTGCTCTCCTGCATAATACATCATCATCATTCATGTGTCCATTCAGCCTTTAAAGACTATTTTGGATTTTCACAAAGGTACGCAATTACGTTGTTTTTTTTTCCCTTCTAGTCAGGCTTGGCCCAGTAGTTTTCCCATTTGTATTGTTCTAACCATGTAGTTTAATATGTCTTAAATGTTTGACTCTCACAGCCCATGAAGAAAATACAGGAAGAGACGCATTCCTTCCAAACCATTGGTTGTGTTCTGGTTGGATTCTGTTGATTCAGCTGAGAGGAAACCTGGTCCAGAGGCCCAGTAAGAGATGGTGGACATGTGAGCCGAAACTGAGTATGTCACGGCTGAAAGAACCAATTCATTGACCCCACTTGTCCTGTTCTTCTCAAGCATTACAGAAAACAGGTTGAAAAACATAAACACATACTAAGGTTTGAGCAACATGGCTTCCTACTTCTTGCCCAAAACACCAGAGTACTTCTTTACAGATCTTGTTTTCTCAAAAATGAATCTAATAAATGAACTAGTTGATGTTATTTATTGCTAAATGTGTCTATAACATGATGATGATATGATATTTTGATGATAACATTTTAATGAAGATTATAATACTAAATATATATATATATGCCACACAGTTTTTTTAAAGCACCACATGCAGATCTTAACGCACCACACACTTTTTTTTTATGCATACATAGGCATACGTATGTAGATATATATAGATAGATATTCTTAATATAATTGGGAAGGAACCCTGAACACTGACTATCTCAGATAGGTGTTGGATTAGTTGGGCAAGTACTGTGTCATTGTTATTATTAATTATTACTATTACCACTACTACTACTACTACATTTATCATTATTACTTTCACTGTTTCTTTTTATTATTATTTAAAATGTAATATTGTTGCCGTCATCACAGAATGTTATTATTATAATCATCATCATCTTTAGTATATATTATTATATTATTATTATTATTATTATTATTATTATTATTATTATTATCATCAATTATTTCTATGTATGCTTGTACTAGTTTAATACTCCCACTCTTATCCAGGTTGTCACTGTAGTTTATTTTCATTGCCGTTATCATTTCCGATGTTCTATTACTGTTTTTGTGTGTTGTGTCCACTTTATGTTGTGTGTTTTACACTGTAATAAAATAAATAAAATTTCTGACACATTGACTTTTTCCTAAATGGTGACCAGTAACGTTTAAGATAAGGCCAAGCTTAACCGTTGACCTCACAACATCACAAAATTAACGGATATCATAAATTTAAGCAATAATTATTAACTAACAACTTATTAACTAATCAACTAACATCCCAAAAAGAGAAGCCGAGTCCAGACATTTTACTAGCACTAGAAGTAATTTTTGCATTCAGTATGAACAGACAAATTGTTACTGAAAACAATTAAATCAGGCCTAGCTAGGATATGGGCCTCGAAATAGTAGTAAAGTATAGATGAAAGAAATGCTAATTTCTCAGATTTAGACTTACCACAACAAATTACACATGAAATTACACATATTTAGTTATGTTTGTTATGGCACAACATGAAACACAACGCTAAACATAGTGAAATTACATTCTAAATTGTTATATCAATCATTTTTCAGTTCAGTGAACCACATGGATTATCTATAAATATATGCATGAATTATAAAACCTCAACATCCATCATACCAAATGAATATGATTCATTTTAGAGCCAAAATCATAGCAAAAGTAGTGGTTAATACTTTTCTCCTTTCCAGAGACTTTCCCACCATTTCTCCCAACCTCTCTTTCCTGTTTTGGATAATAAATTTGTGTTTTTTGACATTTGGGTCTCTGCAAGCTATGGTGTTTTAGAAACATTTGCTTTAATTTAGGGTCAGCCATTTCCATAAACTCGAAGACTGGTTTCCGTCTGTTTCACAGATTGTTGTGGAATACTGACCCTGAAATGTGCGGATATACGCTGCGATGTCTCTCAAATGTCACTGTTCTTCAACCCAAGCTGACCATTAGGAAGGCCACACAAATACCATTGCTTTCTTTGAAGATCGGTGGACCTGGGATTCGGTCTCTAATTGCCTTTCATGTCGGTTTATGGGTCGTAACACTTGGCTTGATATGAGCCATCTGAAGATAATGCATCGTGGTAACACAACCCAATAAAACATTCCGGTTACTGTCTTTTACAGATAAAATGTCAGGCGGCAGCAGCTAAGCTAACAACCTCTTATGAACCCGGTGAAAGTGGCTGTAAATATTTTCAGAACCTTGGTGAGGACAGAGAAAAAGATGTGTCCTTCGTCATTAACGTAACACATAAAAGTTACAATGGAAGATTGCCAAACAAGTCATACTGACACTAAAAAAAAAGCTTTCATGATAGCTATATAAATACTTCCTATGGTCAATGCCAGGAAAACATCATCGTTTCATTGGAAAAGTATAAAAAGCATAGTCAAGCTTGTACTTGTTTTGCCTATACAATTTTAATATAAATAACTGCATATGGCACTTTCAATAAATGAAGACTATAAAAAAAGAAATTCTCTACATGATGGACAAGATGACAATGAAATATGTTTATAACAGTAAATATTTAGATACTAAAAACTGTTGAACTATAAGCATTGTATTTCCTTTCATATTGTCCATGTGAAGTTACATATCAATGCTCTCATTCAATATACATAGAGAGAGAGAGAGAGAGAGTAATGTGTCAATCAAGCAAAGGTGAAAAAAATAGGCAATCATATCATTTACGTGTGTTGGCGTGTGCCTAATCAAATCTTAAGCAAACTTGTCTTCATTGTTTGAGCCATTGACTTCATTACTTGTTTCCTTGTTTCGTATATGCTATCAGTTCAATTCACACCACACACACAAGCTAAGAGGGACACGTTTGCATTGAACTGAGGGGATGTGAGAAATGTTTGGGAAGGTGATAACACCAACCTTCACATCCTCACAGAATTTATTTTGGCTGGTGTCAAAGTACCAGTCTCCTTTAATGCAATTGTTTGTAATACCCAGCTGCCTTTTCTGAAGGATTGCTTTTCACTTTTGTGTGTGTGTGTGTGTGTGTGTGTGTGTGTATGAATAGATACCATATCTTGTGTAATCCACTTTATGTACCTTGAAAAACCTCCAGACATTGGTTGAACTAAGAGAATCTTACTTTATTATTATTTTCAGATGAACTAAATCTTAAGATACCTGGCAGAACCTGATTTTACTAAGTGTGAAATGTTCCTGGATCAACACCTTTGTTGACCTTGGAACAACATTGTGATTAACCAATCGGATTTGAATAATTAGTTTATAGTTTTTGTGAAGTTTAGGCTTACAGTCACTGTTTGGTGTGATTCATCTATAATTTCCTCTGATTTTAGAGATTATTGATGGTTAGGTTGTGTAGGTATATAGTCAAGACTAAATTTTTGAATTCCATTTTTTTCCAGGGTCAACAAAATATGTTGCCTAGGAACACATCTAACTCAGGAAAATCATGATGTGCAAAGATACCTCTTTACTGGAAAGAGAGTCAATGACTTGTTTTTCTTCATCTTATCAAGTTACGGTTCTTTGGTAGTTAACGTGGGATCAAATGTATTTAAATTTCCACTCATATATTAACATTGATTTCAATGCCTACCTAATGGCTATTATTTAAATTATTTAAAAAAATGTGGCATTAAAGAGGATGTTGTTACATATTCTATTTGTTTTGTGTTTCTTTTATTGTTTCTCATTTGGTTTCTGTCTCTACTTATTTAGTCATATTATTGAATAATCATATTCTTGTTTAGTGTGATTGTTGATTAATCACCCATACTTTTTTGTCCTTTGTTATCATACTTTGTTATAACATTACATACATTTTCCATTACATACATGTCCCTTTGTTTATATTTATTTTGCAGAGTCACTTTTATACACCTTTGCTGCCAGTTTTTGCAGTGTAATGTAAACTCTAATCACAGCCCCACACGGCTTTGTCTGTCTGATGTACTATCTGGGATGAATGAAATTAATATAAAATTTGACAGGGAAATACCTGTCTCGTGCAGGAACAATAACTAATTGTGTTTGTTTTATGTTTTTGAGACTATCGTTCAGCGAGTCAAGTAAAATCTGAGTGTCATCATTGCTACAAGCATGTGGGCTAGTGGTTACGACTCCGTGTCACTTCATGGGTGACCTGGGATTGGTTCCTGCCTCAAAGAGCGCTTTTGTTCGTTTTTGTTTTGTTGAATTCTCATTTCCGATCCTTCTCCCAGAACCTGCACAAGGTAGCTCTTCTTCATTTCCTGACTCTTCTGTGTCTGCACTTGTCCCGTCCAGCTCCTGCAAGGTTCCCCTGCATTGCCCGCTTCTCCTGTCCAAGCTTTGTGGGTCTTGAACCTTCTGTAGACACAGTCATGGTAGCCCAGCCAAGAGCCAAGACCACAGACCCTGAACTTTCTATTCCGTATGCTTCCTTGAGCTCCCTGCTCGGCAAAGGGTGTGGCAGCTTCTTCTTCCAGTTTTTCCAGATTAGGTGTCACCATAGCAAGTCATACTTCTCCATTTTGCTCTGTCCTTTGCGCTTTCATCTGTCACACCACTTCCTGCCTGGTGGCTCCATCCTCAGCACTCCTTCTCCTGTGTAAGTCATACAACATAGCTGGTCTTACTACCATCTTGTAAACTTTACCTTTCACACTTGCAGGTACCCTTCTATCACAAATCACTTCTATCACTCTTCTCCACCCACTCCAACCTGCCTGCGCTCTCTTCTGTACTTCTGTACAACATTCTCTGGTACTTTGGACAACTGACCCCAAGTATTTAAACCACCTTCACCACATCCTCCAAATGTATCATATTGCTTCCTTCCCTCCCTTTTATGTACATGTACTTCACCTGTTTCCTTACTACAGAATACAGCATCATCTGTTATTTCTACTGCACCTGACCACTGCCACATTGTCCTCATACATATCCTGCACCACCTTCACATACGTCTCTGCCTCACCCGACTTCTTCATACAGTATCTCAGCTCTTCTCTCTGTAACCTGTCGAGCTATCTCTAAAGCAAACATTGCATCCTTGGTGCTCTTACCTGGCATGAACCCATACTGCTGCTTACAGATCATCACCTCTTCTCTCAATCTAGCTTCTACTATCCTTTCCCATAACTTCAACTTTATACCCCTGTAGTTACTGCAGCACTGCACAACTCCTTTTCTTATAGATTTGTACCAGTACACTTCTTCTCCACTCTTCAGGCATGCCCTCACCAAAATGTTACTAAACAATCTGGTTAAAAACTTCTCTGCCAGGCATCTCCATGCCTCCACTGGTGTCTCATCTGAACCAATCACTTTCCATTCTTCATTTTTTTCATTGCTGCACTCACTTTATCCTCACTAATCACCTGGACTTCCTGATTTACTATTTCCACAAAACCAAACCTTCCCTCTCTTTCATTCTCTACATTCATCAGTTCCTAAAAATACTCCATCCACCTTCTCTAAACAATCTCCTTACTTGTCACCACATTTCCAACTGCATCCTGCATCACCCTGACCTGTCACACATCCTTCCTAGTTGTAACCCTCTGTCTAGCCAATCAGTACAGCTTTTCCCCCTACCTCAGTGTTTGCTTTGCGCCGCATCTCCTTGCACTTTTGAATACTTCTACATCTGCCTTACTATCCCAGTTCTTCGCTCCTTATGCTTTCCTGCATACCTCCTATGCTCCTGGCATTACACCCTTTCCACTTTGTTTCTTGCACTCACAGTATGTCTAATTATCTCTGTTCCATCATATCAGCCATGTCTCTACCTATATAGTGCCAGGTTTTATACCAGATATCCTCCCTGACGCAACTCTCTCCATTTGTTCAGGCTTGGGACTAACACTGAGAGTGTAGTGGCTTGTGCAATCCCAATGGCTGGTCTTATGGTGTGACTGCAAAGATGTAAAAAAAAAAAAGACATGAACAACTTTCATGCTTTGTATCTCTAAGATTTTTCTGTTATTTGTATATTATGTTTTTTTTTCTTTCTTTTTTTTATTATAACAGTGGACCTCACAATACGAAACAATACGAAATGTAAAAAACACACAGAACCAGTTCATGATTCCTATAGTATGTGCTTTAGAAAAACTAATAAACACTATGCTATTAATATGCATGCATAATAAGCAACTACTTCAACTATGTTCAAGGCCCAAAAAGGTGGTAAGGTGGTTTTTATGTGCAAAGAAAACAAAAGTAATGACTTTTGTGTCTTATGAGTTTGGAACAACACACGAAAAAGTAAATAATGACAGCAAATACAATTAATAAAGAAAGCAACTCATGCAATACTTCAGAAGAGTTAAGCATTATCACACACACTCCATGCTAACACTTCAAAATATGAAACACTTATTCGCTATTAATTTGCTGCTTATTAATAGTTACTAAGATAGTTGTTGAATTCAGTTATTGGATAGGACTACTTCTAATTATTACTAATAAATGGCTGATATTCTAGTAATATGTTTTGTGAGCAACAATAACTGCAACTGACCCCATAGGTCATTCCATCTCACTCTTACAAACAAGTTCTCCATGTTCTTTCTCATGTCTCTATGCAGCAAGCTCCAACCTTCCCAACGGACCTCTGCTTCCCTACTTTGTTTTCTTTTCCTATTCTTCTCCATCTCAGATATCAGATCTAAACCTTAGGCCTTCTAGTTTGTACACTCAGTATGTCACTCAATCAATGATGTAACGACCACGTAGTAAAGAGTTTGTACTCGCTTGTTTTTTAGAGGAGTAATTGAAAAAAGTCACGTTTGCATTTGAATCTTGAAGGACAGAAGAGGAACAGGAGACAACCAATTTCCTCTTCATCTCCGATGTCTCATGTCGGTGACAGCGCTATTAATATATCTTTGGGGGAGGTCAATTAGAGATGTCATGATTTGCCTTTGCATGATTCATGGCACGGGAGGACGGCATGAAATAACTGACCGCTGAGCTGGAGATGTGCCACTCAGATGGGAGGAGTGTTAAAGCCGCGTGGGTGTATGCAGGGGGGTGGTGGTCTTAACAAGCAGATTCTGTTGAAACACATGAGACGTGAGCCATGTTTTCATCAGTGGGGGGTGGACATGCTGTGTGTTTGTACAAGCTGATGTGTGTGTAAGTGTCAAGCGCTTTGACTGTTTCTCGTCTTGTTTGAGCTGTTCATGCACTTTGGCTCACACTCTGAAACTGTGATTTCTCACCCTCCGCATCAGGTAGGACCAATTCTGGTTCATTTCCAGCTTTGAAATTATGTTTATGCGTCATTGTAAGCATGTAAAACGGACTAAACTGTAATCATGTACATGTTTGAATACTCATTCATTAATGCGGATACTTAACTCATGAACGTGACGCACAGATGTAAATTTTTTTATTTTGATGCTCTATTAAATAGTCATTTGTAAAATCATCTATAAATTTAATATTACGGAAATAATCATTATTATTTTCATCGCATAGTTAAGATTTTACCATAGATAATTAAAATGTGTTTTCCATCTACTGACATGCATGATACTTTAAATTAATGATGCGGTTTATTAATGAGAAATGTGCTGTTATTTGTGGTTGTGTTTTTAGCATGGTGGATGATTGGGGGTGGACCTTTTGGTCAGTTAGCAACATCTTAAAACCTCCCTGAACATCCTACATGAAAGGATTCACCAAAAGACATGTTTTACTTTCTCTCTCTCTCTCTCTCTCTCTCCCTCTCTCTCTCTCTCTCTCTCTCTCTCTCTCTCTCTATATATATATATATATATATATATATATGTGTGTGTGTGTGTGTGTGTGTGTGTGTACAGGTAGATAGATAAATATTATGAAGAAATTATGAAGTCATTGATCATTCAGTCATTCAAGATAGTGTTCACTTTCATGAAAAAAGCAAACAACAATGAAAAAAACATGCTGAGCGATATCTTTTCCTTTTGTTGAACGAAGTACTTGCGGATGATGGGTACAAAATGATGCTAAAAGCCTGTTATGAGACTCGTTCTTCCCATTATGTTGCACATACAGTAAAGTATGGCATGGCTCATTTATGAAGACAGTCGTTAACATACACATTTACCTTGCAATCTAAATAAGGACAGACAAAGTCAAGCTTATTTTTATTCAAGTCAAGTACATGCTGCATAAAGAAGAATATAATTTTTACATTTTCTTTGTTGTTGTTGGAACAAAATCCATTTGAGTTATAACTTACAGATAATCTTATCCAGACTCAATGCTTTACTGTAACAGTAACTACATATATATATATATATATATATATATATATATATATATATATATATATATATATATATATATATATATATGTATGAAGTGATCTGTTGCATAAAACACTTTGTAAGTCATCTATTATTACTATTATTTAGTTTTTCTTTAAGAATGGTCCTAGTCACCTTGTCAAATCTGAGACAAGTCCAAGTCTTTAACCAATTGAGTATTTCTTCTTCTTTTTATTTTATTTCATTTGTAATGTTTAATGTGACATGGATTGTACCGTACTTCTCGAGTCTAAAACGTCCGAGTCCAAGTCTAAGTTCGTTCATAATCTCAGTGACTTGACTCCACTTAAAACTGTCTTAACATAGAGGCTACGTTCGAGTAACTGGTCAATGAACTCCTTTATTTTCAGCTGGATATAATAGCTGGAATAATTCACAGATGTTACAGTAACCACCGCAGACAGGATGCGGCCACGTTCAGTGACACAGCAAAACTAAGAAATGCCTCATTTTATGTTACGGTAAGAGCTTGGTAGAGATTTAAGTGAGACAAGAACAAACCCCAGCTTCTCACAGGTGTATTATTTAAATAAATTAGAAAAATGGAAAACTTTAAATCAGGTCTTTAAATGGCCTGACCTCTGATAGTACTGTAGTTGAAAGATGGTGTTATCCAAATTAATGTTTGATAGAGTACCACATTTTTGTTAAACGTGCCAATATTTTAGATCAAAATATTATATATTACGCTCTCAGTAATAAAGGCACGAAAGCTGTCGCCTGGGTGGTACCTTTTTAAAAGGTACACTTTTATACCAATTAGGTTCTAATATGTTCAATACTAATATGTACTTTTAAGGTACCAAAATGGACCCTTTAAAACAACGTACCTTTTGAACAGCGACAGCTTTTGTACCTTTTGTTTCTGAAAGTGTAGGTGAAAAATAGTAATATATATAAATTCCCAGCCTTTCTCAAACAATAGGCAAAAGGAAGCTACTGCTTCTAAAGTGCATATCTAACATAGCATTACTATCCCATGAGGCAACTGGAGAGGAGTTGTGAATAGTAGTATATAACACGCACATTCATATTAAGCAACCTGCTTTTTTCATTTATTTAATGAAAAGAAATCAGCGAAAGTCCAATTTCAGTTGCAGACAACATTGATTTAATGGAAACAGTCCCTGCTCTTCAATGCACAAGTGAATTAGCTAGACTACTATGTCTAGCGTATTAATTTTAAATGTAATATGTACGAAAACGCTACAGTCACAAGTACTTTACATGTCATAAGTGCTTTATAAGGTTAGTCAGCACATCAAAATAAGGGTGCTTCTTTAAAAAATTCTTTAAAAACAATTAGTAAAGTGCATCGTAGTGGCCTTTTATACATACGTTATTTATTTATAACACACTTTTTAGATTTCAAGTGGACTAGGAGTGCACATTCAGTGCAGTTAACAAAGCACTTTAGATTCTATTCCACAAAATGATTTTTTTTTTGCTCTAGTTGTACGCAGAAATAGTGACTACACCAAAATATTGTGTATCATGCGCACACAAAAACTGTGTTATATGCAACAAAAGTAAATTTTTGTGCATAAATAGTATGCCAAGTAGAAACCAAAAACCGTGCTGTTTAAACGCAATTTCGTAAGACCAAGCTTTCAGAACAGTTTCGAGAACTTATAACGCCTTTGCAGTCAGCTCACTAAGTCTCAGCACAAAATGATTGTGCTGTCTCCCATTGTTAAAAACATAATCTCTTCAGCTCAGACAAACCCTATGTTTTATTGAGCTGCGGTCTTAAGGCTGACTAATATTTGTTGTCCACAACTCCCACGGTGGCAGCTTTCATCTATCTGCCGAGAACTTAAACACGATAACCGAAGCTAAATTGCCTCGTCGTGCTTACTTCTATGCTTGGCTAAACAAAATGTCCGACAGATGTCCGTGTCATTCCATCTGCTGTTAATCCAAACAGCCGTTTCTTTAAAAGCCCAGTCAACAGAAATACATAAACCCTGTCTCTGCCGCCCCAGCAGGAGAGGAGAGAGGATAATTGTTTTTTTAGTGGCCACAGTTGTGCTGATGAGGCGAATTTGACGTGGTACCTCTCCGAAAAAAGAGAGGAGCAGATTGAGCGGATCTTTAACTAGATCAGAGATGACTTTTAGCGGGCAGGTTAACACTCTGCCAGATGGTGGTGCTGACTCTACACTTATGATTGAGCAGAGTTCATTTCGGACACTTGCGTTGTTAGGAAAGGTGGCAAGTACATAGCTGAATCCCATACGAATCTATCCAAGTGACGTTTGACCTCAAAATCAATCTCAAAATAAAAAGGAGGAATGAAGAGTGAGGATGCAAAAGACTCTAAGTGACATGTGAAATCTAAAATGAGCATTTTTATTTATGTTAATAGAAATAAAAACAACCTAATATGCCACTAAAGCAATGAAAAGGTTGCAATTAAAGCAAAGTCTGCTTTATCTGACAATAAAGCAGGCTTGACTTGACTTGACTTAAAGTGATATTACTTACACATAAGAGTCTAATATAAATGCTAATTTTAGAAGAAAATTTCAAATCTGTTCAAATTATAGCACACATCCATAAATCTCAGTTTTTTTTATATTATTGCATTTAATTATAATTGACCTTAATGTTACATAAAATACAACGCGATTATTCTTTCTTCAAATGTTTCTTTTTAAACCCAATCAATGAATGGCGAAGTATGTTAAAGGTTTAACGAAGAGTTTAAGCATGTTTCCATTTTCGGTTGCACATTATTTTAAGGTGTCCTTTTTACAGTGTAAGTATATTTTCTGGAGTAATATTAATTAGCTACACGCATTTGCTATATGGTTAGGATTTGGTTTACGCTTACTTGCATGTTATTATTCATTATTTATTGTCATAAAAAAGTACATGTAACGCGTAACAAGGTCTCCTCAAAACACGTCTTTCCTAGTACTCTCGATTGGTTCCGGTGAAAAACAACTCAATTTTCACGCAAATGTACAATAAAATCATGGTAAACACCATTGCTCTCCTGTACACCATTCCTCGGTAAATGGTGGAAATGCACCAATGTTTTTTTATTTAACAGCATTTGACAAACTAATGTAAAGGAGCATTTCTGCCTTTTACAGTCTCCATTTAAAGTTTCCATTTGCTCTCCGTTTAAGGTAATTGCTGTCTGGGAGAAACAATTAAGAGTATTATCAAATTAGTATCCAGTAGTGCTGTGTGTTGCTGTTTTGTGCCCTTATGTGTTTTATATCTCAGTGTGTTAAAATTCTCCTGGGCAGTTCGTATTTACGACTTGGAAAGTTGTAATTAAGACATCAAGCATGCTCAAGTCACTATGGTTGCAACGAAAAGGCAATGCATCTTTTTTTTAACAAGATTTTCAAACAAGACTCCCAACTAGGAAACCTTTCTTAGTTTCCCCACTCGTCATTTTGACTTTGTGGCGGCGTTCTTGTGAATTCAACTCCTATTTCGCACGACTTAGGTATCTCGATGAATCTCGATTCTAGGTAATGCCAGGATATAAAAATGAATCCAGAGAAACAGCATGGGAACACACTCACAACTAAAAGTGAGCCAGTCGTGCATGTTGTGTTTCTGTGTTCTCTATACAGTCACCTACTGTATGGCCACCTACTGTTATGCTCATTTAAAAAAGAAAACAGGACTAAATCAAATGGTGACGCGTGCAGAACTGTTTTACTGCAGCAGGCCCGAGGAGGAGATGTGCAGGGGTGATGTTTCATTATCCTGTTACCCTCGGCACCCTGATGTTGTGCTCCTCTCGCGATGAATGCTACATCTGCAACTGATATGGATGTTGTTTTTACAGAAGAATGCATGCTTTTTAAAACGTCTCGACTGTGAAACCGAAGAAACCTACATTCACTTTACATATGAATCAAACTGCTAAAATCTGATGAATCGTATGGTCACAGAGTAAAGATTTATTTGCTTGTTATCTGAAAAAAAAAGAAAGAAAATAATGGAATATCTTGGAATTAAATTGATAGTCTTTTACATTACAGTTGAGTTGAGCACCGCTATTGCTCTCCTTAGCACTAGATAGTTAACATACACACACTTGGAACTAATGACAAAACGAGGACAGGAAAGGGAAAACCAAATATGGGCATATATTATGTGGAGCGCAAAACAGCGCAAGGGAGCACAAGTGTGAAACAAAATACCAAATTATAGTATTTTCAAGTATTTTATAAAATAAAATATATTACAAATATGTGTTAATTGAAGTTTTGTGCGCCATTCAGGACTCGATCACATCTTAATTAGGAATGTGTTCGAAAAACTTCGAAACCTCGAAAATTCTTGATGTTGCGATTCAAATTTGAATGTACGTAAATTTTGAGTTGTAATTTGAAGTAGAAATTCAATTGAAGGAAGTCTGCAAGTTTTTAATTAATGCCTATTGATTTGTTGGACTGTTTATGTATTTATTGCTTGATATATTACCTATTATTGATAATAATATTAATTACCCATGAATACAACACAACACAACACACACTGGATATTTACAGAAGAATTATAATAAAGTCAGCTTCTACCGAAGTTAAAAAAAATTAAAAATAAAAACCAAACACCTAAAAATTTACTTAAGATAAGTGCTTACAAGTTATATAAAGAAAATTCTTGAATATGTAACAATGTTGCTGCTTAAGAGGAACAAATAAGAGGGGATAAATTAGCTAAATTTGTGAAAATAAAGTTAAACATTTCTTTAACTTGCTGTGCATACTGTAAATCCCTGATAAATAAACTGAAGAAGAACATTCAGTTCAGTTTACGCACAATCCTGGTTTGTATTCAGACTTTGCTTAAATGAACCGAAACCATGTATGGCGCCTCCTTGAGGCAAACCGAAGCTCATTTGCCATATTTAATTAAGTATGCAGAATGTGTTTCATTATTATAGTTCTGGACATTTATGAACAATGTTCTAAATGGATAATTTCTCCTCGCTCTATCCTAGAATCAGCAAGCCCATTTTTTTAACCGCAAACAGGTTTGATTTTCTCACAGGCACTTTCCACAGCCTAGACCCCTGGTGACCTGTTTATTTAGGTGTGTGCTGATTAGAAATTCTCATGCTGAGCTCCTTTCAGCACAATGTGTATGGAACATAACAACTCTGTAATGCTCTAATGCACCTCTCTCTCTCTCTCCCTCTATCTCCTACATCAATTAACGGTGTAGTTAGAAAAGCACGTTTACTGCCATGCCACCTTCATGAGCACAGGCTCTGCCGTATAACACTAGCTGGTGACGGTTTCCATCCAGCTACTAATATGTCGTTCAGGACACATACTTTGATAACAGGGCGGCCTGACTTTCCATGACCGTTTAATGACGTTTACATTTGTTTGGGAGTATGCACAAATGTCTCAAAAGACACGTCGCAAGATGTGAATGCGATTCGGGAAATGTTTTGGCTTTTAGAGCATGCTCCCTTTAGTTGTGAGGATAGCTTCAAATCTCATGCTTATGGATATGAGACATAATTTCCTTGTACGATATTCATTTTAAACTAGCAGCATTTAACCCTTTACACTCTCTAAAAAATCTTAATTAAGTGCAATTTGTTTTAATTATGATATTTTACAGTTTTCGTTTGCCCACCATAGCTGTCAGTAATCCATTTTTACGGGACTTTTTTGTTTTTGGCCATTGGATTTTTAAATCTATTTTAATTTTTATTTAATTTATTTTCAATTTATTTCTTTATTTTTATGTGGCTACGTACCATATGTCTCCAAAGCACAGCAAATTGAATTTCAAATTATTATTCTTTTTTAAAATTATTTCTTTTTAAAATAATGATTAAGTTGTATTATTATTATTTTATTTCCTTCTGAGAGAATTGACCCATATTCACAGATGTTGAGTGATGATCAAGGCAAACTATATTCTCTGTGAAAAGCAGGTTTCACTACAATGCACTGTAAATTAATACCTCAGAACTTTTTTCTAGCCAATTAAATATCAGAATAAAACATTTGTGGGACATTCAGAAACTAATTTAAATTAAATTTCAATTTCTGAATTTGCCATTCAGGTTTAAAATGCACAACGATAAAGTAATAAAAAAACTTTTACAAAGACTTGTTTGAATGTTTTGCGAAAGGAAGATGAAAAAATAGGACTTTAGGTCTTTAGACGGACAGTTATGCAAATACAGAAAAAGAAGAAAAACTGTTGAGGTTGCTGGGATGTTTGGTATTAGCTCAAAGATGAATGTCAACTATCAATGTACCTCTGGTCAGCTCAACCCAACGAGCTCCAAGACCGATTCAACATCCACTGTTAAGACATCTTAAAGGTGCTGTATGTAAGTTTCTCTGAAAAAAAAAGAATGCTATAACCAGTAATTCTACTCTAACCACAGTTCTGTAAACAAACCAGTCACATGCGTTACCGCATCAGCAACAATACTCAGAAGAAGAACAGAAGACGTTTTTCCATGATCCGTGACAAACACTGTTTTAGACAGCATTTTAAGGGGTTCCTGGTGGACAGATAAATGCAATTTCAAAGGCCTGATTCATCAAGCATCTGTTTTTAACGGCATCTTATTTAGCAGAAGTTGCATGATGAGCGAGGACAGTTTTAATGTGTAAAGCCTAATGAGAGTGCTTAGCAGGAGCTCTTTCATGGCCATGTGTCACGACTGCTGTTTACAGCCTTTGGCTGTGTTAATGATGCCTCTTCCCTTGGACTGTGGCTGATATTTTTGTTGCTCTCCTTTATAGGTGTCAGTGAGGCCTTTACCCAAAGCTGGTGTTGGTTACTGCAGACACACCCTGTGGATAGCAGAACCCATTTATAGTCACATAATCACTACAACTTAAGACCAGAAATGGAGAACAAAACATCAGGGGTGAGCAAGGGCCTCCATGTGAACTGCAGTATGTCTGGAAGGCACAGCTTCATCTTCACCTTCATCCCCGTCGTCTACGGATGCAATTTCGTCATCGGGATCATTGGCAATAGCATGGTGGTGGCTGTCATCTACCGCTACATGAAGCTGAAGACTGTGGCAAACGTGTTTGTGCTCAACCTAGCCATATCAGACCTCACCTTCCTTATTACGCTACCTTTGTGGGCAACTTTCACCGCTACGGGTTACCATTGGCCGTTTGGGACTTTCCTGTGCAAGGCGAGCGCCGGATTGGTCATCTTCAACCTCTATACTAGCATTTTCTTCCTCACCGCTCTTAGCCTCGATCGATACCTTGCTATCGTACACCCGGTGCGCTCTAGGCGCCAACGCACGCTTTTTTACGCCAACCTCACCTGTGTACTTATATGGCTGTTTGCCTTGCTCCTCAGCGCGCCTACGGCGCTAAGCCGGGACGTGTACGACATTGGGAACTCTACGTTGTGCGCTGTGTGGCACCGCAGCGAGCAGATCAACTTGCTAGTTAGCCTTAGCGTGCTAAAAAGCGTGCTGGGTTTCCTTGTGCCTTTCCTGGTCATCATCACCTGCTATTGCCTCATCGGCCGGGCGCTTCTGGGTTCCAGGGGTCTTTTGAGGAAAAGCGTTCGCTCTCGGGAAGACGAAACTCTTCGTATGATAGCCGCTACTGTGCTAGCTTTTTTTGTTTGCTGGGCTCCTCACCAAGCTTTCCACTTCATGGAGCTGCTGGCCACGCTTGGCGTAGTGGAAAACTGCCAAACATTGGATGTTATTGACACAGCCATGCCATTTACCATCTGCATCTCTTATTTAAACAGTTGCGTAAACCCCATTCTTTATGGTTTTGTTGGACATAACTTTCGCAAGAACTTGCTGAGGTTACTAGGTTGCGGGTCTGGGCAATCTGGCAATAACTTTACGATTAACTCAAAGATGAATGTCACCCCACATTGTAATTCCGGTCTGCTCAACCCAACAAGCACCAAGATGGATTCAACATCCACGGTGAAGACATCTTAAGTATAAAAGGCATAGCTGCAATTGTGTATTTATCTATTTTGGGATTTTGAATGGTACTGTAGGATATCGTTATCATCTTATTTTATGATTGGCCAACAACATAATTGGCAATTGCACTGCTAAATAACATTTCTGTTAAAAATGCATTACTGAATTGGTAATAATGCAAGTAAAAAACTGTTTATGGCGCTATCTATTAGTGCCAGTTTATGCCAATATCAATATCTATATATTCTTGTCACTCTTTTTCCCTGCTTTAAATAAAGCCACAATGTATATAACATATTTTGAATGCAGTGCAACAGTGTGAAATGCTAAATTATATCTGTGACCTAAGTGACCTAATCAACTCAAACACTTTGTGATCATGTCTCTGTAGTGCAACAGCAATGTCTCAACTTTTTCTAGAAAGTATAGTATGTCATTAACTACTTGTGTATGAGATATGAATGTAAAAACCAAACACACTGAACATAAAATGTTACATATAATTTTGTTTTCAACAAATTTCTAATTTTACAAAGATGTTATATAATAACATTAAAAAAGTGTTTATTGTAAATTTGCCATTTAAAAATGCATTATTTTTCTATATCTTTTTATGTTCTTTCCAAACTTTGTACTCATCTGAACATTCATACAGCACTAAATGTGTTTAGGACTACTTAAATAAAAGCCAGTTTTTTAAACAATGTCCTCGATACATTTCTTTTTCTTTTCTCCTTTTTAACAGGTTAATGATTGAAAGATTTGTATTTAAAGCTGTTGTCACCTCAAATCATAGCTAAAAATATCTTCAAAAGCATGTGCAACAGGTGAAATATAAAGGCGTTCTGGAGAAGGTCAGGACTGGGCGGCCCTTGAAGACCTGCCATTATAAAAAGACATCTGTGTGGAGAACATGAACATATTTGCAAAATGAAGGTCCTTTTGCTCTTGGGATTGGTGGCCGTTGCTCTCTGTGAGCCAACCAAATTTGTGGGGTAAAATCTTGAAAATATTTTTATCGCCTTAACCACAAAGTTCACAATATGTGAAGTTTATATATATATATATATATATATATATATATATATATATATATATATATATATATATATATATATATATATATATATATATATAAATATCTCTCCACACTCTAGAGATAAGGTCCTCCGTCTGATACCTGGATCTGAGGAAGATGTGACAATCATCAGGAAATAGGTCACAAAATCAAGGTAATATTAAAAATGCATTATTTAAGATATAAAATAGGTTTCGTTATTATTATTATTATTATTATTATTACTATTTTATATATATATTATCATGTACGACCAACCTTGGCCACGAGATGGCACTATCAGCTAATTCTTAATGGCATTAGAATTTCTGGTGTATCTAATTATAATATATATATATATATATATATATATATATATATATATATATATATATATATATATATATATATATATATATATATACTTATATATTCACTACCATCAGAACAATTATTAAAGCTTTTTAAAACAGTTTGATTCAATGCACTTTTCCGAAACACTGCTTGGAGAAAAAACAACAACAAAAAAACTTTTTAAAATGATTGTGATGATCTGATTTTCATTAAGACACATATCTGTGTGTCCATTATTTCATTAAGCGTACCCGTTGTACCCTCTTCAGGTGAATTTCTGGAAGCCAGACAATCCTGACATTGTGACCATTGGCATGAATGTGGATATTCATGTTCCTGCAGCCCAGCTTGACATGGTCTTCACCATCTTACAGCAGAGTGGCATGGAAGTTAAGTAAGTATTATACATATATATATATGTATATATATGTATAATACTTACACACACACACACACACACACACACTCACAAGTGGCATTAGCCTTTGAATATTCTTTGTGTTAAAAATGCCATCGTTGTCTTGCAGGGTCATGTTTGAAAATCTTCAGGAGGCTGTGGAGGCTCAGATGGACAACAAGAGGGCGACAAAGGCCCATGACTACACAAAGTACAACAACTGGGCAACGGTATGATTGCCAGTGCACTCATAATTCCTCTTAAACATGTATTTTCTCCATTCCAGGTGTTTTAATTTGTTATTGGTACTCACCTACAGATTAATGACTGGGTAGTCTCCATCAGCTCCGCCAATGCTGACCTGATCAGCAGGCAGGTGATAGGGAATACTTATGAGGGACGTCCCATGCACCTTCTGACGGTAAATCCCTGCCTCTGCTAGTCACTTAACAGAACTCACAAAACATATATATATACATACATACAAACATATTTTTTAACTGCAGTGATTACCAGTACAATTACATTGTTTAAATGCAGCAATACAAAATAAGGTTGGATTTGTGGTTTTGACAATTAAAACACTGTCATTTTTTTCCTTTTCCACAGATTGGAAAGAAGACAGGCTCTGCTAAGCCAGCCGTCTTCATGGATTGTGGCTTTCATGCCAGAGAATGGATCACTCATGCTTTCTGTCAGTGGTTCGTAAAAGAGGTACAGGACGAAAAAAAAAAAAAAAAAAATATATATATATATATATATATATATATATATATTTTTTTTTTTTTTTTTTTGTGTGTGTTTAATTCATTAGATCTATAAATCTAAACTTTTTTTTCCTTATGTTTAGGCTGTGTCAACCTACGGCAGTGACCCTGAGATGACCAACCTTCTGGATAGAATGGACTTCTTTGTTTTGCCTGTCTTCAACGTTGATGGCTATGAATATACCTGGACCAATGTACGCCCATAACCTGTGTTACAAAGTACATTATTTACATTATTATATATACAAAGTTTGCACACGTGGTTCAGCGTGTAGTCTCTGATTCGACATACATTTTCTGTTTATTGGTGTTTTTTTTCTTTCGTTTAGATCTTTTCTTCTTCTTTGCTCATACAGTTGTGTGTATTAATGCGTACGAATATTCGTGTTAAAGACACACAATAATGGTTTTCACGTACATATGATACCATTTTTGCGTATCAGTACCATGAGTTTTCATTTTTATTTGGTATACATTCATAAGACCAGGTAGGATATGCAGAGTTAGCAACCAATGAGTACGACGATTTTTGAGTACGATGATTATTATTCTAAGATGGAAGAGAAACGCAAACTTACAAAATTACAGGCCAAACTCATTGAGTGCATTGATTGGAGGTAGAAGACATAAATATATAATATGCTCAAGAATGATCTGAATGGTCTTGTTTTGATCCCACAGGACAGGATGTGGAGAAAGACCCGATCCAGGAACAGTGGTAGCAGCTGTATCGGTACTGACCCCAACAGAAACTTTGATGCTGGATGGTGCAGTGAGTACTCGCTTCCTATTAAAGCTATCAGCAGCATATTACAAATTAAGCTGCGCATCCGTACTAGTTTAACCAGCATGAAATCTTGAAAAAGGGTCATGACATTTACAAATAATGGCTCTCTGTGAAACATGTTTGATGCATGCCGCTCACTTCCCAGCCGTTGGAGCTTCCAGCAACCCCTGCAGTGAAACCTACTGTGGAAGCAGCGTAGAATCTGAGATTGAGTCCAAGAACTTGGCCAACTTCATCCGTTCCAACAAGTCCATCATCAAGGCCTACCTGACTGTCCACTCGTATTCCCAGCTGCTCCTGTTTCCCTATTCCTACAAATACGGCCTGGCTGCTGATCACTCAGAGTTGGTACGTCTGCACCGAAGCGAACTTGTTGAATAATGTGATCGAATGCAGCATTTCAGTGTTAAATCTGGCACAACTCCACGTGCAGTACGCGATCGTTTATTAGCGTGTGCCTTTGAGGTTTCTGACATCGGCCTTGTCTTTTTTTGGTAGCTGAGCGTGTCTCAGGGAGCTATTGCGGCTCTGCGCACCCTGTACGGAACCAGATACACCAGCGGCCCTGGTGCTGTGACCATCTGTGAGTATAAGAGTCCAAGATAAGCTCCGGTCCAAAACCTACATGCAGTGAGCTTCCTACTTCCTTAGGAATCTATCTTCAGCAGTCTATTCAACTAGACTGATATAAAATGCTCTGCATGGGCATCGACTCGCAAATTTTGACTCGGTTGATTCTAAAAGAGGCTAGTTTGTTGCTAAGCTAACAATGTGATACTCTAAGTCAGTTATAAACACAATACAACACAATAAAGCAAGTTACATAATCGTTTTCCTTTTTTAAGTAAGGAGTTAAGTAACGCATTACTTTGTAATTTAGATTTAGTTACATTTTCAAATAAGTAAGGCCAGTTACTTACGGCTCACGTGTTGCCATGTTGAGAGAAATAAGGTGCAATGCGAACATAGGCTATTGTAGTTGTGAACATGCATTTATTCATCACACATGCACAAAACAGCTTCAGTATTGCTCAAAGTGAATAATAACAATGAAATGTAAATTCAGGATATGACACAAAACTGCAATAATTAAATGTTAAGTAAGACAAATATCAGATATGACATTGTTCCTTATTGTCTGTCCAATTTAACCATACTAAAAAGCAAAAATTACATTTTTGTTATTGCTGAATAGTTTCTTTCCTTTGCGTCATATTCTTTACGGAATTGCGCCTGTGCCCTCTGAATTTAAATTTCCTTCAGCCTGAGGCATGTTCGTTTTCAGTTTCACTTTTTGTACGAAAGGACTTTTTCATTTGTAGAATAAGAACTTTTTAAATATTAAAAACAAACAAGCAGACCTTGCCCTGATTTAAAAAGTAACTCAAAAGTGTTTAAAAGGTTTGAAATTTTACGAACTTTATAGAAGTCGAAGCCTAAACGCGATCAGATTCGAGTCGAAAGCTAAGAGTAGGTCTATAAACAAACTTTAACATCGCTATCGTTAAGCTTTTTTAACATGAAAGATTTTCACTGAAAGTTTTAGAGTCAGAACAGTTTTCAAGAATGTGATTATAATCATACCAAAGCTGTTAAACCTGCGTTTACGCTTCAAGGACCACTCCACTTTTTTTGGAAATAGGCTCATTCTCCAACTCCCCCAGAGTTAATAATTGAGTTTTACAGTTTTTTGAATCCATTCAGTCGGGTCTCCGGGTCTATAGTTTAACATATTGAATCCAATTAGACCAGTAGCATCGCGACCAAAGAGTTCGATATTTTTCCTGTTTAAAACTTGACTCTTGTGTAGTTGCATCGTGCAGTAAGAACGGTGGAAAATGAAAAGTTGGGGTTTTTTTAGGCTGATGTGACTAGGACCTACACTCGCATTCCGGCGTAATAATCCTAAAAGCACCTGAAAACAGCCAGATCCTCTTGCTTGCACCTTCAAGCTGGGGACTATTTTCCAAAGGTGCTGCGTGATATCAGACCCCGAGATCGACTGAATGGACTCAAAAATGGTAAAACTCAACTTATTACCTCTGGTGGAGTTGGAGAATGAGCCTATTTCCAAAAAAAGAGTGGAGTGTTCCTTTAAAGTCTCCTGTAGTCCGGTTTGTAAAATGTAAAAACTCTAGGCTCTACCTATACTACAGTCCACTTTAAACTCCTGTGGTGGTACAGTAACCAATAAAACGTTGGTCGCATGTCGTGAGAAGGTTTTTGCTGATGCATTTCGTGACCCTTCTCATTGCAGACCCTGCTGCTGGTGGCTCTGACGACTGGGCTTATGACCTGGGCGTGAAGTACTCCTACACCTTCGAGCTGCGTGACGAAGGTCGTTACGGTTTCCTGCTTCCCGAGTCTCAGATCAAGCCCACTTGTGAGGAGACCATGTTGGCTGTCAAATACATCGCCAGCCACGTGCTCAACAACCTGTACTGAGAGAGAAGCGTCTGAAAAAGCTTGGCTGTAGTGAAATACCGTGATCAGTAAAGCAATAAATCACAGAAGACTGTTTGTCATTTTATCTTGTAGTAGCTATTTATTATAGTAGATATGTATGTAGCATATGTGCCAAAATATAAAGTGGCACGAAGAGTATTCGGACACTTCTTCAAACACACACACACTGAAATCTGAATGTTATCACACTAAAAAAAAACAGCGTGCGGCATCTACAAAATATTCATGCGCACAAACGTCAAAAATAATAATAATAAAGCAATTCACATTTTTGTTTTCATTTCAAACAAACTGTTGTTGCAAACATTATTTAGCAAAATGCTTTGCTTGAAAAGTGCTTGAAATATGACGCTCGTTAATGTTATATAATGCAAACATGTTCATAACGTCCACTGTCATAATTAGGATGTTTAGCTGTGCATGTGCATTTGTTGCTGCTTTAAAGCAATCCGAACTGTTCACGGAATTTCGAGACGTACTTCATACTCTATCAAACAGATGTTTGGAAGGAGGTCAGGAAAAAACCTGAAACTGTTCCACTTATTTTAAGACGTTTAAGTGTATGATTTAAAAACTGATATTTCATACAAATCTAATATAACATTTTTTGTTTATGTTACAGTTTTCAGGGTGGGATAGTTGTTGTAACACTTCAATAAAAATGTTACTACCAACTCCTTATGGCGAGTTATCCAATCACATCCTCTTTTTCATTGAACGTCAAGGGATTTATGTTACATCACAGTTTATGTGCATATATATATTTACTCATTGCACAAAACCACCATCCGCCTCAAATGAGCACTTGCACTTTTAGATTTGAAATTCCGCACGTCTTAATATTTCCATCCAGCAATTTTTTTTTAAATTCACATAAAAATATGTAGACTGCGACACAGTTAGCGACTGAATCCAGAACGCAAACACGCACAGCAAAAATTGTCGTTGCGCTAAATTCAAAGTCATAAAATGAATACGACGTGTTTTTGTCATTTTAAATGGTTCAGATTATCCAAAATTGTTCTACTTTCTGCTCAGATACTGGTGCTCAAACTAAAAGTGTTACTTTCATCCCCGGCCTCAGTTTTTTTTATGTGCAGCAGACCTTTAGATTACACTTTGGATACTTTGACCATTATAGATAATCTCCCAGAGGTTATGAAATACATTTACTAGTATCTGCACTTTGTAGCCTTCCAATTTCTGGAAACTTTTGGCTTTAACTTTACTACGCATGAAACACAACTTTTGTACTTTCACTGCACTGCATTTCCAACGTGGTCCTCGGTGTAGAAAATCATTTCTAGCAGCTTCGAAAGTCAGTGGGTGATTTAGTTTTATTCTTATGAGTAATCACTCTTAATACTGAAAGCAGGGCCCCTGCTCGGCCCTCGGTTACCGTGGTCTGGAACCGCCGCTGTAGCGTACTCTGAATGACTGTGAGCGTTTCAGGATAATTAGAGGACAAGTACAAGCTTCACCGCCTGATGTGTCCCTCGTATAACAATCGTTACAAGCTAAATGTCAGCCCTAATGGAAAAAGTTTTCTATCTTCTCTTTGAAAGCAATAGCTCTTCTGCTCAGTACTGCTCTGCGTAAATATACACTAAATGCCAATTAAGAAATCAAATATCGGGAAGCAAAAGTAAATGTTGTTGACTAGTAATAATATATTGGAGTATCATTTGGCATTGTGAAAAAAAATGATGTAAGATACCTCTCATATAGCAGCGCTATATAAAGCTGCATAGCATTTAGTCCCGTGTTTTAGTAGATTTCGTGCTAAATGACATTTTACCTCTTCTTAGGTATTTACCATGCATATCTTTTGTCATTGGGCAATATAATTGATATGAACTGTGCCCTTATTGTAACATATGGGACTCTGACGCCATCTACTGGTGCATCAGTAATAACAATAAACATACAAATAATTCATTTATAATACTCAATTTATAGAGAAAACAATTTGTGGTCACTGTGTTTTTGACCCTTTGAGAAGCTCTGCTTCAACCCAGTATTAGTAGACCAGCTTTTTTTCTCTTTTTCAGTTCATAGATTTATGGACATGCATTTTATAGAAGCATGTATCATACACCTATAGCATGTCTGTAGCGTGCACCTTTCACATTTTTTATTAAAAGTGGACGGATTTAAAATATTGCTGTTTCAGATTAAGATAAATACGACAAAGTAGTCCGACGTGTCTGTTATTAAATTTCAAAGACTTGTAAGAGTTAGTTTATGGTCATTTTATCATTTCGATTTACCTGTTTATAGTCTGTATGTGTTTATAATGATTGCATTGATTGAAAAGATTGTTTACCAATCAGAGGTGATTTTCTTTAACAGTTTTTAAATCATTATAGACGACTTACTAGATCTTGACCAGAAAACAGAGCCTAAATCTCATCTTTTATTTTTTATGTTTTTTGGAGAAAATGATTAAAAAACTTTAAATGTTCTATGTTAATGTTACAAAAAAATAATAATTTGAAAGATTTGGAGGCAAAAATTCAAAAGAAGCATGTTCAACTTCGTTAAAGAATCACTGCATGAGATTTAGAAATGCATATGTGTATTTTAATATTTTTTTGTGTATTTTTATTTTTTTTATTTAATTTTTTTAATTGTGTATCCAGTGCATTTTTAATGATTATTTTTATGTATTTATAGTGTTTTTTTTTTTTTGCTAATTATTGAATTTATTTTATTTAAAAGAAATGTTTAAGGTAATTCCAAAAGTTTAAAGATAAAAGCAAAGCAAAGCAAATCCGTAAACACTACTTCTCCTTAAAATTAGAATTTGAAAAAGATCATCATTTGTTTGATGGTGTTTTCAGTCTTACACACCCGTCTGTGATCTTCAGTCCTGAATCCTGAATCCTGAAGAGCATAATTTGTTTGTATGTTTTGAGCTAAACTGGTTAGAATTAAATATGTGCCATGTTGACCTCTGACCAGTAGGTGGCACAAGAAGCCAATAAATCCATTTGCAGTCTCCACAATTCATTGATTTTCAGACAGCCATGACTCAACATGTTGCTGATTATCCATTTCAGTTGCAACATATTCATAATAGATGCATCGAATTGTATAACTCATTTCTGTAGTCGTTAGCAATGCTGCTCTGACTCGCACCTGACCTCCAATACATCGGCTGGATAGAAGAGAGCATATATATATATCCAAAATTCTTCCCTGGGCCACCTATCTATTAGATATTTATGCTTTCTGGAGGAGCAGTGCCCACACAGAGTACTGTAGTAGCAGCTGACGCAAGACAGAGCAAAACTGTTCTGCAGATGCTAACCAGTTCACATGGAATAAAGATATCTTCATGCACCCCATTGTGTATTTACATATTAAAGAAATCTAAGGAACCAGTTTTAGAAATGCGCATAGAGGCACTGAAAATTGTTATTGGTTGAGGATCCAACACATTGTGAAGGATTTGAAAGGTGTCTTCTCTGAAACCACGGATGTTACCTTGATCTCTCCAGATCACTGTTAAATATT